>NC_090744.1:28940274-29282774 GCF_036898095.1 Palaemon carinicauda
ACACTGTTTTATGAGCTTTTTCCTCTGTCCATAAAAACTCTGCTTTTATGATATATCATAAATTATTTTACAATCATTGTTTTTTTTTTTTTTCAAAGTAGTGCGTATTTGCAGTGAAATGCTCTAGGACATTTTGTTACTAATTACACAGAAGATTAAATATTCAGAAAAGTCTGGTTCAGTAAATTTCAAGCTTTATATGAATTTTCTTGCTTTTCTTTGTATTATTGTAGGCAAGTGGTAAGAGCTTCAATTTCTTAACAATTTCTGGTATTCAGGATATTTTTGTTTTACAGACACTACATTAAATAGGTGCTAATTAATCTCTCTCTCTCTCTCTCTCTCTCTCTCTCTCTCTCTCTCTCTCTGATGATGAATATACTCATGATAAAGAGGTAACATAAGTCTGTCACTTTAACGCTATTAGAGCATAGTCTCTTCATTTATATAACCATCAGTCTTGAACATAATCGATACTAAGAATATTTTAAACAGAAAAGTTCCCCAACCTTTGCGAAAACAGAGCAGACAATCCTTTTAGCAATGTCATTTTGCTCAGCTCAGTTCTAATAAGAAATATATTCCTTTTCAGGATACTACGCCGATATGGAAACTGGCTGCCAAGTCTTCCACGTTTGCAACAACATAGGTGACAGAACTTTCCTGTGTCCCAATGGTACGATCTTCAACCAGGAGCACTTCACTTGCCAATGGTGGTTCAATGTTGACTGCTCAAGGGCCCAAAACTTCTATGAACTTAATGTCAACATTGGCACTGTAGCTCTGGAAACAAGTAGAACGCCGGCTGTGAAAGGTGTTGGACAAAGGAAGCAGCCAAGACAACCAGTCCCTGGAGTAATCTTCGAAAATGCCCAAGAGCCAGCTCAGCGAAGTGAAGATGCCCCACTTGAAATTATCCAAGAAGCTAACAACCCTCAGATTGAGCAGCAGGATTTAATTGTCGGTGAAATTCTGCCAATTATCCAAGATGAAAACCAGCCTTCAGTCTATGTTACTGAGCAGGGTCCTCTAGGAGGTGAGCAGGAAACAGAACAAGTGACTGAATTTCCATCTGTATACATTTCTGGCCAAGATAAAATCGACCTGAGTTTCCCTCGTGAAGAAACTGGTGTTACTGCACAGGAACCAGAATACCCTCTGTTCAAATTGGTTCTGATTTCCCCTCAAAAGACCAATTACCTGAAAATCAAGTAATTCAAACAGAAACAAACATCATTCCTGGTCAAGAAGAAGCTATCATTGTACCATCTCAAAATGAGGATTCTTCAAGTTTTCCACAAGAAACTATAATTAATGAACAGGACCTAGATTATGTTACTATTCATGGTGACTCAGACTTTTATGCAATTCAACAGCACACTGAAACTCCTATCACTCCACAGGAAACAGCTAATGCCATTATCCCAGAAGAAATTGGTACTACTGACTTCCAGCAGGAAGTGAACGTCATTCCAACACAGCAAGATAATGAGGTAGTCTCTGTCTTCATCCAGCAAGAAAATAATACAATTGGTAATGAAATAGTTACAGATTTTGCTCTTGCTCAGCAAGAAAATGACTTTGTCGCTGTTGAAAACTCTCAACAAGAAGGTAATTTGGTGTCAGGGGAGCAAGCGAGTGGTGCATTTCTTCCACAGTCAGAGACTAGTTCTGCCTCTGAACAAGATTTTGCTACTGCACAGCAAGAGATTGCCTTGCTTCCTACTCAGGAAGGACAGGTTTTAGTCCCTGTACAGTACGAGAATAATGTAGTCCCAGATCAGCAAGGATCAGATTTTAATCCTATTCACCAAGGGACTGAATCCATCTCCTACCCCCAAGATGTTACCAATGTCGCTGATGAATTAGTAGGGGATCTTATCCCTGTAGAGCAGGGGGCCAGTTTTGTTCCTAATCAAGTAGAACATCATGATAATGGCAAAGAAGTCTTCACAACTGTACAGGAAGAAGCTGGTTTCCTTCCAACTGAGCAGCCTGCTTTCATACCTGAACTACCTGTAAGTTACATAGGTCAAGGACAAGAGGAAGGATCATTTTCTATAGTTCCTCAAGAAGTGTTCCCATCCTCAGAAAACCAAGGAACCGAAACATTCCCAATCCACCATGTTTCTGAACATCATGAAGCTGGATCTCCTGTAACACAGAGAGAGTCTGATTTTATCACTTTCAACCAAGAAATAGATTCCACATCTCTTCAAGATGATACTACTTTCTCTGTCCACCATGAAATTGATTATGATACTACTGTTGAACCAGCATCTGAGACTGTTCCAGTTTACCAAGAAAGTGAGCTTAATGATGTTCAGCAAGATCCCAGTCTGCTCCAAGTTCAGCCTGTGACCAGTTACTCTCCAGTAACCCAAGGCTCAGGAGAATTTACTGAAAATAAAGGACTACCAGTTCAACAAGGAGAAACATCTGTTGGCACCTTCCAACAAGAAACTGGGTTTGTACCTGAAGAAAAAGTTCTAGCACCTGAAGAAGAACAGGTTACTGTCCTTCCAAATCAACAAGTTTTTGATAATGCATATAACCAACAGCAAGGACATGTCTTTCAGGAGAATGATGTTTTACCACCTTTCCAAGTAAACACTGAAAATGAAGGACTTCCAGTTCAACAAGGAGAAACATCTGTTGGCTCTTTCCAACAAGAAACTGGGTTTGCACCTGAAGAAGAAGTTCTAGCCCCCGAAGAACAACAAATTACTGTCCTTCCAAACCAACAAGTTCTTGATAACGCATATAACCAACAGCAAGGACATGTCTTTCAGGAGAATGATGTTTTACCACCTTTCCAAGTAAACACTGAAAATGAAGGACTTCCAGTTCAACAAGGAGAAACATCTGTTGGCTCTTTCCAACAAGAAACTGGGTTTGCACCCGAAGAAGAAGTTCTAGCCCCCGAAGAAGAACAGGTTACTGTCCTTCCAAACCAACAAGTTCTTGATAACGCATATAACCAACAGCAAGGACATGTCTTTCAGGAGAATGATGTTTTACCACCTTTCCAAGTAAACACTGAAAATGAAGGACTTCCAGTTCAACAAGGAGAAACATCTGTTGGCTCTTTCCAACAAGAAACTGGGTTTGCACCTGAAGAAGAAGTTCTAGCCCCCGAAGAACAACAAATTACTGTCCTTCCAAACCAACAAGTTCTTGATAACGCATATAACCAACAGCAAGGACATGTCTTTCAGGAGAATGATGTTTTACCACCTTTCCAAGTAAACACTGAAAATGAAGGACTTCCAGTTCAACAAGGAGAAACATCTGTTGGCTCTTTCCAACAAGAAACTGGGTTTGCACCTGAAGAAGAAGTTCTAGCCCCCGAAGAAGAACAGGTTACTGTCCTTCCAAATCAACAAGTTTTTGATTATGCATATAACCAACAGCAAGGACATGTCTTTCAGGAGAATGATGTTTTACCACCTTTCCAAGTAAACACCGAAAATGAAGGACTTCCAGTTCAACAAGGAGAAACATCTGTTGGCTCTTTCCAACAAGAAACTGGGTTTGCACCTGAAGAAGAAGTTCTAGCCCCCGAAGAACAACAAATTACTGTCCTTCCAAACCAACAAGTTCTTGATAACGCATATAACCAACAGCAAGGACATGTCTTTCAGGAGAATGATGTTTTACCACCTTTCCAAGTAAACACTGAAAATGAAGGATTTCCAGTTCAACAAGGAGAAACATTTGTTGGCTCTTTGCAACAAGAAACTGGGTTTGCACCTGAAGAAGAGATTCTAGCACCTGAAGAGGAACAAGTCACTATCCTTCCAAACCAACACGTATTTGATAATGCATTTAACCAACAACAAGGACATATCTCCCAGGCAAATGATGTTTTACCATCTCTCCAAGTAAACACTAATATACCTATTCAGGAAAGCGGGGATCATGTTTCTCCCCAACATGGACTGGAGATTGACACAGTTACGGAGGGTGGTGAATATTACAGTTCTCAAGATATTACAGAAAATTTTGTAGACCATCAAAATCTTGGTGTTACTTCTTCTGTTCAACATGAAACAAACTTTCCAACTGTAGGAGACAGCCAGTTCAGTACCTTCCAGCAAGAGACCTCAATTCCCAATGTTGACCCCGTGAGTAGCCAGTCCCATGTTGAACACAGCGTAAACATTGATATTTCTCAACATGATGTTGGTTACGTACCAGAGGAGTATGAAGGCTCTTACTCTCCAGTGCATACCGAGGTCCCAGAGATTCAGCCACAGCAAGAATATTCTTCTATACCAGGTCAGCAAGAGGTTTTGTACAATGCAGGTCAGGAGTACCCAATATACCCCTCTGAGCAACAACAAGCAGACCAAGTAAGCTATCAGCAAACCAACGATCAGAATCTTATCATTCAAGGTTTTGGTTCTGATAACACTCTTGTTCAAGAAGATACAGGGTTAGATTTTATCCCACAAGAACAATCATATGGCTTTGTTCAAGAAAATCAAGAATATGATCCAGAAAATCCCGAAAATGTACATGAGATTTCTCAACTAGAAGAGGAACTTTACCCAGGAGAGCATATTCTACCAGAAGTTCCAGTTCAAGAAGAGACTGTTTATGTAGACATCCAAGAGGGGAATACTAATGAACCTTCTGGGCAATTTCCCCTTGAATTGAATCCTGTAGCAGTAACACCAAGCTTGCCCAAAGTTCTTCCAGAAGTCCTCCCTGAAGCTGATTCAACCTACGAATCACCATCGGCAATCATTCCAGAAATCTCTGTTTTGTACGGTGTTCCACTTCATTCTTCTCTGCCAGTTGAAGATGAATCTGCCTTTGAAATTTTGTTGCCTTCTGAAGTTAGAGAAGAGCTTACTGATGAGGATAACCTTATTGCACCTGGAGTGAGCCAGATCGTACAGGATGATCAGTCTTCCCAGATGGCTGGAGAAGTTATAACTACATTTCCAGAGTCTTTTGCTCAAGAACCTGTGAATGAAGTTATCCCAGAACAATTTCATCATGAAGACCATGATGAAGCTCTTTACCCAGTTCTTCAGGAGCAGGAGTATCCTCAGTCCTATCAGTTGAATGAAGAAAACTTAGACGTTACAGAATTAGATCAGGTAGATCCAGTGACAGAATCACTATTCCAGTTTCCAGAGGAGGTTGATATTAGACGTACGGTTATGACCGAGGAAGATATGGCTATTAAACCCCACACCAGCGCTGACCATCAGGTAGAATATGACTTTACTACAGTAAAACCTTTCTTACTTGAAGATATTACAGAGGTTAATTTCGTCAAAGATGACGCCACGACTGGTATCAATCGCGAACTTTCGGGTCATTTCGAAATAAGTGAAGATAACTTGGTAACTGCTAAATCACACAATGCTAATGGTGAAGAAGAAATTAATGAAGTTGCTACAGAAACCCCATCTTTGGCTACCTACAATGATGGTGACCATCATACTCTTGAACCAATAGAAAATGATGTCAGGGATGCTCAGCACGGAAACACATTGCATCCAGAAGTACCTCAAGAGAGTTTTGCAACAGAATTGCCCAATTATGCTGAAGTAGATACAGAAAAAGAGCCAGAATGGATATTGGACCCATACCATACAACAGTTTCAAGCCTATATGAATCAGAATCACTTTTGGGGTCTGGAACACCTAAAGAAATCAAAGAATCTAATCACACAGTCAATGCAACAAACGTTCCTGTTCAAGAAACTGATGTTCAGTCACAAGCTATTCAACAAAATATCGAAAATGTTCTTGAATCTCAGGAAAATTCACACGAAGAGGATGATTCACAAGAACCAGTAACTGTATTTCCAGCAGTCTTGAATGAAATCAGAACAACTTCTCATGAGGATCCCGTACTTTCACTAGTGTACAAGGCAAATAAAACACCTCTAAGCGAAAACCAAGAAGACGCTACATTAGCACCCTATTCTCAGGAAGAGGACAGGACCGCCTTTCCATGGGAGAATGAAGAAGTAGTAGAGGAAGAAAGAGCTAATGTAATTCCCAGCGGGGATGAAGCTTTTGAAAGAACTGTAGTAACAACAATCTCTCCTGTTGAGCTGGACTTTGCCACTCTACCATTTGCTGGAGCTGAAGAAAATAAGATACACTCATCTGATGAGGAATATGAAGAAGAAAAATACACAAGTTTCCCAAGTTTTCCTCAATTAGTGGATTTGGATAAACTGTTTGGTATTCCCCCAGAAGAGAAATATGAAGCAAGGAACGAAGCGCAGCAGTTCACGTTATTCGGAACCAACGAAGCACCGCAGAGACCGCAGACCCTTTACGAGACCCCAAGTTTACATGTTGTAAACCCACCTTCTAATCAATACCTACCACCATACTAATATTTATATTATATTTTTTTCATAATTTAAAACATAGATGTACTTCGTGCCTCACCCAGTATTATTTATTTAAGTTAAAATGGATGGGAATTTGCATTAGGTTCATTGGATGACTCTATGTTTAGTGGACTAGTCTCACCACACCAGTTTCCATAATGTTATTATGGTTTGCCCGAATATTTACTATTAAGTTACCAAAGAGTGATTGATGGAAGTGAATGACAATAAAAGTAAATATATTAATTTCTTTGTATTTTTTTTTTATCACATAACTAGTGAGATTTTTCAAGCATAACCTTAACGGTTACGGAATATGTGAAATTTAATCAAATGCATTCTATTCAATGTTGAGTTTTGGCATGATGGAAAAGGAGTCAATATCCTGAGTAAGAAGAGAAACGTTATTCTGAAAGGAAAGGAGAGAAAAGAGATCAAATAAAGAAAAGCAGAGGAGAGAAGAATTGCTAAAGGTCCACTTGCTTTATGACTTTAACGTACCCAACTGTCTAAAAGGACGACTAAATATTTAGATAGATATGCACACACACACACACACACACACGACCGAGGATCAAACGTCTGGCAATGCTACTGAGCGTGACGAAATAAACTATCACTAGAGTCATTGGGTTCTTTGACTGACCAACAAGTGTTGGCTTTAATACCCCAAGAAGAAAAAGAATTGACTGACCAGATAGTACTTCATTGGATCCCTCTCTCTAGTTACAGGTCATTTAATCTTTGCCGACACATGCACAGAATAGTCTGGCCTATTCTTTACACATTCTCCTCTTTCGTCATACACTTGACAACAATGAAATTACCAAACAATTTTTCTTATCTCAAGAGGTTAACCACTGCACTCTTTAGCTATGAAAGCAGCACTTCTAGGAGAAGGACACTCCAAAATCAAACCATTGTTCTCTAGTCTTGGGTAGTGCCATAGCATCTGTACCATGGTTTTCTACTGTCTTGGGTTAGAGTTCTCTTGCTTGAGGGTTCACTCGGGCACACTATTATATCCTGTTTCTCTTCCTCTTGTTATTTTAAAGTTTTTATCATCTTGTTATTTTCAAGTTTTTATTGTTTATATATGAGAGATTTATTTTAATGTTATTATTGTTCTTAAACTTCCCTTGTAGTTTTTCCTTATTTTCTTTCCTCACTGGGCTATTTTCCCTGTTGGAGCCCTTGGGTTCCAACTAGATTTGTAGCTTAGCAAGTAATAACAATAATAATGATATATTTGCTACTGAGCGTGACTAAAAAAGTATATATATATATATATATATATAGGCTATATATATATATATATATATAATATATATATATATATATGTATATATATATATATATATACACACACACACACACATTATATATATATATATATGTGTGTGTGTGTGTGTGTGTGTACTGTATATATATATATATATATATAAACTGTTTGTATATATATATATATATATCATTGCCATCAGCCGTTACTAGTTCACTGCAGAACAAAGAACTCAGAAATGTAGGCTATTTTCAATTGCGTCTAATTATGGTCTTTCTATGCCAGCAGCCAGCCACGTAGTCCTTTATCATATAAGGGAGATTATCATTTGCCTAAATCTAACCGTCCTTGACACAAGCAATAACCTACTGCTAAAAGGCTTTATCACAGCTCAACAATTGTTTAGAAGCTCTAATCCTCTTTCAGTTTCTGACATTAAGTTAAAACCTTGTAAAGGAAAGAAGAAGAATAGAATTACTGTTTTTCTTTAAGTGGATATCGCTAGGTAATACTAAGTACGTGGAATTTAGAAAAAAAAAATTAAGAAAAATTCTGTAAAGATTAATAGCAACAAATAGCCCATGAAATCCTGTGAATTAGCTATGGCCATTGCTACAATTGCAATTTCTTTTTAGATTTTAAATAAAGGATCCCATAAACAAGGCTATTTTAACATATAAATCGACTTTTATTAATTTAAAGTAATGTGGAAATGCATAAAATCTTATATGCTCCATATAGTGATGTTAACAAACAGATATAGGCCACAACAGACCGGAGTGTTCTATTAGCCTCGTCTGAAAAAAATGTATACTTTTGCTTACCCTATTTTGGAGTTCCTCTTATATGTGTAAATTTGATTAAGTCTGTTAATGAGCATAACAAGTATAAAGTTAATGTTAGTGGAGTCCTATCAAATTTCCTGTGATCAGTGGAGTCCTCCAAGGGAATGTGTTGTCACCTATGCTGTTTATCCTCCTCATGGATTTTCTAATGTATAGAACACTTGGGGATTGTGGAGAAGGATTGGACTGGATTGGTAACAGTAAATTAACTACCCTAGAGTATGCTGATGATGCTGACTTTATTAACAAAACACCACAGGACTTGCAAAGCTTGCTTACCAGAATACATGAAATGTCACACGAGGTTGGGCTCAAGATAAAGAAGATAGAGATGATGACAACGGAATATCCAATGGAAGATGAAAGATCATAAAGGATTCATGAGGTGGAATCATTTAAATCAGGAACTATGATCTCCAATACAAGATATTTAGAATATGAGTTTAATGAAAGATTGAAAAAAGAAAATCAGACAATGGTTATGTTAAGTAGAATTTGGAAATCAAATCGCCTGAAATTACATATAAAATCAGGCTATATATCAGTTTAGTGAGATCGGTGTTACTGTGTGGACATGAGTCGTTTTATGACAATGAAACAGTATCCAACAGATTTTGTAGGTTTGAGAGCAAAGTCCTCAGAAGAATATTGGGAATTAAATGACAGGACAGGATTAGAAATGAAGCTATAAGAGAGATTACCCGAGTGTCATATGTTGATGAGATCATGGCGAGGGGTAGATGGAGATGGTTTGGGCATGCTCTTCTCAACCCCCAAGAGAGATTATTAGTTCACCAAACTTTCAACTGGTCTTAACAAGGCACTAGTAGAGTTAGAAGACCCAGGCCTACATGACTAAGGACTATGAAGCGTGAAACAGAAGATGGCGAATGGGGAAGTATTGAATTAAAAGCCCAAGATATATCATTCTTACGGGCTGCCCAGCGGCAAGAGCCCGTGTCTTACATAAGGTAAGGCAATCTACACACACACACACACACACACACACACACACCAAGATAGAGACGACTGGCGAAATCTAACCGAGGCCCTTTGCGTCAATAGACGTAGGATGAGATGATGATGATGATGATGATGATTTTTGACATTTCCGAAACAGAGAAAAACTGGAAGTAGTTTTCATGAAGTTTCCATGCTAAAGATTTAAACATGTGACACATACTTAACATGGATACGAATGTTAATGTTTAAAAGTGTCAGTTATCAACAGAAAACTGATAACTAGTCTATAAAGGATAAAAATTTTGAAATCATCGTAATTTGAAATTAATAGCTAGGGTTTCCGATTGTTTTGCGGTTACAAAGACTTATGAACAGAACTCTCATAGTTCAATATAGCGATATTGTGGATCTAACAACGTATATATAATTGCGCAGTATTACTCAGTGAACACAATTTACATCATTTACATATACTTGTTTGTGAAAACCAAAGAGAGGGTCCTGTAGTGCGCCAAATCTTTTCGCGATGAGTTGGACCAGGCGAAGCCTACAAAGAAATGAGTTTAGTGATGATAAATCACAATCTAAAGAATTATTTAGATTTTAAACCTTTTGTTCTATATATGATAAACAATAAACTAGTTTTACTACATTTTAAACATTGCCAAAGTCAGTGGTTTATACAATGGTACAGTAGTAGCAACAGTTGGGCCGACTTATCGTTTAAGGATTTTTTAAAGGATTTAAGGATTTTTATTAACTCTAGCGACCCCTCTCCGGGTATGAGAGTACATTACAAAATGTACAAACTTATAATTTGACTTACAATAATAGTACAAGATAGCAGTAAAAAGAAGCAAATATACTTCTATTCGCATATCTATACAATACTGTACATAAATCCGTAAACCCATATATGCCATGTATAATGGGGACATGAACCCATATGAACTAGATAAAAAACAAATACATAACTAAAACTGTTCCATTATTATTTATACAAATTTTGCTAGATTGCACAATTCTCTCTTATTTTCTATTTTAAACAATTGACTAAACTTTATACTATTTTGTCCTCTGGTCCTGGATCTGGTCAGACTGGTCTTCTCTTTTATCATCACTGCAGCATAGAAGAAGAATAGGTGTTTGTTGTCGAAGTGTATTTAAATGTACGGACTGAAGTAAACACTCAATTTACGTAATTTGATGGGTAATTATCCAGAATTTATTAGTAATAATTATGTTTATTAAAAGTTATTGCACAATATAATCTCTATTTAGTCTCTTTACGAAAACTGTATGCTAAATAACGAAAACAAGCCATCTGATAAAGTGTGTAAATTCTCCAACTAGACGGAAGTGGCCTTTGTTATTCTATCTTGTGAATTTGTACAGAAATAACCTTAGCTAAGTTATATCTGAATGGTAAATTGGTAACCTTATTTGTACCACGTTAAATAGTATATCAAATATGGTTATGAACAGTAGATTCTCTCTAACCTACTTTAGTCTAATTTCAAAGTGACCTTAGTTTCATCTTGCCGAAGGTTTGATGTTTGTCTAAATTATAGGAAAGGCTGGGCTTCGAGGCCTTTGTAAAGGCTGGGCTTCGAGGCCTTTGTAAAGGCTGGGCTTCGAGGCCTTTGTACATCAGCGGTCAGTTTCTCCCTCGTGCATATAAAATGGACATCAACTAACCTAAACTGCACCTTGCCTAACCTACTTACCTAACGGGTGGGCTATTGACCCACTGCGACCCTCCTTACACTGCTGTATACCAAGTCGACCGTCGTCATACATACAGGTGGCTGCTATCATACATACATCCCTGGGCTTCTTTTATTCAATCACAGACACAAAGATAATATAGATAGACTTTGCTGGAGCCTCTGTAGATGGTTGGAACAAACCAGACATAATATATAAAAAGTTATGACGGAAAAACCTCATTTTATAAAGGAAACCAAGGTAACACCACCTTACCCAATGTAGGAGCCGTAAACTTTTCTACCGGGAGCTACAGCCCCCCCCCCCCCCCCCCCCCCCCCCCCCCGCAATCACCCATAGACTGTCATGTTCTTAGCTTACCGAAAGACATAGTCTCAACCCTGTTAGCTTCCCAACTGGCTACACTCCTGACACGGTAACACTGAATCTTATTTTTTGAATTGTAAGGCTATAGTTATAATATTATTTTTCAGACCAAAATAAGCAACACTTCTCCCATAAGGAAAATCGTTTTGACAATTAATAAGAAAGTATATGCCTGTCCCAACGAACTGCATTGACTCAACTTTTGAACTTGCTTTGCTTTTGACTATGACGTAGTATATAGCTCATTAACAACACTTGAAAGGCATCTTGAATAGTATGTATTTAGTTTTACGGAAATGTCCCTCATTTTATCCTGTATACATTCTATAAATAATTCAAATCATCTGAAGAATAAGGAACCTAACACAATGGGGACCCTTATCTTCAGGGGAAAAAACTCCGGGTCTCCTTTCTTCAAGTGAGGAAATTTAATTTAAAAGCAGTATCCATTTGTAAAGATTTATTCTTTGCTAACATGCTAGCAAACTAATTTATCAATAAGTTAATAACGAATTGAATGTATAAAAAAAAATTGATGGCAAGACAAATTCTTATTTGGTCCTACACAAATACTGTACTGTGGAAATCATTATTCTTAACTATAGGAGAATGATATCAGTGAAGCTGAAATACAGCAGTTAAAACTTTTAACGACATGTAAACAACTGACAGGTAGTTACTCTGCCGGCAGTTGGAAGGCAGCTGTCCCTCCTGTAGCTCACTGTAACCTTAATTGGATTTCAGCCATCAGAGAGTACACTGGTTCCTCTCTGCTGGAATCTTTGGCAGATTATGCTATAGAATATGAGAATCTGTGTAACTCCAAACGTCTGCGCGCTAGCGCCAATGCTCTTGCGCGTGCCGCCGACGATCTTCCGCACGCTGGCGCCGATGGTCTCCCGCGTGCGCCCAATGATTTTCCAAGCGCGCAAGCGCCAATGCTCTTGCGCGCGCGCCAATAGTCTTGCACGCGCGCGGGCCGACTTTTTTCCGCGTGCGGGCGCCTAGGGTCTCCCGCACGCGTGCGCTCCGACTTCCTTCTGCGCTCGGGCGCCGATGGTCTCCTGCACGTGCGCCAACAGTCTTGCGGGCTCTTGAGCTCACCAACAGTCTACCGCGGTGCCTTACTGCGCTCCAGCGCTCATCATCACTTTCCTGCGCAGTTACGGTCCTGGATCCAATGCGCCAGCTCTTGCCAAAGAATCAAGGCTCGCAGATCCAATGCACCAGCTCTTGCCCAAGAACCAGCGGTTGCCTGCTCTCCAGGCAGATATTAAGCACCAGCATTATCCTGTGTTCCATCGCTCCAGTACTCTCCTTCACACTCGCGCAATTGTCAGTAAGAAGGAATAAAACTTTTTAGACAGGTCATCATTGCCCCATTCCTCCCCGCAAGCACATAAACATTGCCACCGGGAAAAGAGGAATAAGGCTTCACAGAAGGATTCAAGATCTCGAAGATTCCATCCTACAAGGGGAATCAAAATGTGGAATCCTTGGTCCCTGTCTCTTCTGAAGTTTCTTTTTCCTTGACAGACCACCATCAGCAAACAGGAAAGCATCAACTGACTGATCTCTAGATCACTGTTTGTTAATGGCTAGTTCACAGTTTACTGATCGCTAGGTCGCCGATCACCAGATCGCCAATTGCTAGCTCAATGCTGATCTTTGACCTCTAGTCCCTCCAATGACTAACGATCTCCAATTGCTAGCGTTTCCAATCACCGATTGCTAGTCAATAACCAGTCTTCAGCTTGTTGATCACTAGATCACCAATGGGCAGCTCATCTTACTTCGATCATTGAACTCAGCTCGCTGATCTCTGACCAGCCCATCTTCAGCTTGCTCATCTCTGACCAACCAGGGGGGACCATAATCAGCTTGCTGATCTCGAACTCGCCATCGGTTCACAGACCGCTGATTCATCGGTCATCGGCAATTTGCCAGCAGTTCGTGACTCGAACTTACTAGTCAACCGCATCCTGTAAGTTCCTGGATCAGAAGGTATACAACATACTTCTCGCTACTGGCCGTTCACCATCACACTAAAGTGATCGGCAAATGTTCGATAACCCTCATCAACAGCTTTCCGACGGAACTACTTGCGAGCACTCTCCAACTGCACAGTAACCACAGTACCCAACGGTTAACCATTGATTAACATTCGTGAGATTAATTCTATTCTAAGGAATAGCATCAATCCCATCAGGGCGCATGGTAAGGCTAAGCGTTGCCTTCCTTCTGTTAGTTAAAGAAATTCTCTCTCAGAGAAGAATTCTTACGACACGAGTCAAGACTCCAGCGTCGACAATCTTCATGCAAAAGGATCAGCAAGGAGCTGTCCCTTTGGGTCAATGTCCACACCATGTTGGAGTTTGAACAAGGGCTAAGACCTCAGGTCTTCATTTGCACACTGGACCTAAAGGATACTTACTCCCAGGCCCAAACCATCCATTTAGGAAGGTTAGAAAATTCAGTCTAGACAAACAAGAAACACCAGTTCAAGGCACTGTGCTTCGGTTTTTCCACTACTGTACACCCATCCTGGTCTCATAGGATCGGCTTCTGTCTCCTCTCTCTTGGGACGACTGACTGACCTTAGCAGACTCAGTGGCAACCTTGCATTAACACTGGAACTTCTGAAGTCTTTTTTACCAAGATCCAGTGTTCAGGGTAAACTTACGGAAGTCTTCCCTACTTCCCTCCCAGGAGACTGGTGTATCTGGGAATGATTCTAGACACCAATCTCCACAAAACCTCCTCGAAACGAGAATGACTTCCATTCCAAGAGACTTGAGTCAGAAAAAAGAAGAAAGGAGGGACCATAGTGCTGCACCACACGACCTCAGCCCTCTGGACAGAGCCCGAAGGTACCTTCACTTAAATCTCTTAAGAGATGAAGGCCAACTTTCCGGTCCTTCAGCAGCCTCATCGGTTCCTAACAGACCACTCAGTGGAGTGATGGACGACACACCACACACCACATAGAGACTCACATCGACAAGCAAGAAGGAACTTACTTGTAGCCTCTTCCCATCTAATAGTATAAACACTAAGATGGACCAAAGTCCGTTCAGTACCACTATCAGCCCGCTTCATTCCAGATGGAAGAACGTGCTCGCCGACAATCTGTGCACAGCATCTCAGGTAAGGTATACCGAATGGACTTTGGATCGCCATGTAGCCAACAAAGTCCCGACTTTACGAGGTCCTCCAACTAGGGGGTCTGTTCGCAACGCTCCTGAATCTCGGGCTACCGTTGCTCACCAGCCCTAGACCCCAAGACTCTTGGGCAACAACGGTGGGTACAACAATGACGTTTACGTCTCGTCCCTGTTTTATCTGGAGAAGGGCACTCAACAAGGCTAGAACATCGGTTAACCTCTCAAGGACTCTCCTAGCTCCGTTATGGCATTATGCAGAACGGTCTCCAAACCTTTTGCAGCTCCTGATAGTCTCTCCAAGAGAACCCTCTCCACATAACAGACAACCCACTTCAACACCTATCACAAGCTATAGCTTTGCTATGATTGTACGCCTGAGGACTACCCAATACCTCTTTGCAAAAAGATTGTCTAGATATCTGAGGAATTCCTCAGCATCAGTCTACCAGGCAGTATCACGTCTTGTGTGGTTGGTGTCATGTGAAAGTCTCTCTCCACTTGATACCTCGATTCCAGCATTAGCGGAATCCTCTAGTATATACAAGAGGAAAAGACCCCCTATTCAGTTCTGACAGGTAAAGATGATCACTCAACCTTGATCCTTCACCTTCAAACTGAAAGAAAGGGACACCCTCTCATCGATAGACTTTTCCTAACTCATACGGACTTACAACTTGCCTTTCCCCAGTCGGAATTGAGACCTTCCTCTCAGAACATGTTTCAAATCTCCAATCCCTAAAGGGACCTCCTTATGTTCCACTTCACCAGGCAACAAATTTTCTCCTGATTTAAGAACACAATGTTCCTACACACTTGGACAGCAACCATACGAATCAAGGAACTTCATGGTCTCTCTTTCGACATCGCCCATTATTGAGAAGGACGAAAGACAATGTTCAGTTTCGTCCCTGAGTATGTCGCTAGACACAGTCTCCAGAGGTGACGGATCCTACTCAAGTCTCAACCAGGTAACGGACGATCCAGATCATCCGTTACTGTACCCAGGGTAAGGTATGAGACTTTACCTAAAGAAAACGACAACAGCCTGCCCGGGTCCCTCCTCTTGTCAGCACTGGGAGAGACTGGAGGAGGACCACCGAAACATCATCTCAACATGACGACTCACAGTGTCAGGGGCATAACTATGCCCCTGGTCCTTCTTAGCAGATTACTCTGTGACGCAGGTTTTACAAGAAAGGATGTGAATGCTCCATGTGACTTTCACAACCTTTCTCCTGCAAGACGTGACCCACAGGAGATCGATACGATCTCTATCGGTCCGGTGGTGGCTGCACAACAGCTGGTTGTATACCTCAAGCTCCTTATTGGACAAGTAGCAGAAGGTTGAGGGCACTGTTACCCGGTTTTAGTTTGCGTGAATGAGAAGATTTGACTGGCTATTATTCTTTTCTTCATCCTACCCACTCGTGGGGGAAGCAGCATCCTGGGTTCTCTGCATAAGCTGACCTCAAACCACTGCAGGTAAACCACTCCCTTGTGTACCTAGTATTAAGCTAATACTGTTGCGTCCTCATACCCTGGCGAGGTGGTATTGGGAAGTCTTGGTTACGTCAGGTTTTCCTACATAGACTCGGAATAACTTTGCCTGGACAGTCACACTTCTGCACGTCTCAACACACAGCTTGCGTAGGCCGCGGACCTTGCGTAGCAAGGTTTAGCGAGGGCAGGGATTCCTTATTTTTGAGTAATATCATACTCAGATAAGGAGTCCCCGGGCAAAGCCAAAAGTCAGACTGGCAGGGACGTCCACCCTTCCTAATGGGTGAGTCACCCCTAATAAATAGCGTGGTTTGTATTCCAGTTACGGAACAAATGACAAATTCGTAGATAATTTGTATTTTTCCTAACTATACAAACCTTAGCTATTTATACAAACTTACCCGCCATCCCTATCCCCCTTGAAGTCCTACCTCCAAGCAAAGTGACTAAATCACAGGTGTGTGAACGGGAGTGGTAGCAAGTTACCCCCCCCCCCCCACTACCCCCGCTAACTAGCGGTGTGGGTAGTTAACCCTCGCTAAAATTTTAATGTCTAGTCATTTCAGCTCCGCCGAAAGTATAACCCCTAATAAATAGCTAAGGTTCGTATAGCTAGGAAAAATACAATTTTAAATATTAAACTTAGCCGGTGAATATATAATAGCTGACGTCTCCGACGGCTCGACAGATTCCCAAAAACTCGCGAGCGATCGCCATGAAGGTAGCGGGTGTGCCCACCAGCGCCGACTATCGGCCAGATACCGCATATACATGTAAACAGCTCCAGTTCTTCTCTGTCGGTTTCATCGACAAGTCGATTCCACTCGCTTTTTGACCTCGAGTTTTCTACCGAATTGGTGAAGTACTTGGTTTTGGTTTTATTGCTTTCGCCGTGTTGGATTATTCAATACTATCCTCAAATGAAATGCTTTTGAAAGGAGAGTAAAAGTGTTTTGCCCTTGCTTTTTTATCTCTGGTTTTTTTCCATAGAGTAAAGATGGCCGACCCTTCCCTCAGTGTACGGAAGTGTGTTTTAGGCTTTTAGTAATTATTTTATCACGTTAAAAATTATTGTTGATAATTATAGATTTTCCTCTATATATTTTATATCTCCCCGCCTTTATTAGGCCTCTTCAATTAGCTTTCCATTTATACTAAACATCAAGATAAATTTTATGTTTTTGTTTATATGCGGCCTTTACCTCCGAGATGTAGGCGGTCCTAACTTGGAAACCGAAGTTAAACAACGTTGAGCCCATTCGACTTTTATTTTCGTTAAGTTTAAATCATTTGCTCTGTAAGAGTTATGAAATGAATATTTTTTAGAAAATATTTTAAGAAAGATATTCTTTGAATAGTCTTCGTGCTGTTTTTTTCAAAGATGAACTAACGTTTGGTTTATTTATGCTACGCAGTTTGCGCTCTATCGTTACGATAGAGAAAGAGAAAATCACGGTTTCACTTTGCAGAAAGAGTAAATCGATTTTGACGTTTTGTTCATTCTTCTTTCAAACTGAAGTGTTTTAAATACTAATTTAAAGGAACTTGTTAATTTTCATTTTCTTAGTCCTTTCAGTTTTTTCCTTGGGTCAAATAACCTGTTTATTGACGAAGGGTGAGTGGGCTTTTCTCTTGTATGTGACAAGAGAGAGAGAGAGAGAGGAAGAGAGAACGATCCGATCTTTATTCTCGTCCCAAGGGAGTTTAGGAGCGAGTAACGTTGTTCTCGATTCAGTTTACTCTCGTCCCAAGTCTCTGTACGGGGAGAAAGGATAAAACGTTTTTAGTTTTTATTCTCGTCCCAAGGCACTATACGGTGAGAGATTGAAAACGTAGTCTTTAATGAACTAGTGTTTAGTCTCCTCCCCAGTCACTGATCCTTTTTAACTTTATATATTTCCGTTTTATTCGATATACAGTATATGTTTACTGATTTTTGCATGTGCTAATGTGCTTACATTATACGACTCATTTCGTAATTATCACCTTTTGATGTAAGGGAGAATTGCGTGCTTCAGGTAGAAATCAGTTTTATTCATGCCTAATGTGAAATTATTGAAAAATACGATATCAGTGAAGTAAGTGCAAAAAACAGAAAATCGTAGTGATAAAGTGATAAATGCGCAAAGTGTTTTTAGTGTTGCGACCGAGGGTTCGTCTGTTCGTGCTTGTCGTTCACCTAGTCCGAGACCTCTTTCAGGCTCCCCTGCACCAGGGAGAAGTAATGTCGTAGGACTTAAGGGGACGAGAGGCTTTAACCAATGAACAGACGTTCCCTCTGTGGTATCGGGCGTGTCTCGTCAAGATCGCCCCTACCATAAGACGAGTGAGGCTGTTTTCTCCTCGTCATCCGAAGGCTTCTAGCAAAAGAAACCTTGGAGCAAAGTTTCTAGACCCTTAAAGCGGAAGTCAGTCCCTTCAGGACAGGTCCAGCGTCCTGGCTGTAGCCATGGGGACAGCTCTGACCCTTTGCAGTCGTCGGAAGACGGTTCGCCTATTAAACGCAAGCGTAACACGGGGTCCGAGGGTCGCGGTAAAGGCAATGTTTTGCCAACACAGACGTTACCGTCGTCTCGGCCCGTTCCGACTCCCGTTGATCCTAAATGGGTTGTCCTGCAGGACATGCAGACTAAGCTTGCCTCCCTTATGGAGAAGTATGACGTTGAGCAGGTTCACGATGAACCTTCGCTTTCGAGTCGCCGTTACGCTAAACGAGACTCTGGCCGTCAGCCGCCCAAATGAGCATTTACTCGTCCTTTTGACGTTATGAAACGTGATGTCGGTAGTTTGTCACGTCAGTCACGTGACTTGGATCCTCACTCGCTGCAGTCCCGTGTTGACTTTCAGCCGCTGCCGCAGCCTCGTGTTGACGTTCAGCCGCTGCCGCAGTCTCGTGTTGACGTTCAGGACGTTCGCCAACCAGCTCAGTAGCCTTGTTTTGACGTTGAGCAGTCAAGGGTTGTTTTGACTGGTCAGTCTAGGCAGTCAAGGCAGTCTCGACTTGTCGTCGAGCGTCCATCAACTCCTGTTGTTGTTGCTGGTCAGTCCTTTCAGCAGCGACATGACGTCGCTTCCTTGACTGCTACTGCTGCTCCTTTGCGTGTGGACTTTGCTTGTCAAGCATTGCCACCGCGGCAGGTCTCTCCTTTTCATGAGACTCGGCAATTGTCGGACGAGGTTCCTTCAGATGAGGAAGTTGCTGATCCTCCTCCTACTGATATTCCTTTGGGGACTTTGTCAGACGGAGAGGAGCCTAAACTGCTCAGCCCTCTATGGACTTTAAAAAAATCATGCTGATTTTTAAGGATCTTTGTCCGGACCATTTTGTAACTGCTGCTCCTCGTTCGCCTTCGTCAGAGTTTACACTAGGCCTAGCTACTTCGAAGCCGTTGTTGTCTAAGCTAGTGCTCTCTCGCTCTTCTAAGAGAGCTTTACGTTTGCTAGGCGACTGGTTGATCACCAGGAGGAGTTTGGGGGAGACAGCCTTTGCTTTCCCTCCTTTTAAACTGGCTTATAGAGCGAGCGTCTGGTATGACACGGGAGAAGTTCTCGGCTTGGGAGTTCCTGCCTCCACCCAGGGAGACTTCTCAAGCCTCATAGACTCTCCCCGTCGCCTGGCCATGAGACGCTCCGAGATTTTATGGTCGGCTTCAGAGCTAGACCATCTCCTGTTAGGAGTTTTTTCGAGCGTTTGAAGTTTTGCTGTACAATTATGTCATGCATGAACAAGGCTATCAGGGATGGCTCCAATGATCTGGCAGCCACGTTCTCTGCAGGAACAAGGCTATCAGGGATGGTTCCAATGATCTGGCAGCCACGTTCACTGCAGGAGTACTTAAGATGTAAGTGCGCTCAATGTGTTCATTGTCAAGACAAACTTCACGATGAAGACTACCAATTCTGTCTTGGCAGCATTAAGGGAAGGCGACTGGATGGTCTCGCTCGACCTTCAGGATGCATACTTCCACATCCCGATTCATCCAAACTTTCAACTACATCTGAGGTTTGTGGACGGGAAAGTAATGTACCAATGTCAAGCACTGTACTCCGACCTCATTCCTGCTCCTCTTGTTTTTACAAGGCCCTGGCAAAATGTAGCAAGCTTTCTACATTTTTTGAGGATTCAGAGCCTCCCTTTATTTTGACGACTGACTAATCAGGGCGTCTTCATTATATCGCTGTCTGGAGAGCCTCTAATGGACATTAGACCTAACCAAGGAGCTAGGTCTCATAGTGAACGTAGAGAAGTCGTAACTTACAGTACCCCATCCCAGACTATTCTTTATTTGGGAATGGAGAGACAGTGTCTGATTTTTCGGGCCTTTTCGTCTCCCGCAAGAATGGAACAAGCTCTGTTAAAAGTCCTTCACTTGCAAGAGAAAAACAGTTGCTCTGTAAGAGTTTGAACTAGCCTCGTGGGAACTCTTTCATCGCTGGAGTAGTTTATCTCTCTGGGGAGACTCAACCTATGCCCTTTCCAATTTCACCTAAACCATTGGAACAAGGAAAAGGGCTTAGTGGGTACAGTATCTCTTTCCCAATCTCCAACTCAGTCTAGACATGTCTGACTTGGTGGGACAGCAACATCAGACTTCGAGAAGGTCTTTCTCTTGCGATCCAGAACCCAAACCATGTGTTGTTTTCAGATGCATCGGATTTGGGTTAGGGAGCTCCACTGGACAGTCTGGAAGGCTCGGGTCTTTGATCCACGGATCAGAAGGAACTCCATTTTCTCCTTTGGCGAGATTTGTGCAAGGAAAATGAATGTCTT
This sequence comes from Palaemon carinicauda, assembly GCF_036898095.1. Taxonomy (NCBI): domain Eukaryota; kingdom Metazoa; phylum Arthropoda; class Malacostraca; order Decapoda; family Palaemonidae; genus Palaemon; species Palaemon carinicauda. Next base: position 28,961,262 of record NC_090744.1, read on the forward strand.
GGCGGACGGCCTCAGCAGAAGAGGACAAGTCATCTACATGAAGTGGACGTTGCATAAACTGTGTGCGGGAAGCTATGGATGACATGGGGTCAACCCACCATAGATCTTTTTGCGACTCTCTCTGACAAAGAGGCTCTCGACTTACTGCTTTCCAGTTCCAGATCCAGAGGCAGCCCACATAGACGCTTTCCTGCTGGACTGGTCTCACCTGGACGTTTATGCCTTTCCACCTTTCAAGATCCTAGACAAGGTGCTGCAGAAGTTCACCTCTCACGAAGGGACCAGGTTGACATTGGTTGCTCCACTCTGGCCCGCGAGAGAGTGGTTCACAGAGGTACTTCAATGGCTGGTAGACGTTCCAAGGAGTCTACCTTTAAGGATGGATCTCTTACGGCAGCCCCACGTAAGGGATCTTCATCAAAGCCTCCCCGCGCTTCGTCTGACTGCCTTCAGACTATCGAAAGACTCTCAAGAGCTCGAGGATTTTCGAAGGAGGCAGCCAGAGCGATTGCGAGAGCTAGGAGAGCTTCTACCATCAAAGTATACCAGTCGAAGTGGGAAGTCTTTAGAGACTGGTGCAAGTCATCATCTATTTCCTCTTCCAGTACCTCTGTAGCCCAAATCGCAGACTTTCTCCTACATCTGAGAAATGTTCGCTCCCTCTCAGCGCCCACTATTAAGGGCTACAGGAGCATGTTGGCGTCTGTATTCAGACATAGAGGCTTAGATCTTTCCAATAATAAAGATCTCCAAGATCTCCTTAAGTCTTTCGAGACCTCTAAGGAGCGTCGTATGGCAACTCCTGGATGGAACTTAGACGTGGTCCTAAGGTTCCTAATGTCCGACAGGTTTGAGCCATTACATTCAGCCTCCCTGAAGGATCTCACCCTCAAGACGCTTTTCTTAGTGTGCTTGGCTTCGGCTAAAAGGGTCAGTGAGATCCATGCCTTCAGTAGGAACATCGGCTTTTCCACAGATAAAGCCACATGTTCACTTCAGCTTGTTTTCTTGGCCAAAAATGAACTGCCTTCTCGTCATTGGCCTAAGTCATTTGATATACCTTGCCTATCAGAGATCGTAGGCAACGAGCTTGAAAGAGTACTGTGTCCAGTTAGAGCTCTTAAGTTTTATTTAGCTCGTACCAAATCCTTACGAGGTGGATCTGAGGCCTTGTGGTGCTCAGTTAAGAAGCCATCAATGCCTATGTCTAAAAATGCTTTGTCGTATTTTATTAGATTTTTAATCCGAGAGGCTCATTCTCACTTGAGTGAAAAAGACCGTTGCTTGCTTAAGGTTAAGACGCACGAAGTAAGAGCTATAGCAACTTCCGTGGCCTTTAAGCAAAACAGATCTCTGCGAAGTATTATGGACGCGACCTTTTGGAGAAGCAAGTTGGTATTCGCTTCATTTTACTTAAAGATGTCCAGACTCGAGTGCAGTAGTGGGTTAGGGTTCTACCACTACATTCCCTTAATTCCAATATCCTTTTAATCTTCTCTTGAAATGTTTTTAATTGGGTTGTACGGAAGGCTAAGAAGCCTTTCGCATCCTTTTTGATTTGGCGGGTGGTCAAATGTCATTTCTTGAGAGCGCCCAGATTAAGGGTTTTGATGAGGTCCTGTTGTATGGGTTGTCGCCCTGGATACTTCAGCTCCTGGGAGTCTTTCAGCATCCTGAGAGGATGGCTGGGCTTCGTAAGGAAAGCGGACTAACAAGGCAGAGTAATCGTCAGAGTCAGCTTCCTTACCAGGTACCTATATTTATTTGGGTTTTGTTATGATATAACTGTCAAAAACTCTAAGCATATACGCCGTAAACTGTATTAATACTGGTCTCTACCCACCACCATGGGTGTGAATCAGCTATATATTCACCGGCTAAGTTTAATATTTAAAAATGATATTTTGATTATAAAATAAATTTTTGAATATACTTACCCGGTGAATATATAAATTAAAGGCCCCCCCTTCCTCCCCGATAGAGACCCAGCGGAATGAGAAGAACTGGAGCTGTTTACATGTATATGCGGTATCTGGCCGATAGTCGGCGCTGGTGGGCACACCCGCTACCTTCATGGCGATCGCTCGCGAGTTTTTGGGAATCTGTCGAGCCATCGGAGACGTCAGCTATTATATATTCACCGGGTAAGTATATTCAAAAATTTATTTCATAATCAAAATATATCTACGAATTTGTCATATTTGTTAAATAATTTGTATTTTTTCCCAGCATACAAACCTGGACCTATTTATACAAATTGCCCTTCCACCCTTTCCTCCAAGAAGTCCTGCCAGAAAGCAAAAGTGGTTGCTCAGCCCAGGTGTGTGAGTGAGGGCCCCATCCCCACCCGCTAACTAGCGGTTGGGTTAGTTATCCTTCACTGAAATTATCATGGCTCGTCTTTCAGCTTCGCCAAAAGTAACACCCCTTATAAATAACTCCAGGTTTGTATGCTAGGAAAAATACAAGTTTACAAATTTGTCATTTTGCCAGGTAATTGAACATGGTATTCAGGAATAGGTGAAAGTCTCTTATGTCTTTATTTCATGAAATGCAGAACTTGCATGTAGAGATTGGAAATATTTTAGTGTTGCAATGCAACATAAAACCATAGCAACCGATAGACATATCTTATTTTCGTGTATAGAAGAAATATTTCAAACAAATTGTCATTAGATATGGTCTTGCAAATTCTGTAGCATCAATGCTATTGTCATATAAGGAAGCCTTGTATTACTTGTCTTACTGCTTACTGCTTATTCCTTAATCTGTATTGCACAACTGTTCCTTTTAATTGCTATTCTACAGGCTGAAGGTATGGAGGCTAAAGGAAGCACCTTAAATTCTACAAGACTGTCTCTAGATGTTGCTCAGTTACCTTTGACCCCCTTTGGAATGAGACAGACGGGGTCAAGTAGGAAAAAGAAGCCAGTTGGATCTCCAGGCAAGTCTATTTATATAACCCATAGTTGTTCCGTCACTAAATACAAACCCTTTCGCTCTTTATTATTATTATTATTATTATTATTACCAGCTAAGCTACAACCCTAGTTGGTAAAGCAAGATACTATAAGCCCAAGGGCTCCAATAGGGAAAAATAGCCTAGTGAGGGAAGGAAATAAGGAAATAAATAAATGATGAGAACAAATTAACAATAAATCATTCTAAAAACAGTAACAACGTCAAAATAGATATGTCATATATAAACTATTAACAATGTCAAAAACAGATGTCATATATAAACTATAAAAAGACTCATGTCAGCCTGGTCAACATAAAAACATTTGCTCCAACTTTGAACTTTTGAAGTTCTACTGATTCAACTACCCGATTAGGAAGATCATTCCACAACTTGGTAACAGCTGGAATAAAACTTCTAGAATACTGTGTAGTATTGAGCCTCATGATGGAGAAGGCTTGGCTATTAGAATTAACTGCCTGCCTAGTATTACGAACAGGATAGAATTGTCCAGGGAGATCTGAATGTAAAGGATGGTCAGAATTATGAAAAATCTTATGCAACATGCATAATGAACTAATTAAACGACAGTGCCAAAGATTAATATTCAGATTAGGAGTAAGAAATTTAATAGACCGTAAGTTTGTGTCCAACAAATTAAGATGAGAATCAGCAGCTGAAGACCAGACAGGAGAACAAAACACTTCTTCAGAATAGATTGATCACCAAAAATCTTAAAAGACTTTCTCAATAAGCCAATTTTTTGTGCAATTGAAGAAGACCTAATGTGTTTCTCAAAGTACATTTGCTGTAGAGAATCGCACCTAAAATTTTAAAAGAGTCATACAAATTTAAAGAAACATTATCAATACTGAGATCCGGATGTTGAGGAGCCAGCGTCCTTGACCTACTTACAATCATACTTTGAGTTTTGTTAGGATTCAACTTCATACCCCATAATTTGCGCCATGCACTAATTTTAGCTAAATCTCTATTAAGGGATTCACCAACCCCAGATCTACATTCAGGGGATGGAATTGATGCAAAGAGAGTTGCATCATCTGCATATGCAACAAGCTTGTTTTCTAGGCCAAACCACTTGTCATGTGTATATAGTATGAAAAGTAATGGGCCAAAAACACTACCCTGTGGAACACCGGATATCACATTCCTATACTCAATGTACTTTTGGTGAGGCTGGAAGACTAGAAATGAGATTAGTGAAAGACTGATTATCTAATATGCAGAAGAAAGACCTGTTCCCTTGTGCAGGCCCCCACGACTTGCAGTAAAACCTGCATGGCTAATTGGCAGGCACTTTCCTGTTTATTTTCTACCTACAGGCAGAAAGAAGAGCCCTCAAAGGACCTGTGCACAGTGCTAGAAGAACAACATAAGAATGGATAGTTCATATTGGTGTAAGGACCATGAAGTAGGATTGTGTGTAGGCCCCTGCTTTGAGGAATGGCACACAAAAAAATAATAGAGCATGGATGTATAATGTTTTTCATTCAGAATTATGTAGTCTTTTGAAATAAAATAGCAGTAGTTTGTTCTGACTAAATATAAACCCTTTCGCTATTTGTAGGAATTATACTTTCAGCAAAGCTGGAAGATTAGCCATAAGACTTTTACCGAGGGTTAGGGTGGTTAGCCGGCTACCCTGCTCACACAAATACTGTACCTTTGTTGTCTCGTCACTTTTTACTTTTGGCTCGGTGAGAGTAGAAGTTTGTCTCTCTCTCTGCCCAACTCTTTTACTGTACTTGCCTTTGACTTTTTTTATGGTTTTACTTCTTATGTTTTTATATATATTTACACATTTGTGTAATGTTTTTATATATATATTTAAACATTCTTTTATCATTACAGTGTGAGTGTTGGTGTTGTGGCATTTCTCAGGGTCGTAGAAGCCTTCTCTTACGGTCTCTACCCCTTTGACACAGGACAGCATGTAGGCAGGTGGCCATCCCCTCTTTCTTCTAGTGCAGCGGCCCAGCCTCTGTCGCAGGGGATTCGACTTCGTGTGGATACTCCTCCATTCGGATGGTGATGTCGGTCGCTCCCTGCTGGTTCATCGGAGGGAAGCAGCCTGCCCATAGCTGGACTTCGGTCTTGCTTCTCTCCCCTGACGCCGCTGCACTTCCTCGTTCTATGCTGGCAGCCAACAGAGGGAGTACATAGTCTGAACCATGTTCCTTTGCCTCTCAGGGAACACCTTTCCTGTCCATGGGTTAGGTTGTTCTCCTGAGTGTTTTTTTCTTCAGCTAATTAGATAACCTTTCCTCTCCTTTGGTATTGTCTCTCCTCATACGGAGTTTCGAGCCTACCTGCCTTCTGTCGGAAGTTAGACCACCTCCATGGAGCATGGTTCGCGTCCTTTGGTCCCTGAAGGGTGCCCCTAACAACCCATGATGCCAAACAGCAGATCTTCCCCAGATCTTAAAGACTAATCTCTTGCTCTTGTTGGGTTCGGCCAAGATAGTCGGCGAACCCTATGGTCCACCTTCAGCATTCATGGTGATAGGCAAGGTAATACTCGACTTTGTTCCTGGCAGCACGGATTCGGATTCGAACCATCGGAGTAGGAATCCTTCGTAGTGTCACCAATGATCCAAATCAACAGCTACTATGCTGGGGAAGAACTTGAGGTGCTAGACTACAGTAGCTTGCCCCCGAGTGTCAGAACTCTTCTTCAGCTCGGAGAAGGTCAAGAGAAGGGTCACCAAGAACACGTTCTCAGCTTGGATTTGCAAGGTCATAGACTTAGCATTGAATCCTGATCCTTTCTCCTCAGTAGAGGAGACCTAGAGCTCATAACGTTAGGGACAGGTGTATGTCTCTAGCGTTTAAAAAGGACTTCTCTGACGCAGGCCTTGCAAGCGATCGTGTACATTAAGTGTCAAACGAACTTCGCTGCTCACTTCCTGCAAGACGTGACTCACAGGAACATGGAGACATTCTCTTTAGTCCCTGTGGTGGCTACACAATAAATGGTTAAAACACCTCATGCTCCTTAACCCTTTTACCCGCAAAGGACGTACTGGTACGTTTCACAAAACCCATCCCTTTACCCTCATGGACGTACCGGTACGTCCTTGCAAAAAAATGCTATAAAAATTTTTTTTTCATATTTTTGATAATTTTTTGAAAAAATTCAGGCATTTTCCAAGAGAATGAGACCAACCTGACCTCTCTATGACAAAAATTAAGGCTTGTAGAGCAATTTAAAAAAAATATACTGCAAAATGTGCTGGGAAAAAAATAACCCCTTGGGGGTTAAGGGTTGGACATTTCCAAAGAGCCTGGGGGTAAAAGGGTTAATGGACAAATAGCAGATGGTGGAGGGCAGAGTTTAACCATGGTTAAGTGTGGGATGGATGATAAAGAATAACTGGCTCTTTCTTTCCTTCTTTGATCTTCCCCCCTGTTGGGGAACAGCATCTACGGTACTCGGCAAAGCTGGCCTCTGCTTTCTGCAGGTATAACCATTTCCCTCGTGTAACCTGGTGTAGATACAGTATATATATGTTACGTCCTCATACCCCCTGGTGAGATGGGATTGGGTAACGTCTATGGTTGATTCAAAGATTCCTTAATTGCTTAGAATTCTTACCTAGACCTAGTCACACTGCTAGTATCACACATTTACACAGATTGGTTAGGCCGTTAACTGTGCTTTGCACGAATTTAGCAAGGTACAAATATCAGGGTTTCTCCCTGTTCCGTGCAGAGCATCAGAGCATGTACTGGTAAACTCCAGGTCAAATACCAGCCAGTTGGTTCAGACTTTCACCCTCCTAATGGGGAAGTCATCCTTATAAATACGGAAAGGGTTTGTATTTATTTTTCCTAACAATACAAACTTTGAGCTATTTATACAAATTGATCCGCCATCAACTGTCCCTCGATAAGTCCTGCCAGCAATAAAAAGTGACGAGACAACACAGGTGTGTGTGAGCAGGGTAGCTGGCTACCGCCTAACTCCCTCCCCCCCCAATAACTAGCGGTAGGTTAGTTACACCTCGCTGGAAGTCTTATGGCTAGTCTTCCAGCTTTGCTGAAAGTATAGTCCTTATGAGTAGCTCAAAGTTTGTATCGTAAGGAAATATATAGATTACTTTCAAATTTGTCATACAGTATTGTTTTTACTCCATCATTTAATTAATATTCCTATCTTTAACTTAAAATACATTATAAGTATAAAAATAAATATCAACTTCGAAAAATTATCATCAGTGAAATGACCGCTAACTGCAAAAAATAAGCGTGACATTACGAAGGTGGTCCTGGGGGATGCTTAACAGGTTAAGCTATTTTATATTCTATATTCATTCCTTTTCATATACTGTAGTTTATTTTCTTTCTTCACTGGGCTCTTTTTCCCAGTTGAAGCCCATGGGCTTATAGCATCCTGCTTTTCCAACTAGGTTCGTAGCATAATAATAATAATAATAATAATACCTCTTGCTTCAGCGAGTGGAGGGATATAGGATCCAAACTATCAGCTGGGACTTTTACCTGGGAAACCAAGGTCCATAGGAGCTGATTGGTTTCCGGATTTGCGATGCTCTAAGATAGGAACTTGACTCTTTAGCTCAGTGCACCATCTGAACCCTAACAGAATGGTGCACTACAAATCTTTGTCAAAACTTGATGTAATTCTTTCCTTTTTACCATTAACAGATTAGTTGTTAAGTAGCACTGTACCATATAGACGTCTTGATAGATTGCAGTCATTTCTTGTAATGAGATATTGAGGATGGGAAGTTATACAGTTATTTTTCTTAATGAGAAAGTTCAAGGTTTTATTTATGCTGTATAAGACTTTAGTATTAAAAGGTGGATAGCGAATATACAGTAGGTGTGGAATCCAACCAGGAAACTCTACAAGTTCACTTAGTGTTATGATTGATTACCTTTTAAACTAGTCTTGAGTGGTTGATATATTTATTATTCTAGATTGTTAGTTTTCCATTGGTTTCCTTCACTGTCCCACCTCCATCACAGTGGGCGAATCAGCAGTATGAACATTCAAGAGAGTCATGAAAATAGACAGAATTTTGATGATAAAACCTATTAATCTTTAGTAGGTAGTAGGTTGGCCAGGGCACCAGCCTCTCGTTGAGATACTACTGCTAGAGAGTTATAGGGTCCTTTGAATGGCCAGATAGTACTACTGTACATTGGATCCTTCTCTCTGGTTACGGTTCACTTTCACTTTGCCTACACATACACCGAATAGTCTGGCGTATTCTTTACAGATTCTCCTCTGTCCTCATACACCTGACAATAATGAGATTACCAAACAATTCTTCTTCGCCAAACGGGTTAACATCTGCACTGTAATTGTTCAGTGGCTAAGGGTAGAAGAGACTTTAGTTATGGTAAGCAGCTCTTCTAGAAGAAGGACACTCCAAAATCAAACTATTGTTCTCTAGTCTTGGGTAGTGCCATAGCCTCTGTACCATGGCCTTCCACGGTCTTGGGTTAGAGAGGGTACACTTGGGCACACTATTTTATCTTATTTTTCTTCCTCTTGTTTTGTTGAAGTTTTTATTGTGTATATAGGAAATATTTATTTTTCAATATTAAACTTAGCCGGTGATTATATAAGCTGCAGCTCTGCTGCCCGACAGAAAAACTCTACGGTCAAAATACGCCAGCGATCGCTATGCAGGAGGGGGTGTACATCAACAGCGCCATCTGTCGAGCAGGTACTTAGTACTCCATGTAAACAAAGAACCAATTTTCTCTCTGTCGTGCCACCGGCAAGACCTATTAAATTCGCTGTTGCTTACTGGATTGGTTTTCACAGATTTTGGTGAAGTACACATTTCTAGTTATTAGCTTTCGCTTTGCAGAGGTTATCTTCAATACATCCTTGCATTCTTTTATTGATTTTTGGATTATTTGTTGACGACTTGGATAGATTTTGAATTCCCCTTTGACTAATTCAAGATGGCTGACCCTTCTCAAGTCCCTAAATACAGAAAGTGTAGTGCTAGGGACTGTTCAAGGCGTCTTCCGAAGGCCTCTATCGATCCGCACACCGTTTGTTCCAATTGTCGGGATAAAACCTGTCAATTGGAAGATCGATGTGAGGAATGCGTTGGGCTTTCGGAATTCGATTTTCTCGAATTCCTGAAATATTCACGTAGGCTAGAGAGAGATAGAGTCAGGAGAAGTTCATCTCGCTCCGTTGATATTTCCTCTCCTCATGCCCCACAACCTATTCCTTCCCCTGTAGTGGTTGCTCCTGATCCCCCTTCTAGCACTCAACAACCTTCGATGGCAGATATGATGCGTGCCATCCAGGCTCTGGGTGAGAGAGTCGAGTCATTGGCGAGTGACCGTAACCAACTCATGGCAGACGTAAAGGAGTTGAAGGGTAAGAGTGCAGTGGGTAGTGACAAAGTGAGTGGTAGTGTTGTGGAAAGTGTTAGTGTTGCGCTTGAGGGTGCGTCTGTTCGTGCCTGTCGTCCGCCCAGTCCGGGACCTCTTGCAAGCTCCCAAGCCCAGGGGAGAAGCAATGTCGTACGACCAAAGGGTTCGACAGGCTGTAATCAGCGGACAGACGTTCCCTCCGTGGTTTCGGACGTATCTTACCAAGATCGCCCCACCCACAAGAAGACGAGAGAGCCCATTTATTCCTCGTCTGCGGAAGATGTTTCTCGGAAGAAACAATGGACCAAGGTCTCACGGCCTCTTAAACGCAAGTCGGTCCCTTCCGCGCAAGTCCAACGGCCCAGCTGTAGCCACTGGGTCAGTTCGGACTCGCTGCAGTCTTCCGATGACTGCACACCTCCTAAGAGAGGCAAAGCGGTACCGCAACAGGCAGTAACACCGTCTGTTGCCGCACCTGCTACTGTAGACCCTAAGTGGTCTTTGCTGCAGACCATGCAGACGCAGTCAACGTCATTAATGCAGGACTTTCGTGCGGAGAAGGTTGACGCTGCACCACCCGTTAGCCTACAACCAACCACGGTTGTGCGTCCAGTGGACGCTGAGGCTACCTTCTCCCGCACTCCAGCTGTGAGAGTCCCGCCACCCATGCGCAGTGTACCCTGCCAGCCGCATGTTGACGTTCAGCGACGCACGGAACCCTCCGTTGACGTTCGCCAGTTACAACAACAACCTAAGTTGTTTTGTTTTGACGCGGTGCGTCAACCTCCGCAACCCAGTGTGGTTACCACTACTCGCCCACAGCAGACTAGAGAGTCAGGAGTAGACGCTTTGCGCCCCCGCGCTGCTATGGTTGTTGCCAGCTCACAGACTGGCCAACAGTTCCATGACGTTGCGTCCAGTGCAGTCACGCATGCACCCGTGCTGCCGGACTCAGCTGACCAGCCAATTCCTACTCCTTTGCCGCTTCCTCCTCAGTATTCAGACGATGGACTCTCTGATGATGACGACGCTGCACACTTTGACGACCCGCATACGGACATCGACGAACCCAAGACCACGCCTCCCTCCTTGGACTTTAGGAAAGTTCTTGCACTGTTCAAGGAGATGTATCCTGATCAGTTTGTTTCTGCAGCACCACGCTCTCCTCCATCTGAGTTCGCTTTAGGCACGCAGTCATCCGCGCCTGCCTTTACGAAGCTCGTCCTCGCCCGCTCGTCTAAGAGAGCTTTAAGAGTGTTGGGAGATTGGATGCAGTCCAAAAAGCACCTTGGGAAGACAGCATTCTTGTTTCCCCCTGTGAAACTCGCTTCCAGATCGAGCGTCTGGTATGCCACGGGAGAAGTTCTCGGCTTGGGAGTTCCTGCCTCTGCCCAGGGCGACTTCTCAAGTCTCGTAGACTCTCCCCGCAGGCTAGCCATGAGACGCTCCAAGATTTGTTGGACTCCTTCAGACTTAGACCATCTGATGAAAGGAGTGTTCAGAGCCTTCGAGGTTTTTAACTTTTTGGATTGGTGTTTGGGAGCGTTGAGCAGAAAGACCTCCCCTTCTGACAAGGAAACTTCCATGCTCATTATGTCCTGCATGGACAAGGCCATACGGGACGGTTCCAGTGAGCTTGCGGCTTCGTTCGTTTCCGGGGTCCTCAAGAAACGGGAAAACCTTTGCTCCTTCTTGTCAGCTGGAGTTACACAATGTCAGAGATCGGAACTTATGTTTGCTCCTCTCTCAAAGTGCCTTTTCCCAGAGGAGTTGATCAAGGAGATTGCTGCCTCCTTGATTCAAAAAGACACGCATGACCTGGTTGCGTCATCTGCCCGCAAAGCCACCCCTTTGCCTACCGTGTCTAGACCCAGGATGGACACTCCAGCGTCCAGATTTATTTCGCCCTTTCGTGGCAGAGCCTCCAGCAGAGGAGGTGCTCGTGCCGAAGGGAGACGTGGGATTAAGAAGAAAGGTACCAAGTCCTTTAAAGGCAGAGTCTGACTGCCACCTTCTTCAGACAGCAGTGGGAGCCAGACTCAAGAACTACTGGTAGTCCTGGGAGAACAGGGGCGCAGATGCACAATCTGTGAAGTTGCTCAGAGAAGGGTACAAGATCCCGTTTATGCGCAAGCCCCCTCTAGCAACGTCTCCCATCGACCTCTCTCCCAGGTACAGAGAGGAGGACAAGAGACTAGCTTTGAAGCAAGAGGTGTCTCTCTTACTAGAAAAGGGAGCGGTAGTCAAAGTCCGGGACCATCAATCCCCGGGCTTCTACAACCGTCTCTTCTTAGTGGTAAAGAAGACAGGAGGGTGGAGACCGGTGCTAGACGTCAGTGCTCTGAATGTCTTTGTCACAAAGCAGACGTTCGCCATGGAGACGACAAAGTCTGTGCTAGCAGCGGTCAGGAAGGAAGACTGGATGGTCTCTTTAGACCTAAAGGACGCTTACTTTCACGTCCCCATCCACCCAGATTCCCAACCTTTTCTAAGGTTCGTTTACGGGAAGGTTGTCTACCAATTTCAAGCCCTGTGCTTTGGCCTAAGCACGGCGCCTCTTGTCTTTACGAAACTGATGAGGAATATTGCCAAATTCCTGCATTTAGCGGACATCAGAGCCTCCCTCTATTTGGACGACTGGCTTCTAAGAGCCTCTTCCAGTCGTCGCTGTCTGGAGAATCTAAAGTGGACTCTAGATCTGACCAAGGAATTGGGTCTCCTGGTCAATATGGAAAAGTCCCAACTGGTCCCATCCCAAACTATAGTGTACTTAGGGATGGAGATTCACAGTCAAGCTTTTCGGGCTTTTCCGTCGGCCCCCAGAACAAGTCAAGCCCTAGGATGCATCCAGAACATGCTAAAGAAGGACCGATGTTCAGTCAGACAGTGGATGAGTCTGATAGGGACGCTTTCATCCGTGGACCAGTTCATTGCGTTAGGGAGACTGCACCTCCGTCCCCTTCAATTTCACCTAGCTGTTCACTGGAGAAAGGACAAGACGCTAGAAGCGGTCTCGATCCCCATTTCCGAGAAGATGAAGTCATCACTGACTTGGTGGAAGGACAACATCTACCTCAGAGAGGGTCTGCTCCTGGCTGTTCAGACCCCCAACCACGTTCTCTTCTCGGACGCATCGGACACGGGCTGGGGTGCGACATTAGACGGTCGGGAATGCTCGGGAACTTGGAACTCGAATCAAAGAGCGTTACATATCAACTGCAAGGAGCTACTGGCAGTTCATCTGGCCTTGAAAAGCTTCAAGTCCCTCCTTCTAGGCAAGGTGGTGGAGGTGAACTCAGTCAACACCACAGCCTTGGCGTACATCTCCAAGCAAGGAGGGACCCATTCTATGACGTTGTACGAGATCGCAAGGGACCTCCTCACCTGGTCAAGAGATCTAAACCTGTCTCTAGTAACGAGGTTCATTCAAGGCAACATGAATGTCATGGCGGACTGCCTCAGTCGGAAGGGTCAAATCATCCCAACAGAATGGACCCTACACAAGAATGTGTGCAAGAGACTATGGGCCACATGGGGCCAACCTACCATAGATCTCTTTGCAACCTCGATGACCAAGAGGCTCCCAAATTATTGCTCGCCAATCCCGGATCCAGCAGCAGTTCATATAGATGCTTTTCTACTGGATTGGTCCCATCTAGACCTTTATGCATTCCCCCCGTTCAAGATTGTCAACAAGGTACTGCAGAAGTTCGCCTCTCACGAAGGGACAAGGTTGACGTTAGTTGCTCCCCTCTGGCCCGCGAGAGAATGGTTCACCGAGGTACTTCAATGGCTGGTGGACGTTCCCAGAACTCTTCCTCTAAGAGTGGACCTTCTACGTCAGCCACACGTAAAGAAGGTACACCTAAGCCTCCACGCTCTTCGTCTGACTGCCTTCAGACTATCGAAAGACTCTCGAGAGCTAGAGGCTTTTCGAAGGAGGCAGCCAGGGCGATTGCTAGAGCAAGGAGGACATCCACTCTTAGAGTCTACCAGTCGAAGTGGGAAGTCTTCCGAAGCTGGTGCAAGTCGGTATCAGTATCCTCAACCAGTACCTCTGTAACCCAAATAGCTGACTTCCTATTATACCTGAGGAAGGAAAGATCTCTTTCAGCTCCCACGATCAAAGGTTACAGAAGCATGTTGGCAGCAGTCTTCCGTCACAGAGGCTTAGATTTTAAGTCTTTTGAGACCTCGAAGGAGCGTCGTTTGGCCACACCAGGTTGGAATTTAGACGTGGTACTAAGATTCCTTATGTCAGAAAGGTTCGAGCCACTACAATCAGCCTCCTTTAAAGATCTCACTTTAAAGACTCTTTTCCTCGTCTGCTTAGCAACAGCTAAAAGAGTCAGTGAGATACACGCCTTCAGCAGGAACATCGGATTTTCATCTGAAACGGCTACATGTTCTTTACAGCTTGGTTTTCTAGCCAAAAACGAACTACCTTCTCGTCCTTGGCCGAAATCGTTCGATATTCCAAGCCTTTCTAATTTGGTTGGAAATGAACTAAAAAGAGTCTTATGCCCTGTTAGAGCTCTTAAGTTCTATTTAAGACGAACTAAACCTTTACGAGGACAGTCAAAAGCTTTATGGTGTGCTATTAAGAAACCTTCTTTACCTATGTCAAAGAATGCAGTTTCCTATTATATCAGACTGTTGATACGAGAAGCTCATTCCCATCTGAATGAGGAAGACCATGCTTTGCTGAAGGTAAGGACACATGAAGTTAGAGCTGTCGCAACTTCAGTGGCCTTTAAACAAAATAGATCTCTGCAGAGTATAATGGACGCAACCTATTGGAGAAGCAAGTCAGTGTTCGCGTCTTTTTATCTTAAAGATGTCCAGTCTCTTTACGAGAACTGCTACACCCTGGGACCATTCGTAGCAGCGAGTGCAGTAGTGGGTGAGGGCTCAACCGCTACATTCCCCTAATTCCATAACCTTTTTAATCTTTCTCTTGAAATGTTTTTTATTGTTGTTTTTTGGGTTGTCCGGAAGGCTAAGAAGCCTTTCGCATCCTGGTTGATTTGGCGGGTGGTCAAATTCTTTTCTTGAGAAGCGCCTAGATTAGAGGTTTTGATGAGGTCCTTTAGTATGGGTTGCAACCCTTGATACTTCAGCTCCTAGGAGTCGCTCAGCATCCTAAGAGGATCGCGAGGCTCAGTAAGGAAGACGTACTTAAAGAGGCAGAGTAATTGTTCAAGTCGACTTCCTTACCAGGTACTTATTTATTTTATGTTTGTTATTTTGAATAACTGCTAAAATGAAATACAAAATACTTAGCTCATAATAATGTAAACATGTAATGCTGGTCTCTACCCACCCCCCTGGGTGTGAATCAGCTTATATAATCACCGGCTAAGTTTAATATTGAAAAATGTTATTTTTATTAATAAAATAAATTTTTGAATATACTTACCCGGTGATTATATATTAAAGGACCCTCCCTTCCTCCCCAATAGAGACCCAGTGGACCGAGGAGAAAATTGGTTCTTTGTTTACATGGAGTACTAAGTACCTGCTCGACAGATGGCGCTGTTGATGTACACCCCCTCCTGCATAGCGATCGCTGGCGTATTTTGACCGTAGAGTTTTTCTGTCGGGCAGCAGAGCTGCAGCTTATATAATCACCGGGTAAGTATATTCAAAAATTTATTTTATTAATAAAAATAACATTTTAATGCTGTTACTGTTCTTAAAATGTTTTATTTTTCCTTGTTTCCTTGCCTCACGGCTATTTTCCCTGTTGGGGGCCCTGGGCTTATAGCATCCTGCTTTTTTAACTAGGGTTGTAGCTTGGCAAGTATAATAATACTCACCTGCCTCCCCCTCCCCCACTGATTACTGATGTTAAGAGACTAATAATTAGGTTTTCTACTTCGAGAACTGAAAATTTTGAGTTAATATGTCTTATAATCGACTAGTTATCTTTCCATCAACTGCTAGATGACATGGTGCTTCCCAGAATGGGGAGGCGTATTGCAAGGAGAGAAAAAGGGAAATATTTATTTGTTCCTACACGTATATAAATCTTTCGTCCTTTAAAATAAAGAATATAATACAGTGATACCTCGGTAGTCGAACGACTCTATACTCGAACAATTCGGAGTTCGACCAAAATTTTCGAGAAATTTTTGCTGCGGTGCTCGACCAAAAATTCGGTACTCGACCAGCCGAACACGTGACGACCGCATGGGCTTTGTGATGATCGCGCCATCTCGGCCACTCTCGCTTGTTCGGGAAGCATCAGTTCTCTCGAGAGCGTCACTCAGACAACGCGCGATCAGCATTCGTTGTGATTTAGTGATTTTCAGTGCTTTTAATTGCTTTTTTAGCTTTCATAATGAGTCCCAAGAAAGTAATGAGTGTTAAGGGGAAGGAGAAGAGGAAAACAGTGCGAACAACGATCGAGTTGAAGAAGGAAATTATAGCGAAATATGAGAATGGTGTACGAGTGTCCGATTTAGCGGTAGAATACGGAATGGCGAAGTCGACCATTTCTACGTTTTTAAAGCATAAAGAAATGATTAAGAAGGCGAATGTTGCAACGGGAGTTACGGCGGTAACTAAGCAAAGGCCACAAGTGATTGAGGAGATGGAAAAGTTGCTTTTAATATTTATTAAAGAAAAACAGTTGGCCGGGGAAAGTGTTAGTGAAGCGTTCATTTGTGAAAAAGCGTTGCATATCTATGAAGAATTAGTGAAGAAAAGTCCGAGTACCAGTGAAAGTGATTCATTTACATTTAAAGCGAGCAGGGGTTGGTTTGAAAAGTTTCGTAATAGAACAGGTATTCATCGTGTTACTAGGCATGGGGAGGCAGCTAGTTCGGATCAAATTGCAGCCGATAAATACGTGGGGGAATTCGATCGGTACATAAATGAACAAAATTTGATCGCACAACAAGTCTTTAATTGTGATGAGACTGGGTTATTTTGGAAGAAAATGCCAGCCAATACGTACATTACCAAGGACGAGACGAAGATGCCAGGTCACAAGCCAATGAAAGATAGGCTAACATTGTTGCTGTGTGCAAATGCAAGTGGCGATTGCAAGATCAAACCCTTGTTAGTGTACCACTCGGACAACCCCCGGGTGTTCAAACGAAATAATATTTGTAAAAGTGCACTACCAGTTATGTGGCGCTCGAACACTAAATCTTGGGTCACAAGACAATTCTTTACTGAGTGGATAAACGAAGTGTTTGCCCCCCAGGTTAAGGCTTACCTCATTGAAAAGAGCTTGCCAATGAAATGTCTTCTGGTTATGGACAATGCTCCTGCACATCCTCCAGGTCTCGAGGATGACTTGAAAGAAGAATACAGCTTTATCAAAATCAAATTCTTGCCCCCCAATACTACTCCCATACTCCAGCCCATGGACCAACAGGTCATTTCAAACTTCAAAAAACTCTATACCAAGGCCCTTTTCAGAAAGTGTTTTGAAGTGACCAGTGACACGAAGTTGACCCTAAAGGAATTCTGGAAGGAACACTTCAGCATCCTCAACTCTGTTAACATGATTGACCAAGCTTGGCGAGGTGTGACCTATAGGACATTGAACTCTGCCTGGCGTAAGCTGTGGCCATCATGTGTCACAGAGAGGGAGTTTGAAGGTTTCCAACCAGAGGCGGGTCCAAGCACTGCTACCCCTGTAATTTCTGATGACACTGATGTCGTTGAGGAAATTGTTGTCATGGGCAGGAGTTTGGGGCTTGAGGTCGACAAGGATGATATTGATGAGCTTGTAGAAAGCCATTCTACCGAGTTGACTGTGGAGGAATTGTTGCACCTGCAACAACAACAGCAGCAGGATCTGATTGTGGAGCAGGAATCTTCAGAAGAGGATGAGGTAAGGGAGGATGTTCCAAGTTCTCTCATCAATGAAATTTGTTCCAAGTGGGCAGATGTGCAGGCTTTTGCTGAAAAATACCACCCAGAAATTGCAGTAGCAAACCGGGCAGTGCATATGTTTAATGATAGTGTCATGTATCATTTTCGAAGAATACTGCAGAGGAGGAAGAAACAATTAACAATAGACCAGTTTTTCACAAAAGAAAAGAAAGCTGCTACATCAAAGCCTGTTTCTCCTCCAAAGAAGAGACAAAGAAGAGAAGAAACCCCTGAAATAGATCTGCCCACCCTTTCATTGGAGAGAGAAACAACTCCTGAAGGAGAACTACCCCGCCACATCATGGAAGGGGACTCTCCTTCCAAGCAGTAACCTCCCCCTTCCATCCTCTCCACATCCATCCCTGTATGCCATCGAACCGCTGCTCAAAGGTATGTTCACTACAGTACAGAAAATGGTTTAAAATTGTTTTATTTTAGTACAGTAAATGGTTTAAAATTGTTTTATAGGATTTTCTGACCAATTTCATACACATTTAGATAATTATTGTTGTTTAGGTACACGTTTTATTAATATTTTGGGCCTGTTCGAGTGCTTGGGAACGGAATAGAATATATACCATTATTTCTTATGGGGAAAAAAAATTCGGTACTCGAACAAATCGGAGGTCGAACACGGATCTCGAACGGATTATGGTCGAGTACCGAGGTATCACTGTACTGTACATTATGTTTTTAACAGAGCTGGAATGGCTGTTGAATTTTTTAATGAAGTAGTTACAATAGGGGTGAGCACACGTGAGAATCAGAGCCCCTTCTCCTATCCAAAGTTCGCCACTTTTCTTTTGTGCCGTAATGAATACGGACATACTGTTGCGCTCTCACCAGATTTTCCTCTTTTTTTTCTCTTACAGGAAGTAAATTCTTGTTGTATGTGAAATTCATACTTTCTGTGGAAAGGGTGAACATTGCAAAAAGAGGTAGAAGGGATGTTAGAGAAGAGCGCGCTCAAAGTCGTTTGAGACAATTCTCCTGTCTTTTACAGTTGGCTGCTCCTGTTGGAGAAATCAACTGTGGGCGAGTGACCGGTCATCAACCTTCCTCCACTGAACAATTTGTTTGTCAGACGAAGTTCCGGATGGAAACTACAGTTTGTGCTGAGTTCTGTCAGAGAAGGAGACTTCAGTCTTTTGATGGGCTTAAAGGACGGGTACGTTAGTCCTCTCGAAAGTACCTCCGCTTCTCCCTCTACAGTACAGTGTACAGTACCAGTTCAAGCCGTTGTGACTTGGACTGTGTACTGCTCCTCAGGTGTTCAGTCGGGTGTTCACCTTGGTAGCAGATTGACTGATCCTGGGCTCCGGAATAAGGCAGTTGCTACAAGATCGAGATAAATTTTTCGCATTTTTCTTGATCTGAGGATTGTGATAAACTGGGAGAAAATGAATATCATACCCAAGTAGAAGTTAAAGTACTTAGGAATGCTGATAGACTTGGCAGCAAAGAGTCTTTCTGTCAGATGAATGCATCAGTAAGCTTAAGGAGGTAGCGCGGCCATTTCTGTTCAATACAGACATCTCGCCTCGGGCTGATGGAGTGTTCTTGGCCACCTTTCTTTGCTGTAGAAAAGCAGTCCTAATGTGGGCCTCCACTGGAGATCACTTCACTGGTGTTTGAAGGATCACTAGTCAGGTGCCAAGGATCTCCCTTTCCTACCTGTTCCATTGGGGCAGGGGGATCAGGATAATCTTATCTGTTGGCTGTATGAGGAAAACCCCTCCTGGTGCAGTACCATTCGACTCTGTCTCTGGACATGCATCTGTTCTTAGATGTGTCAAAGAAGTGGTGGGGCACACTTGAACGACCTGGTCGTCGCAGAAGTTTAGGAGAAGTAATGTTTCTGCACATATATATGTTCTGGAATTCCAAGCAGCCTTTCTAAGGATGCAAGCATTCCAAGAACGTTTAAGGAGGCACTTGATACTACTGTTGATGAGAGACAACACCACTGTAATGGCTATCTGTGAGCTGATAAAGCGTATGCACATTGGGGCAGCATTCCACACTGTGGAGTTGTCATCCAGGTACATTACGGGCAAGAGGAACATACTACCAGACACACTTAGTTGCCAGGAACAGTTATATGGTCGGAATGGTTCCTTCATCCTTGTATAGCAGAGAAGCTTCTTGCTATGCTACTAAATAGGAAGCTCTCCGTGTTTTGCTTCCCTGTTCCAGACCCATTGGTATTGTTCAAAAATGCCTTCCAGCTTACACAGGATCACCTGCATGCATATGCCTTTCCTTCATTCAGCCTAGGCCATTAGCTAATCAGCAAGTGTTGATTATGTCAGGACTCAAGATGACTTTGGTGGGCCTAGATGGCCGCATGCAGAGTGGTATCCCAGTCTGTTAGCACTACTAGTCAAGCTGCAGAGAGAACTGTCGTAATGATCCACGCTCCTCTGTCAGCCACATCTTCAGAGGTACCACCACTGTGAAGTAGATAGAACTTCATGGTTGAAGGCTATCCTGCATTTCCTCCAAGCGAAAGGCTGTTCACGAGGAACTGCTGGAGATGTCTAGGTACCTGTAACATTTCTTTGCAGCCGTGTACCATGGAAAGTAGGCGATCTACTGCAATTGGTATCGTAGGAGGAATACTTCTCATGGCGGAACATCTCTAGCGCAGATCACAGATTTCCTCCCCTTCCTTATCTGAGACGGTATCTCAGTCACTTTTATTAAAATACAACTGCTCAGCCTTTGAGCATGATCCTTTGACTGAAGAGTATATTATTATTATTATTATTATTATTATTATTATTATTATTATTACTTGCTAAGCTACAACCCTACTTTGAAAAGCAGGATGCCTAGGGACTTGTCACATGGCGTGGGTTAATTACATAGTAATACAAGATAGGCGGCGGTGAATTAGACGATTGATACATCGTAAGAGGATTTATTGTTTAAGTTAATTTTCACAACAAAAATGAGCATAAATCTTCTTCAAAGCGAGTCAAATAGAACTTTAAATCTTGAGATTACATAACAGAAGAATTATAAGTTTCTTGCTGGCTTTTAAATGATTTCATCAGCCAAATACAATGGAATTAACTTTTAACTAATACAATAATTACACATGGGGAGTAGACACTCGGGGAGACATCTATATGACTAAGATTATTACAAAAAGAAATTGTTGGACGTCATATGGCGTATGTACGTCCGCCATGGTTGAGGTAGGCTTACCATGGCAGGTGGGCCTAGTGACGGTTGCCCACTCATGAGTAGGACTCGAACTTTACTGCTCTTCGACTCACTCTGAGTCTTCTTATTTCCCCTACATTGCTGGGGGGTCTCGGGGCTTGTCTCCCCTAAGGGTAGCAGTGGCAGGTGATGTAATCATACCATACTCGTTCTCACTCCGTGTCCACTCTCCCTGGTGTACCTGTTGACATGGAAACAGATTCAGTACACGTGTACTTGGGTCATCACATACCAAGCAATAATGAAAGCGGCTCAAACTGCTTCCCACAAAACCCATGGATTAGGGAGACAAAGTCATAGGTCGGCAACATCTGCCCTACTTCCTGCGCATTTACTTTACGTTTTTAGCCTTGATTTAAAGTCATTCATTTGTCCGTGACAGGCTCCAGCAGGGAAAATAGCCCAGTAAGGAAAGTAAACAAGGAAAAATAAAACATTTTAAGAAAAGTAACATTAAAATAAATATTTCCTATATAAACTATATAAATTTTAACAAAACAAGAGGAAGAGAAATAAGATAGAATAGTGTGCTTGTGTATACCCTCAAGGAAGAGAATTCTAATTCAAGAGAGTGGAAGACCATGATACAGAGGGTATGGCACTACCCAAGACTAGAGAACAATGGTTTGATTTTGGAGTGTCGTCCTAGAAGAGCTACTTACCATAGCTAGTGTCTCTTCTACCCTTACCAAGAGGAAAGTGGCCACTGAACAATTACAGTGCAGCAACCTACCCTCAAGCGAAAAAGAATTGTTTAGACCTCTCCTTTTTGTGGGAGTTGTCTATGCTCATGAGTAGCTTCAATCAGGTTTGCTCACACCAGGACTTCAGGGATGTGACCTTCATTCTCAAAGCTCTTACAGGCTTTGAGAAGGTCGTCAGACAAAGATCAGACTCTCAGGATTTTGTTTCTGCTAGCTTTAGCATTGGCAAAAAGAGTAGACAAGTTGCATGATCTCTCTTACTTAGTAGTCCATGCTGAGGGGTGGAAGGGGGTCTCATTTTGTTTTGTGCCATAACCCGTCGGTGTGCATTTCCTAAGTTCGAGACCTTCTTCATCTTATCTACATGAAGTGTCAGGTGGTGATCAAGAGGAGATACACTTTTGTGTCCTGTGTGGGTTCTGCAGTGCTATCTGAATAGGACCGGACTACTCAGGCCTGAGTGATCTCTCTCTGGCTTTGTGAGACAATTCATATAGCATACATCTTGACTGCTGAGAGGGTCAAGGTACTAGCTAGGACCAAAGCTCACAAAGTAAGGGGTATAGGCCCCACCCTAGCCTTCAAGAGGAATCTTTCAGTTGGCCACGTGTTGAAAGCTTGGTTTAGGAAATGCCAGACCACCTTCACGACCTTTTACCTACCAGAGCATACGCATAAATCCATACACACCTATGTGCTTGGTCCTGTGGTGGCTGCTCAGATAGTTGTTTAGCCAGCTCAGCTCCCATATAGGGCAGGAAGCATCTTGTGTATGGTAACATATAGATGGAAGTCTGGAATGAAAGCTAGAATGACTGGCTGTTCTCCTTCATTTTTCTGCCTCCTCCTTTAGGGGCAAAGCAGTTGGAAGCCTTACTCATTGGATTTGATATAATACTGGTAAGCTACAATTCTGAGCTCTATTCTTCAGATCTAATGAAGTATATCCCCCCTTCCCCCCTAATGAGGTGGTGAATGATGGAATTTATACCAACCCATTGATCATCTTATGTAAGATATATCATCCTGCACTGCTATGCCCTTCTGGGGAAGACATCCCTCTTTTGACCATGTATCAGTCATCTTGGACAGGCCAGCCCCTATCAGTCTACTCATCCTTATGATAAAGAGATACGAGATTGCTGGAGTGATCTCTTTCCATACTGTATGGGACCAGGTGGGTTGACACTTCTGGGGAAGAAAAAGAGCCCACCAGCTTGGTTCTACAGGACTTCTGACCCACCAATCAGTGATTCTCTATGTTTTGAAGGATGGAAAGTTTGTACTGTATACTGTACTGTACTTGTTGGGAACAAATAACAAATTTTAAGTTAATTTTTATTTTTCCTAGTTATACAAACCTGAGCCTTTTGAAGCTAAACTTCTAGCTTCAACCACCCTTCTCAGTCCTTAAGCTGAAGGTAAAAAGTTATGAACATCCGACAGATGGATGGGCGGGTCTTTTCGCCTGTCCATACCACCTGCCATTAACTACCTCGTTAATGAATTCAATGGACGTTCCAGCTCCGCTGAAAACATATTCCATTTTTTTTGTTTAAATTGCTCAGCTACAACTCTAGTTAGAAAAGCAGGATGCTATAAGCCCAAGGTCTCCAACAGAGAAAATAGCCCAGTAAGGAAATGAAATATGGAAATAAATAAATTACACGAAGTAATGAACAATTAAGATAAAATATTTTAAGGATTCAGGTTTGTATAGCTTTAAAAATATAACTTACAAGTTATTATTTTGAGGTACATATCAACACAGCTTTGAGTACAAGCAATATGAATATCAGGGGAGTATAAAAACGATAAGATTATCATTAAGATTTTGTTTTTTTTTTCATTTTACCAAATTTGTTATTCTTCTGAAGCAGAACTCCTGATTGAATTCTATTATCATAGTACCTAATTGTTTTGTGTACTTGCTGTATATTGTACACTTAACTGAAATCATTTCTTTAAATGCTGTCACTGTCATTCAAATCCTATCTTGCCTTAAAGACTGTTCCTTACCTAAATTAAAGTAGATATAATTCCATTATTTTTATGTATATTGCAGGTGGAAACAAGCTGTCTCTAAAGACTGTCAGATCACCTCCTAAGGGGAAGGCAGCTGAAGACAGGCCCCAGGCCAGTGGTAGAAAAACATGTAGACAACTCTCACTTCTGAAACCACTCAACCCATTACCCCATACCAGTCAAACCCATGGCCATCAATCCCAAGAGAGCTCTGCAAATCTTGCCACAGTTTATGAAAGTGAAGATGCTGAAGAAGGGGAAAGTTCTTCTTCTTCAGAAAGACCTGGACTTCCGGAAGTCAACTTTAAATGTGTCAGTGTCAGAGGTGATGTTGGACAAGTGCAAAATATAAATCTAGACGACTACAATAGAAAGAGAGAGAGCCTCTTCACAGATATAGATGAAGGTAGTTTCATTGAATTTTATCATGGCAAGGAAAATAACCCCCCTGTCCAGATCATCAAAGAAAAAAGAATAAATACCCCCCAGTTGTATTACACCTGTGAGATCAATAATGACACACACTTCTCAACCTCCACCAAAACTAAAGGGGCAGTGGTAGGATTTCGAAAATATGTAGAGAAGATGGGGAGTGATAAAGCTGTCCTTGAAATCACAGAAGAAAGTTCAGACCCTGTCCCACATGATAATTACCCTCCTATGGATGGCCTTTGCATTGATGAAACTATAATTGCATGCAGCTGGGATGTTCTGAAAAGCGAAAAGAAAAAAATCCCAAAGGAAAATGCTGCTGTTAACAGTACAATGATCAGGGGTTCTTTGAATCAAAATTATCCAAATATTTATCCTGACATTTCCACACTTACGCTTCAAACAAATACAAATTCTGGAAAACCTTCACCGGACATTTCTCCTTTTGTAGTAAGGAATCATCATGGCAGTGTTGTTTTAGAAAGCCCTGGTCATGATAGTATTTTAGATGTCAGCCCTGGGCAAGAAAACAAAGTATTACCTAGTCATATTAGATCAGATCCATCTTGTCAGGATAATGTTAATGCTATCCCATGTGCTGTTTATTTGGAAAGAGACAAACCTATAAAAGATCGTGTTGGGAAAGAGATTTTCTATAATGCATGTGAACAAAACTCCTTGATCAGTGAAGATGTTAGTGTGGTAGACAGTCTTCCTAATGAGAGACCTTGTGACCAATTTAATCTAATAGGTAATGAAGCCGAAGCTCAGAGCAGCCCTTGTTCCTATATAGAAATCCTTGGAGGATCAGATGACAAGAAAAAATATAAAACTCAGGGTAAGGAATTTATGAATTATAATCCTGGCTCAGGGGAAAGAGTTTTAAAAAAATCTCCCAGAAAACCCACCTCATCACACCTAGATCTCAATAGCCCTGAAGTTGCAAGGTGGGTACTGACTAGTCCATTTAAGGAAGGATCGCATGGTTCATCGTTCTTGCTGAGGCATGATACCATTGATGTGAGTGAAACTCCAAGTTGTCCTAAGGTGAGGAATACTGATAACTCGCCTGGTAAAGTTCTACCATGTAGTGCCCCCAAGTTGCCTATCCCAGTGATTGAGCTTCCTAGCAGAAATATGGTAGGTTCACCAAGCAGATACCTTACTCCAAGCTCCAGTAATGTTGGAGGCAATGCTGTTTCAAATTGGGTTATGACAAGTCCATTTGAAGATGGGTCACACGGTTCAAGTTTCTTGTTGCAAGATGCCACATTAGAGATTAGCCAACCCAAGCCAAATGCCGTTCATGACGCTGATGATACATGTGAAAAATCTCTGTATATGAGGGTACAAGAAAAGATGAAAACATGTAATAGGTCTTTGCTACATACTTTTCAAAACCAGGGTGGTGGTGAAAGTAAGAATTCTTCAGATTCTAATAGCAATGACAATGTTGTAACGAAGAGGAAGTCAAGAAATTCCGGAACCCCTAAGGTTGTCATTTCTGAATCTGAGGATTCAGATGGAAGCAAGATGAACTTGGAAAATCTTCTTAAGAATGTAACTACTAAAAGAAGAGTAAACAAGAGCTGTGTTAGTCAAAGTATTGAATTGTTTTCCGAAGAATCAGAGTCTCTTCACTTGAAATTATCAGGAGTATTCACCAAATCTTTAAAAGCATCAGAAAAATCTTTGTATACTGTTGGTAAAGATGCAGCATCACCAGGGAATAAAGATCTGGTGACTCCAGAGTGTAAAGGTCCAATGCCTCCAGAGCGTAAAGTTGCAACAACCCCAGTTGCTAATAGTAGCAGTTGCTCCGGGTCAGCATCGGAGAACAGTGATTCAGAGTCATTCATAAAGCCAAGTTCTGTATCCTGTAATAGGGTAAGGAGAATATTTGAATCCGATGAAGATCAGACATCCGATGAAGATCAGACATCCGATGGGTTGTTGCCTGATATTTCAAATCCAGTTGAAAATGCAAAGCAGTTCAAAGGAGTGACAAAGAGGTATGTGAGAACAGCTAAGGAGGCTTTGAAAAACCAAAATGATAATTGCGAGGGTAAATCATTGAAAAATAGAAATGAAAAAGTCAATAAAAGAACAACAAGCTCTACAAAGAAATATAATGAATATATGACTAGTGATGAAGACTCATCCTCAGAATCCAGTATTAGCCTTAGTGGTAATAGGACTCGTAAAATTCAAGTGTCTCAGGGCCGAGAAAAAACTCCGACTTCAAACTTGAGAAAGAAAGCAAGTGATAATACATACTGTCCTTCAACTTCTAGTGAAGATGAAAGCAGTTTTGAAGATTATTTGAAAAGTGTAAAAAAAAAGATTCAGGAGGAAAAAACTCCAAAAGCACATCCTTTACCTACTCAGGGTACCTGTATGAAAAGCTTCATCGACGATGATGAAAGTGGGGATGATTTGAGCTTTTATCTGCCACCTTTAAGTGAAAGATTGAAACAAAAAATAAAACCAAACCTCCAATTGGAGGGAAGAAGTGCTGGTAGCGTATCAGATGATCTTGAAATAGGGCGTAAGAAACCAGGTGAAAAAAATATTCCCAAAAAAAAGGGAACTCAGGCTGAATCTAGCACGTCTCCTTTCAATAGCCTCAAGAAACCCACAGCTAAGAAAGTTACAGATACAACTTCTTGGCGAAAGTCTTTAGTTGTTGACCTTTCTTCTGATTCAGACTCAGATTCAGATGTTTCCCCAGAAAGAGGTAAAGTACAAAATTTAGTCTGTCCACAGTCCTTTGTCACCCCGGCAAATAAAGCCCCGCCAAAGGGGAAATCAAAAACTGAAATTCATCGAAAGCACGTCGAAAGGAAAGTGGAATGCAGTGGTACACCTACATTGACATTTCTTGCATCATTGTCTTCTACTGTTCACACGATCCGTTGCCACCCAGATGCCCTGCTTTTCGTCAAAAGTTTTAAGAAAAAAAAGGAAGAATTATGCAAGAAGCTCTATTCATATTATAATGAACATGTTTTCAGTGAGAGGCTGCCTTCTGTTATGAGTATCACATGGAATGCAAGGTTAACCAAGACTGCAGGGTTTTGTTATTATCAGATAGATCGTGCAAAACCTGACGGCAGAGGAGCTAGGATTGAATTGTCATCTAAGGTAAGTTTATCATCAATTCTTATTGGATGTTAATTAACATTAAAGAAATTTTTGATAGGTTTTTACATTGGTTTTTCAGATTTTATGAATAGAACTTACCTGGCAGTTACATATATATAGCCTTGTCTCTGACGTTCGGCACAATTTTTCAAAAATCGAGTTAACCGCCTTGTGGTGGTTGTGCGGTTAGGTGGTTAACAACCCTTACAGGGTGGTACTTGGAATCATTCCCATTTTCTGTTCCTCAGATCATCTCTGCCGGCCGGATCGACAACAACGTTGGTCCGCCTTAGAGTTTTTCGTTTCGCCTTCCCTGTGTCGCTGTACCGGACTTCTTTTTGGTGAAGTACATTGATTTGGGGATTTGGCAATCGTGTTTCTGTTTATTCTGTTATTTTTTGGTTTTGTTTAATTTGAGTGAGAAACTTCATTTTTATGAATAGAAATTACTGACAGTTATATATATACTGTATATAGCTATAGTCTCTGACTTTCGGCAGAATTTTTCAAAAATCGCGGCAACCGCCTTGTAGTGGTTAACAACCCTTGCAGGGTGGTACTTGGAATCATTCCCGTTTTCTGTTCTTCAGATCATCTCTGCCGGCCGGATCGACAACACGTTGGCCCGTCATTAGAGTTTTTTCTTCGCTTTCCCTGTATCGCTGTACCAATCTGCTATTTGGTGAAGTACACTGATTTGGGGATTTGGCAGTCGTGTTTTGTTATTTCTGTGCTTTTTTGCTTTTGTTCATTATGAGTGATAAACTTCATTTCCGTGTTTGTGTGAATGAGGAATGCAAGGTGAGGTTGCCGAAAATGTCGGTAGACCCTCACACCGTGTGTTAGGGTTGTAGGGGTTTTTAATATACACTTAATAACAGGTGCGAGGAATGTAAGATTTTGAATGTAAAGGATTGGTTGGCTATGAAGCGCTATGTGCGTAAACTAGAGCTCGATAGAGTTAGGAGAGCTTCTAGGTCTAAATCTAAGTCTGTTAGTGAACTTAGTGTTGATTTATCCTTTGAACTTGTAATTAATTCCTCTTTGGAAGTTGATCCTTCCCCTAAGATAGTAACTCCTGCCCCTTCTACAGGATCCATATCTGCGGATGACCCTCAGTACCCCAGGATGGCTGCCGAGTTGAAGGCCATTAAAGAACAACTTGCGGCCTTTAAAGATAAACCCAGTGAAAGTGATATTAGTGCTTGTGAAAGTGCAGTGGAGGTGGCGACTGACCGAACCTGTCATTACCCTAGGTCTAGACCTCTTTCAAGCTCCCAGGACCAAGGGAGAAGGTACGTCGACAACCAAAAGGGGGTGAGAGGTACGTACCCTTGGTCAGCCGTCTCCTCAGACAGTCCTGTTGCCAATTCCCAGGCTGCTCTTGACCGCAATGGAAAAGGCGTGTCAAACGTGATGGTTTCTTCTCCGAATCCTTCTCCTAGACGCAAATGGAAGTTTGAGGCGTCAAGACCTATGAAGAGGAGGTGGAACCGCGATGAACTGTCTCGTTCTCACTCTCCCGGTTCTAGTAGCTTTGAACCTTGTCCTTCAGAGGACAATTTAGACTCCGTACTTGTCAAGAGGACGAAGTCTAGGTCCGCAAGTCGAGATAGAGCAACCGAAGATCCTTCTCCTTCCACGAGTGTTATTCGTCAGCCCTCTCCTTCGTGACTGCAAGACCCAGCAGAAGTAGCTAAGTCTTTCATGTCTGGCATGCAGGAACAACTTTTTTCGTTAGTTCAAGCGTTTAGCCGCCCTCACTCCCAGTCCGACAGACGTAAAGACGACTCTTTGCCAATCAAGAAGTTAGCTTCTAAGAGGGAACAGAGTTCCTCTCCCAAGGAACCCCTGCCCGGTTCTTCAAAGACACGACACCGCTCTGCTTCCTCTTCTGCTCGGCGCTAGGACGATTCCGCCTCTCGCTCTTGGCGCCAGGATGATACCGCCTCTCTCTCTCGACGCCAGGACGATGCCAGCATGCTTCCTCAGGACGAAACTTCCTCTCGTCGCCAGGACGATACCGCCTCTCGTTCTCGTCGCCAGGATGATACTGCCTCTCGTTCTCGACGCCAGGACGATACCGCCTCTCGTTCTCGACGCCAGGACGACTCTGCCTCTCGCTCTCGGCGCCAGGACGATACCAGCCTGCTTCCTCGGGACGATACTGCTTCTCGTTACCAGGACGATAGCAGCTCTCGGCGTAAGGACGCCTCCCCCTCTCACCGTCAGGACGCCTCCCCCTCTCACCGTCAGGACGCCTTCCCCTCTCACTGTCCTGACGCCTTCCCCTCTCACCGTCAGGACTCTTCCTCCTACCGCACCAAGGACTCTTCAAGTGCTCGGTGCCAGGACTCTGCCTCTTCCCAGCGCCAGGACGACACCTACGCTCGGCGCCAGGACGCCACCTACGCTCGGCGCCAGGACGCAAGCGGTTCTTGAGGTCAGGCTGCTTGCAGCCCTCTACTTCAGGAAGAATCCTTTGATATGCCTTTGTCAGATTCTAGGGAGCCTTCTTCTCGAACGAAGGATGTTGTAGAGGTGGATCTGGATCTCAAGGAGGTCTCTGATGACGAAGACAAACCTGCTGATGCTGCTGGCGATTACAAGGTTCTCTCTTGCTCCCTCCTTGAACTTTATGGGGAGGAGTTCCAACCTGCTGCTCCGCGATCTCCTCAATCTCAATTTAGCAGGAAGAAGGCCAAGAAACAGTTGGCCTTCATCAAGATGAAACTTTCCATTTCTGCAAAGAAGGCGCTTGCGAAAATTGATGATTGGATGAAAGAACGGAGGCAAGCGGTTAAGACTTCCTTCTCGTTTCCACCAGCTCGTCTTGCTTCGAAGGCTGGCATGTGGTATGAGACTGGGGAGCCTCTGGGTCTGTGAGTGCCTGCCTCCTCCCAGGGTGACTTCTCTGGTATTGTGGACTCTGCTCTGCTAGAAGGCATGCACTCAACTCGGCCAAAGTTATGTGGTTGATGTCTGAACTTGATCACCTCGTTAAAGGGATTTTTAGAGCGTTTGAGGTTTTTAGTTTTTTGCACGGGTCTCTAGGGACTCTGGTCAGGAAGACAGAGCAAATGGAGGGAACACAAGACCTAACGAGTATCATGTCATGCATGGATAAAGCTCTTTGGGATGGAGCTAATGAGTTGGCTTCCCTTTTTTCAGCAGGAGTCTTGAAGAAGAGGGCCCTGTTATGTTCCTTTGCTTCGAGATCTGTGACTGTTGCGCAGAAGTCTGAGCTCCTTTACGCCCCCCTGTCGCAACATCTTTTTCCTGAGGCCCTTGTCAGAGATATTGCGCTTTCTCTTGCGCAAAAGGCCACCCAAGACCTCTTATCGCGCTCGGCTTGGAAGCCTTTGACCGTCGCTCCTTCGTCTCTGAAGAGGGAGGAGAGGAAATTCCAACAGCCCTTTCGAGGCAGGGCTCCTTTGAGATCTGACTTTAGAGGAAGAAGACAGGAGTCAGGAGCAAGGACGAACAGAGGTTCGTTTAGATCCCGCTCCAAAAAATGAAGTGCAAGTCCTCCAGACAACGATAGGGGCAAGACTGTCACTTTTTTGGCAGTCTTGGAAGAGAAGAGGGGCGGACACCTGGTCCCTCTCAGTCATCAAGGAATGATACAAGATCCCCCTTTTGAAGAAGCCTCCTCTTTCAAATACTCCTCTAGCCTTAGTGGCTCAGTACGCAGATGCGGGGAAACAAAAGGCTCTTCTGGATCTGGTCGACCAGATGCTAGGCAATGGAGCGATAGAATCAGTTCTGGACCTTTCCTCCCCAGGCTTTTACAATTGCCTGTTTCTGGTACCCAAGAACTCGGGTGGATGGAGGCCCGTCCTGGATGTCAGCTCTTTGAACGTCTTCGTGGAGAAGACAAAGTTCACCATGGAGATGACTCAGTCTGTGCTGGCAGCAGTACGTCCAGGGGACTGGATGGTGTCTCTCGATTGCAGGACGCTTATTTTCACGTCCCCATCCATCCGACTTTGAGGAAATACCTGAGATTTGTGATCCAGGGCAAGTGCTTCCAGTTCAAGGCACTTTGCTTCGGTCTCAGCACGGCTCCGCAAGTCTTCACCAGGATAATGGCGAACGTGGCAGGCTGGCTGCACCAAGAGGGGATAAGGATATCCTTTTATCTGGACGATTGGTTGATACGATCACGGTTGAAATAAAAATATCTGGAGGACCTCCAAAAGACGTTCATGATGGCTCAAGAACTGGGTCTCATCATCAGCAGGGAGAAATCTCTGACCGAGCCGAATCAGATTATTCTCTATTTGGGAATAGTTCTGAATTCAGTTCTTTTTCAGGCTTCTCCCTCCCAGGAGAGGCAGACCAAGTGCCTCGAGAAGGTCCGAGAATTCCTGAAGAAACAGAAGTGCTCAGCGAAGGAGTGGATGAGATTATTGGGAACTCTCTCCTCCCTCGAACAGTTTGTCTCTTTGGGGAGACTCCACCTAAGACTTTTTCAACACTTCCTATCAGAGGTGTGGAACAGGAAGACTCCTTTTCCTTCCCCATTCCAGCAGAGGTCAAGGATCATCTTATGTGGTGGCTGGATCCAGCTTTTTTAGGGGAAGGGATCTCCCTGTACAAGAAGAACCCAGACCTAGTGTTGTTCTCAGATGCGTTGGACTCAGGATGGAGAGCAACACTAGGAAGCAAGGAGGTCTCAGGCTCTTGGGAAAAGAGTCAGATTGGGTGGCACATCAACAGGAAAGAGTTGATGGCCATCCTGTTAGGGCTAAAGGCCTTCAAAGACTCAGTGTCAAGGAAGATAGTGGAGGTCAACTCGGACAACACCACGGCTCTAGCTTACATCAGGAAGCAAGGGGGGACTCACTCTCTGTCTCTGTTTGAAACAGCAAGGGAGCTCCTTCTATGGTCGAAGGAAAACAAAGTAGAACTGTTGACAAGATTTGTACAGGGACAGAGGAATGTAAGGGCAGACATGCTCAGCAGGAAAGGGCAAGTTCTTCCCACAGAATGGACCCTCAACCAGCAGGTCTGTCAGAGTCTCTGGAAGTTGTGGGGGAGACCTTTAATAGACCTTTTTGCCTCCAACCAGAACAAGAGGATCCCCAACTATTGCTCCCTAGTTCCGGACAAGGAGGCAATAGCGGTAGACGCCTTTTTGATGGCTTGGACGGGGATGGACACATATGCGTTTACCCCCGTTCAAGATCATCTATCTGGTCGTCAAGAAATTCGCTCTCCTCGATTCGGGACGAATGATCCTAGTAGCTCCATTCTGGCCAACGAGAGAATGGTTCACGGAAGTGGTAGACATGTTGATGGACTTCCCAAGAAGCCTTCCTGCAAGTCCAAAGCTTCTCAAACAACTCCACTTCGAGAGGTACCATCAAAACCCCCTCGCTCTCAAACTGACTGCCTTCAGACTATCGAGAAGCTTGTCAGAGCGAGAGGATTTTCGGCGCAAGCTGCAAAAGCTATCGCCAGAGCGAGGAGGGTCTCTTCACAAAGGGTCTACCAATCTAAGTGGGAGACTATTAGAGCTTGGTGTAGGCAGCACAAAGTTTCCTCATCCACTACCTCTGTGAATCAAATTGCGGATTTTTTGTTATACCTCAGACAGGATGCTAAACTGGCAGTATCCACGATCAAAGGGTATAGAAGTATGCTCTCGACGGTTTGTAGGCATAGAAGCTTAGATTTGTCTCAAACTAAGGACTTGCAAGACCTCGTGAAGTCTTTTGAGACAACTAAACAGGTTCAGTTAAAACCCTCGTCTTGGAACCTGGATGTGGTTCTGAAGTTTCTTTGCACCAAGAAGTTCGAACCCATCTCGCAAGCTTCTCTTAGAGATGCAACGAAGAAAACCCTCTTCCTGATGGCCCTAGCCACAGCTAAAAGGGTCAGCGAGGTTCATGCTTTTGAAAAAAAAGTGGACTTCAATCAGAAGGGAGCGTTTTGTGCTTTAAGGATTGACTTCCTCGCCAAGAACGAGAACCCATCAAAACCCTTTCCAAGGACTTTTGAGGTCCCTAACTTCACTAATCTAGTGGGTCAAGAGCAGGAGAGGCTCCTCTGTCCAGTTAGAGCCCTTAAAGCTTATTTGTCTCACACTAAGAATGTGATAGGAGCATCTAGCTCCTTATGGTGCTCAGTGAAAGATCTACTGAAACCCCTTTCAAAGAATGCTTTGTCTTTTTTCCTAAGGGAGACTATAAGAGAAGCTCGCCTCTTGTGTGAGGAAGAGCACTTCGGCCTTTTGAAAGTGCGGGCTCACGAAGTGAGAGCTATTGCTACTTCGCTGGCATATCGTAAGAATACAGTATGTCAGTTAGGCAAATTATGCATGCAACATTCTGGAGAAGCAACTCTGTGTTCGCGTCTCAATACCTTAGAGAGGTAAGAGTGGATTATGGAAGATGTTATACCTTGGGCCCATACGTAGCTACGGCTTCTGTATTAGGCAAAGGAGTTACTACCTCCCCTCAACCTTAGCTTTTGTATACCCCTTTTAAGTTTATTTTAAGCAGAATAATGGTGTGCCAATAGGATGAACGACAAGTGTAATTAACTTTAAGCCCTTTATTAATAGACAGCCTTTTACATCCAGGATTCAAAGAATAACTATGGGTCCCCAGACATTTTGCATGATTAACACATGGAAAAAACACTGGTCAAAAGTGTGGAATAGCTGTGTGGTAGTGAAACATCCTCAACAAATGAGTAAAGGGTAGAAATACAGTATGCAGGCTCAGTGGTAATTGGCAGAATAGCTTTAAACCGATGTTTTGTTGGACTGTGAGGGATAAAGTAGATGGGGTCTTAGACAGGACTGATCATAGATCAGACACTATCTTCATTATTATACTTAGTCCCTTCTGTCTGGTCAAGGACAGTGGTATACCAGAGTGAATAAACTGCCCGGCTTAGGAATGGGTTTGTCATAGACTTCATTTTTAAGCTCTTGGCCTCTACATCAGAGTAAGCTCAAACCTTCGGGAAATTCATCTCAAAGAACAGGGAGCGTATACAGTATGTTCCATGCATAGTTATTAGATTCAAATTAAAAGCATGATCTTATGTTCTTACCTATACTAGGTCTGATCTTAGAGGCTGATAGGCTTGTGAGGTTGGCAGAACAGACATCCTCAAGAAAATAGGTTTTAGTGTCAGCAAGAAACTGCAGACCTTCACTCAGCACCCAATGCATCACCGTTTGAAGGTTATCCTTTACAGAGAGGATGTAACATTACCAGGCAGATTCCAGGAATTTTTGGGTCTCAGATCAGGCAGGAGACAAGGGTGTTGTGTAAGACCTGAGTCTGTTAGCAAATCAAAAGGTGGGATATACTGATAATGATGGTCAATGTATTAACTGCAAGTTGAGGGATACTTTTTCACTTCCTAGACAACTGGTTCCAACTTTAACTGGATCCAAGGATTCTCAGGGTATGGCTAGAGGGTTACCAGCTACTGTTTGGCTCTGTCATCTTTATCTCATCATCCATAATTCTTAAAAAGGCAATGGTGATATGTCTCAGGCTTTAAGGCAAAAGGTCAGTCAGTTCGTGGAGAAGGGTGCAGTGGTGGAGATTTTAAGTTCTAGTACAGTACAGGATTTTATCACCGCTTTCTAGTACAGTACAGGATTTTATCACCGCTTGTTCTTGGTGACTGGGATTTTGATGTCTCCAGGTGAAACAAGTTCTTGGTAATGATGAAGTTCTCTGTGAAGACCCTTTTGTCAGTCGTAGCAGCAGTGAGGAAAGACGATTGGATAGTCTCAGTAGACCTGTCGTATACTTGTTTTCACATGCCTATACATCCATGTTTGTGGAAGTTTCTAAGGTCCATTTGTGGAGACAAGGTGTTTGAATTGTATTGCGTCTGCTTACATTTAACCACAGCTCTGCAGGTCTTCACAAGAATTATAGTATCCAGTGGCACATTGGCTGCATCTTTTAGGAATAAAGGTCATTTTGTACCCGGACGACGTACTGATCCTGATGACAATGAGGGATGTTCTTCTGGAATCTTAGAAAAGGCTTCTGAACCAGTTATATAATCTAAGGTCACTTCTGTCTCCAAGCTTAGTCAATTCTATATTTGGGGATGACAATAAATTTAGTTCTTTTCAGGCTTCCCTGTCCAGCAAAATGATCCAGTCCTTCCTGAATCTTTTGAAGGACTTCTGTAACGGGACAAGAAATGTCAGACAAGAAATACTTGGGATCATGGCATCTAAAAGTTTGTCCCACATCCCATAGTGAAAAGGAAACCTCTACAGTTCCATTTGAACCATCATTGGGACATGTCTGGATCCAAACCTAGTTGTGATCCCTCTATTTAAAGATCAAACAGGACTGATGACATAACAGAACAACCACCAGAGGCTGAAGTGAAAGTTCCAGACATATCAGTCTTTTGTTGTATGTCAACAGAAGGTTCGGAGCAACCTTGGAGAATCACTACCTGTCAGGCCTTTGGACGGAGATGGATAAGGAGACACACAATAACTGCATACAAATGTTAATGGTATGAAATACCTTGAGGAGCATAGAGAACATGTTAGTGGGGAAGATCAAAGCTCTACATTCTGACAATGCTACAACCTTAGCCTACATCAGGAAACAGGCCAGTACTAAGTCAGAAACCCTGTTTTCGCCATTCCAAGACCTGTTGTACAGTACAATATCAGATGGAAGAAAGGGTATTGCCATGCTACCCAACTTCATCCCAAGGAAACAAAATGTGATCATGACCACCAACATTTTAAAATTGAGGTAGAGACAGAATTATTAATATGATTCCATTTACAATACCAAAGTCAACAAGATTTCCTCCTCCAAACCTCTAGCATCATTCAGCCACTCACACACACAATATTCAACAGTGAACTCATCTGCCTTGGTATTGGTTATTGGTATATTGCTCCCATTTCAGAATGTTGCTCCATCCATAGTGTGGATAAAGAGAAAACGTTTTATGAAGGATACGAGTATATCGAACAAAAAATGGTACCTGCCGAGTTTATTAGAATATAACTTTTTTTTCAAACCTATTCTTGAATTTTAAATATTTAACTTAGCCGGTGAATATATATAGCTGCAACTCTGTTGCTCGACAGACAAAAAAACAGTAAAACTCACCAGCGATCGCTATACAGGTTGCGGGTGTGCCCACCAGCGCCAACTGTCGGCCAGATACCATACTCGATGTAAACAAAGACTCAATTTCTTCTCTGTCGACGTGTCGACAAGACGTACTTTACTCGCTGTTGAAACCTGGAGTTTTTCCCATCATATTTGGTGAAGTACTTTATTTTGGTTATGAGCTTTCGCTGTACAGGGTTTTTCTTCAAATAAATCCTTGAACTCTTTTTTGTATCGGATTCATTGTTGTTGACTTAGATCGTTTTTTGGAATTTTCCCTTGACCAATTCAAAATGGCTGACCTTTCACAATTTCCCAAGCTTAGAAAATGCAATGCTAGGGACTGTCATCGGCGTCTTCCAAAGGCTTCTCTCGACCCTCACACTGTTTGTTCCAATTGTCGGGGTAAAACCTGTCAATTGGAAGATCGGTGTGAGGAATGCGTGGGCCTTTCGGAATTCGATTTTATCGAATTTGAGAAGTATACACGCAGACTAGAGAGAGATAGGGTAAGGAGAAGTTCTTCTAGGTCGGTAGATTTCTCCTCTCCTCATGCCCCTCAACCTAATCCTTCCCCTGTAGTGGTTGTTCCTAACCCCCCTCCTTGCACTCAGGAACCATCGATGGCTGACATGATGCGTGCTATCCATGCCTTGGGGGAGAGAGTTGAGTCCCTTGCAAGTGACCGCAATCAACTCATGGCGGATGTTAAGGAACTAAAGTGCCAAAGTGCCGCGGGAAGTGATAAAGTGCCTAGTGTTTCTCAAAGTGTTGTGAACAGTGTTGCGCTTGAGGGTTCGTCTGTTCGTGCCTGTCGTCCTCCTAGTCCGGGACCTCTTGCAAGCTCCCAAGCCCAGGGGAGAAGCAATGTCGTACGACGCATGGGTTCGAGAGGCCTTGATCAGCGAACAGACGTTCCCTCTATGGTATCAGGCGTATCTCCCCAAGATCGCCCCTACCAACGTAAGACGAGAGAGCCCGTTTTTACCTCGTCGTCCGAAGGTGTTTCTCGTAAGAAACTTTGGACCAAGGTCTCACGACCTTTAAAGCGTAAGTCGGTCCCTTCAGGACAAGTCCAACGTCCCGGTTGTAGCCACTGGGTCAGTTCGGACTCGTTGCCGTCATCTGATGACTGCTCACCGCCTAAGAGAGGCAAAGCGGTACCGCCTCAGTCGCTCACCCCGTCTGTTGCCGCACCTGCTGCCGTAGACCCTAAATGGGTATTGCTACAGGACATGCAGTCCAAGCTTGCGTCCTTGATGGAGGACTTCAATGCGGAGAAGGTTGCTGCTGAACCTTCTGGCCAACAACCAACCAAGCGGTCTGTTGTGCGTCCTGTTGACGCTGAGGTAACTTTCTCGCGTCTACCAGTTGAGGTTGTACCCCCACCGATGCGACCCAGTGTGGTTTGCCAGCCGCACGTTGACGTTAGGCGACGCACGGAGGTGGTTGTTGACGTTCAGGACGTTCAACAACCATCAGAGGTGACTTGTTTTGACGCGGTGCGTCAACCTCCGCACCCCGGTATGGTGTTGACTGCACAACCCAGACGGTCTAAACAGTCTCGGGTGGACGCTGTGCGTCCTCGCGCACCCATGGTTGTTGACAGTTCACAGACTGTGCAGCAGTTCCATGACGTTGCGTCCGGATCCGTCACGCATGCACCAGTGCGACCGGACTCAGCGAGCCAAACGTTGCCCACTCCGTTGCCGTTTCCTCATCAGTTTTCGGATGAGGAACTATCAGATGAGGACGTTGCTGAACCGCAAGAGGATCAACCTTCAGAACTGGACGAACCTAAGGCAACTCAACCATCATTGGACTTTAGAAAAGTCATGGCTGTATTTAAGGAGTTGTTCCCTGACCACTTTGTTTCTGTGGCTCCTCGTTCGCCGCCGTCAGAGTTTGTGTTAGGCGTGCCTGCTACCACACCTGCCTTTACTAGACTCGTTCTCTCTCGTTCATCCAAGAGAGCTTTGCGGCTGTTGGGAGATTGGCTAGAGACTAAGAAGAGTTTAGGAAAGACAGCATTTGCCTTTCCCCCATCTAAACTCTCGTCTAGATCGAGCGTCTGGTATGCCACGGGAGAAGTTCTCGGCTTGGGAGTTCCTGCCTCTGCCCAGGGCGACTTCTCAAGTCTTGTAGACTCTCCCCGCTGCCTTGCCATGAGACGCTCGAAGATTTGTTGGTCACCATCGGACCTGGACCACCTTCTTAAAGGGATTTTTAGGGCTTTCGAAGTCTTTAACTTCCTAGACTGGTGCCTAGGAGCCCTGAGCAGGAAGATCTCTTCTGCAGATAAGGACGTTTCTTTGCTCATTATGTCCTGCATGGACAAGGCCGTCCGTGATGGGTCCAACGAGCTAGCCGCCTCATTCACGTCCGGAGTCCTAAAGAAGCGAGAGTCTCTATGTTCTTTCCTGTCTGCTGGAGTGACGCCATGCCAAAGATCCGAGCTTCTCTTTGCTCCCCTTTCCAAGTGCCTGTTTCCTGAAGTCTTGGTAAAGGAAATTGCCTTATCTTTAGTTCAGAAGGACACCCACGATCTAGTTGCGTCCTCGGCTTGCAAAGCTCCCCCTTTGCCTACATTGTCTGGTAGGCCGAGATTAGACACTCCAGCGTCTCGCTTTATTCCGCCCTTTCGTGGCAGAGCCTCCAGCAGAGGAGGTGCTCGTGCCGAAGGGAAGCGAGGGAAGAGGAAAGGATCCAAGTCCTCTAAGGGCAGAGTCTGACTGCCCGCAACTTCAGACAGCAGTAGGAGCCAGACTCAAGAACTTCTGGCAAGCCTGGGAGAAGAGAGGCACAGATCAACAATCTGTGAAGTTGCTCAGAGAGGGGTACAAGATCCCTTTTGTACGCAAACCCCCTTTAGCGACGTCCCCCATCGATCTCTCTCCCAGGTACAGAGAGGAAGAAAAGAGACAAGCCCTGAAACTGGAAGTGTCTCTTTTGCTAGAGAAGGGAGCGGTGGTCAAAGTCTCGGACCTTCAATCACCGGGGTTTTACAACCGTCTCTTCCTAGTATCAAAGAAGACAGGAGGGTGGAGACCGGTGCTAGACGTCAGTGCTCTGAATGTCTTTGTCACAAAGACGAAGTTTTCCATGGAGACCACAAAGTCAGTCTTAGCAGCGGTCAGAAAGGAAGACTGGATGGTCTCGCTAGACCTAAGGGACGCCTACTTCCACATCCCCATTCACTCAGACTCCCAACCTTTTCTGAGATTCGTCT
Organism: Palaemon carinicauda; assembly: GCF_036898095.1. NCBI lineage: Eukaryota > Metazoa > Arthropoda > Malacostraca > Decapoda > Palaemonidae > Palaemon > Palaemon carinicauda. The sequence continues at coordinate 29,000,394 of NC_090744.1, forward strand.
TCGAAGATGTGGTTTACCAGTTTCGGGCCCTGTGCTTTGGCCTAAGCACAGCTCCTCTCGTATTTACGAGGCTGATGAGGAATGTGGCCAAATTCCTCCACTTATCGGACATCCGAGCCTCCCTTTATTTGGACGACTGGCTTCTCAGAGCCTCTTCCAGTCGTCGCTGTCTGAAGGATCTCAAGTGGACTCTAGATCTGACCAAGGAATTGGGACTCCTAGTCAATTTGGAAAAGTCGCAGCTAGTCCCATCCCAAACTATTCTGTTTTTAGGGATGGAGATTCACAGTCAAGCTTTTCGGGCTTTTCCGTCGGCCCCCAGAATAGATCAAGCCCTGTTTTCCATCCAGAAGATGCTGAAGAAAGAACGCTGCTCAGTCAGGCTGTGGATGAGTCTGGTAGGGACGCTGTCATCCCTGGAGCAATTTGTATCACTAGGAAGACTACACCTCCGTCCTCTGCAATTCCATCTGGCTTTCCACTGGAAAAAGGACAAGACGCTAGAGGCGGTCTCGATCCCGATTTCCGGAAAGATGAAGTCTTGTCTGACTTGGTGGAAGGACAATATCAACTTAAGAGAGGGTCTTCCCCTGGCTATTCAATTACCCAACCACGTTCTCTTCTCGGACGCATCGGACTTGGGCTGGGGCGCGACGCTGGACGGTCGGGAATGCTCAGGTCTGTGGAACTCGAGTCAGAGGAGCATGCATATCAACTGCAAGGAGCTGTTGGCAGTTCATCTGGCCTTGAAAAGCTTCGAGTATCTCCTTCAAGGCAAAGTGGTGGAAGTAAACTCGGACAACACCACGGCCTTGGCGTACATCTCCAAACAAGGAGGTACCCACTCACTGACGTTGTACGAGATCGCAAGGGACCTGCTCATCTGGTCAAAAGATCGAGACATCTCCCTAGTAACGAGGTTCATCCAGGGCGACTTGAACGTCATAGCAGATTGTCTCAGTCGGAAAGGGCAAGTAATTCCAACCGAATGGACCCTCCACAAGGATGTGTGCAAGAGACTTTGGGCCACTTGGGGTCAACCAACCATAGATCTCTTTGCAACCTCGCTGACCAAGAAGCTTCCAATCTATTGCTCTCCAGTCCCGGACCCAGCAGCAATACATATAGATGCCTTCCTCCTAGATTGGTCACATCTGGATCTCTACGCATTCCCACCGTTCAAGATTGTCAACAAGGTACTGCAGAAGTTCGCCTCTCACGAAGGGACAAGGTTGACGTTAGTTGCTCCCCTCTGGCCCGCGAGAGAATGGTTCACCGAGGTACTTCGATGGTTAGTAGACGTTCCCAGAAGTCTGCCTCTAAGAGTAGACCTTCTACGTCAGCCGCACGTAAAGAAGGTACACCAAAGCCTCCACGCTCTTCGTCTGACTGCCTTCAGACTATCAAAAGACTCTCGAGAGCTAGAGGCTTTTCGAAGGAGGCAGCCAGTGCGATTGCTAGAACAAGGAGAGCGTCTACCATTAGAGTCTACCAATCGAAGTGGGAAGTCTTCCGAGACTGGTGCAAGTCAGTTTCTGTATCCTCGACCAGTACCTCTGTAGCCCAAATAGCTGATTTTCTCTTATACCTGAGAAAAGGACGATCCCTTTCAGCTCCCACTATCAAGGGCTACAGAAGCATGTTGGCATCGGTCTTCCGGCATAGAGGCTTAGATCTTTCCAACAATAAAGATCTGCAAGACCTCCTTAAGTCTTTTGAGACCACTAAGGAGCGTCGTTTGGCTACTCCTGGGTGGAATTTAGACGTGGTACTAAGATTCCTCATGTCAGACAGGTTTGAGCCTTTACAGTCAGCCTCCCTGAAAGATCTCACTCTTAAGACTCTTTTCCTGGTATGCTTAGCCTCGGCTAAAAGTCAGTGAGATTCATGCCTTCAGCAAGAACATCGGATTTTCGTCGGAAAAAGCTACTTGTTCGCTGCAACTTGGTTTTCTAGCCAAAAATGAGCTGCCTTCTCGGCCTTGGCCTAAATCTTTCGATATTCCCAGCTTATCGGAGATCGTAGGCAATGAACTAGAAAGAGTCTTATGCCCTGTTAGAGCTCTTAAGTTCTATTTAAAGCGTACTAAACCTTTACGAGGCCAATCTGAAGCTTTATGGTGTTCAGTTAAGAAACCATCCTTGTCTATGTCAAAGAATGCTTTGTCATACTTTATCAGATTGTTAATACGAGAAGCTCATTCACATCTGAGTGAGGAAGACCGAGCTTTGCTTAAGGTGAAGACGCACGAAGTTAGAGCTGTAGCAACTTCCGTGGCCTTTAAGCAAAATAGATCTCTGCAAAGTATAATGGACGCAACCTATTGGAGAAGCAAGTCAGTGTTCGCTTCATTTTACTTGAAGGATGTCCAGTCTCTTTACCAGAACTGCTACACACTGGGACCATTCGTAGCAGCGAGTGCAGTAGTGGGTGAGGGCTCAACCCCTACAATTCCCTAATTCCATATCCTTTTAATCTGTCTCTTGAAATGTTTTTAATGTTGTTTTTATGGGTTGTACGGAAGGCTAAGAAGCCTTTCGCATCCTGGTTGATTTGGTGGGTGGTCAAAGTCATTTCTTGAGAGCGCCCAGATTAGGGGTTTGATGAGGTCCTGTTGTATGGGTTGCAGCCCTTGATACTTCAGCTCCTAGGGGTCGATCAGCATCCTAAGAGGATCGCGAGGCTCCGTAAGGAAGACGTACTTACAAGGCAGAGTAATCGTCTAAGTCGACTTCCTTACCAGGTACCTATTTATTTTGTTTTTGTTATATTGATAACTTCCAAAATGAAATAAAAACTCTTAGCTTATACGATGTAAACATATTTAACTGGTCTCTACCCACCGCCCTGGGTGTGAATCAGCTATATATATTCACCGGCAAAGTTAAATATTTAAAAATGATATTTTAATTATAAAATAAATTTTTGAATATACTTACCCGGTGAATATATAAATTAAATGACCCTCCCTTCCTCCCCTATAGAGACGCAGTGGGATGAGAAGAAATTGAGTCTTTGTTTACATCGAGTATGGTATCTGGCCGACAGTTGGCGCTGGTGGGCACACCCGCAACCTGTATAGCGATCGCTGGCGAGTTTTACTGTTTTTTTGTCTGTCGAGCAACAGAGTTGCAGCTATATATATTCACCGGGTAAGTATATTCAAAAATTTATTTTATAATTAAAATATCATTTTTCTGTGTGGCAACTCCTGTTGATATCTGCTTAATGTAATTGCAAATATCTTGGCCTTGTAAGTGATATAAAGGGTAGATATCTCTGAAGGCTTGAATTCATTTTGATAGATTTTTATGAAATGGGGAATTCCTTTGTAAATCCTAAATTGAGCAGTATAATATACAAATTTATATGCTTGTTTATCAAAACCATCCTTGTACAGTATATATACTGTATTTATGTCTTTTTGCAGGTTATAGATGTTCCTGAAAGGCTAAGAGATACGCTTATTCACGAGATGTGTCACGCAGCAGCATGGATTATATCAGGGTACAAGGATGGTCATGGCCCTTTATGGAAATCATGGTAAAGCTATTATTCAAGGTTTTATGTGTGAAAGTTTTTCCTCTGCCTATAATACAATTATGTAAATGTTACACAGTACTGTAAAACCATTACCAAGCATGGCACTCTCATATACCTAATGATAATTATAGTTGTGCACCTTACAAACTAGTTACGTAGTTCATACACTCCACTGTAGCTCAATTTCGAGGCCTGAAATGAACCTTTGGTCATTAATGCTAAAGCACAGCAGAAATGCCTTTGTTTTGTGCCATGTGGTATACTGTAAGTTAGACCAGTTTCTCTTAGTATGTCAACAGCTTAAAAGAAATTTTATTGGCACATATATTTCATTAAATGAACCTGAAGTGAAAGGGGGTGCATGCAAAGTTATCCCTTTGAAATTCTGATATCAAGTGATATATTTTTATCCATTTTAATTGAAATATCTATTAAAAAAAGCAATTTAAGTAATTCTTACTATTAATTTTTGTAATTTTTCTGTTTTTAACATGCTGTAATCACATACACATATTTAGTATCAAAAATAATATCTTAAAAAATAGTTCTCTCTACCATGAAAAAGAAGAATTTCAGCTCTCTATAGCAGAAAAATATCCTGCTCAAAATTGGTAGTTGGAAAAGCAGGATACTACAATCCCAAGGGCTCCAACAGGGAAAGCAGCCCAGTTCAGAACGGAACTTGAGAAGTAACGAATAACCCATTAATCAAAAACAATAAAAGGTTGAAAATGAATTAAGATCAGTAATGAAGTTAACTAGACAAGGCCTCTATAAACTATGAAAAGGAAAATCATTTGGAACAAGTTAAGACTTCTGAAGTTCAATCAATTCAACTACCAAATTACCTAGAAAAAAAGTCATAAAATACTTTGTAATATTGAGAAGAGAGCGTGCTAGAAATAGGAATAAATGGCGAGCGATTGTGACGCAGTTCCGGTAGGCCCTGCTGCTGCCTCCGATGCCTTAGATGACCGCGGAGGTAGCAGCAGTAGGGGATTCAGCATTATGAAGCGTCATCTGTGGTGGATAATGTGGGAGGGTGAGCTGTGGCACCCTAGCAGTACCAGCTGAACTCGGTTGAGTCCCTTGTTAGGCTGGGAGGAACGTAGACAGTAGAGGTCCCCTTTTTTGTTTTGTTTCATTTGTTGATGTCGGCTACCCCCCAAAATTGGGGGAAGTACCTTGCTATATGTATGTATGTATGTAATATTGAGGTTTTATGATGGAGAAAGAAAGACTGTTAGAATTAACTGCGTATCTAGTATTGCATACAGGATGTTGAAGTCTGGGAAGACCTCCATTTAAAGGATGGTCAGATTTTGAAATATCTTATGTAACATGCACTAACGACTAACAAAATGACCGGGCCACAGATTAATATCCAAATCAGGGATAAGAAATTTAATAGATCACAAGTTTTTATCCAACAAATTAAGATAAGATTTAGCAGCTGAAAGCCAGAGTATATTAAGATGAGATTCATCAGCTGAAAGCCAGAGTATATTAAGATGAGATTCAGCAGCTGAAAGCCAGAGTATATTAAGATGAGATTCATCAGCTGAAAGCCAGAGTATATTAAGATGAGATTCAGCAGCTGAAAGCCAGACAGTATATTAAGATGAGATTCAGCAGCTGAAAGCCAGAGTATATTAAGATGAGATTCAGCAGCTGAAAGCCAGACAGTATATTAAGATGAGATTCAGCAGCTGAAAGCCAGACAGTATATTAAGATGAGATTCAGCAGCTGAAAGCCAGACAGTATATTGAGATGAGATTCAGCAGCTGAAAGCCAGACAGTACAGTATATTAAGATGAGATTCAGCAGCTGAAAGCCAGACAGTATATTAACACGTTGACTGCGATGTGCTCCACATATGGTTCACAGAGGACTCTCTGAATGAGCGATGTGTACCCTATCTGGTACACATGCTAAGAATTATATATTTTTTTCAAGTATCAAAATTTTATCAAAATGGGCTTTTTTTTTACCAAAATATTATTGTAATATATTGGAAATTAATTAAAATAAACTAGAACATTAACTAAACACTTTATTTATTACTGAAAATAATCTTCATTTGCTAGCAAAAGGGGCATATATTTTTTTCTTAATTCTTTCTTTCTTTCAGTAAAAAAAATAGAAAACATTATCATTAGATCAATAAAAATGCTATCCTTTTAACCCTAGATTATTCTTATATAAATTCAATAGAAAAATAAATCAGTTTGGTAAACCTTTTACTTCTGAAAAAAATAGTGTCCTTTTCTTGGTGAAAAAAATATCCATGTATGATGAAGGAAATCATGTAGTATTTAGAGTACAAGTATAAAATTAAATTTTTTTTCTGTTTTGCTTCTACATAAGAAAAACCAATAAAATACACAAATTTATATTCTTCAAACTGAATGTTTCAAGTTGAAACAACTGAGACAAAGGAAAGGTTTACCCTCACAATTCTCACATTGTGTCTACTCTTCGTGCTTTCTTTTGAGCTACAGAACTTCCTTTATTTTGTGACAGTATCTCATAACAGGAACGACAAAGCCTTCTTGTCTTTGCTTTGGGGCCATTAGCTTCAGTCAGGGAATATTTTTTGTATGCATATATACGCTTTTGCGTATATACAGTGTGTATATATATGATATAAAGGAATAAGTAGAAATGACAGAGAAAATAATACTTACATACATACACATACATACATACATATACATATATACTGTATGTATATATATATATATATATATATATATATATATATATATATATATATATATGTGCATACATACATACAGTAAATATACATACATACATATGGTACTAAAAGGAAGGCAAGAATTCAAATATTCTCTGGGATGTTAATTTTTCATCATATTGGGACAATGGGTAATTTGTATATCAGTCCGTATATGCAAGTGTGTGTGTGTGTGTGTATATATATATATATATATATATATATATATATATATATATATATATATATATATATATATATATATATATATATATATATATATATATATATATATATATATATATATATATATATATATATATATATATATATATATATATATATATATATATATATATATATATATATATATATATATATATATATATATATATATATATATATATATATATATATATATATATTATATAAACTACCCATTTTGTGTGTGTATGTGTCATTCCTTTTTCTGTTACTTCCTTTATCTAATTTTCTAATATTTTACATTATAATATATTCTCTTATACAGACATAAGGAAGAGTTCTTTTCCACATTTTATTCCTCTCTCGCATAAGTGTGAATATATGTATGTATATACGTGGATAGACAGGTACAAAAAGATGGGCTACCGTATACAGATGGACAGATATATATGAATAACTGAAGAAGACCTAAATAATTTACTTGTATGTAAATACTTTTATCTATGCAAAATATAAATTTATATTGCCAAAAATACAGCCTGTATATATGTTTCTTAATGTGTGTGTCTGTAACATGTATGTACATCTTATATGTATTATATTCAAGTTTATGTTTATATATATTCCTATATACACACGTGTGTACTACAAATTTTATGTGCACATATGAAAACATACAAAGGTGTTATATGTGTCTGTCATACTGAGTATGACCCACGTCTGATACATGTTGCATACGGTAATTCCCTAGATCAGTCTGAGCGATATGCACCATAACTGAACATCCAAAGTGTGACCATATTCGGCACACAACGCCAGCAGAACTATCTCTAATCGTTCTGGGCGACTTGAGCCATATATGACCACATCTATTATGTCCATATTAGGTACACAATGCCTGTAATGAAGACTTTTGTTATGTCAGGCGAAGTGTACCACATAAAGTCACGCTTTTTACACTGGCTGAGCACTCGGCTTACCTTACGGATACACCCTAACAATTCTCACGTCAATAGCTAGCTGGTTACTGATTTTAATTGGGGTTAAAGATAACGCCCATTGGGCCGTTTCACAGCATTGCCAATCACAGTCAACGTGTTAAGATGAGATTCAGCAGCTGAAAGCCAGACAGTATATTAAGATGAGATTCAGCAGCTGAAAGCCAGACAGTATATTAAGATGAGATTCAGCAGCTGAAAGCCAGACAGTATATTAAGATGAGATTCAGCAGCTGAAAGCCAGACAGTACAGTATATTAAGATGAGATTCAGCAGCTGAAAGCCAGACAGTACAGTATATTAAGATGAGATTCAGCAGCTGAAAGCCAGACAGTACAGTATATTAAGATGAGATTCAGCAGCTGAAAGCCAGAGTATATTAAGATGAGATTCAGCAGCTGAAAGCCAGACAGTATATTAAGATGAGATTCAGCAGCTGAAAGCCAGACATTATATTAAGATGAGATTCAGCAGCTGAAAGCCAGACAGTATATTAAGATGAGATTCAGCAGCTGAAAGCCAGACAGTATATTAAGATGAGATTCAGCAGCTGGAAGTCAGACAGTATATTAACCCTTTTACCCCCGGGGTATTTGGAAATTTCCAACCCTTAACCCCCAGGGGGTTATTTTTTTCCCAGCACATTTTGCAGTATATTTTTTTTAAATTGCTCTAACAGCCTTAATTTTGGTCATAGAGAGGTCAGGTTGGTCTCATTCTCTTGGAAAATGCCTGAATTTTCTAAAAAAAAATTATCAAAAAATATGAAAAACAAATTTTTATAGCATTTTTTTGCAAGGACGTACCGGTACGTCCATGGGGGTAAAGGGGTGGCTTTTGTGAAACGTACCAGTACGTCCTTTGGGGGTAAAAGGGTTAAGATGAGATTCAGCAGCTGAAAGCCAGACAGTATATTAAGATGAGATTCAGCAGCTGAAAGCCAGACAGTATATTAAGATGAGAATCAGCAGCTGAAAGCCAGACAGTACAGTATATTAAGATGAGATTTAGCTGAAAACCAAACAGTATTCAAAGCATGGCCCAATAAACAGAATATAAAAAAACAATATTTGAATGGGATTGATTTTGGTTTTGTAATCATTCTTGTAGTTGAAAGGTGATTAAGATTTTTTTATATTTAAGCAAATTTGTCTCTTATTTTATTTGTACTGTGCTTCTGTTTTCAGGGCCGCAAGAGCAAGATCAGTATTCCCAGAACTTCCTGCAATTACTACGTGTCACTCATATGAAATAAATTGCAAGTATACCTACAGATGCAGCAGGTGTTCTTATAGGTAAGATTTTTTTCTCCATTAAATTATGCCTTCCATGACTAAGTGTCGATCAAATAGTCAGGGTGCCATAACAGAGGAGCTAATTGTTTGTGCCATGCCACCTTAGAGTGTTGGTAAATATAAGATTTGTATGGAACCACTGTTCAAGCTATTCAAGAAAACTAGGATATGAGATAGCCAATTCATAATCACATGATAATTTTCTTGCTATGAAATGTGGATTCATACAGAAACTATACCATTTACAATAGCAAAGTAGTAATCAAAGGAAAAAAAGATCCATCAAATTAGCCATGATTGCAAAAATGATCTGTCAATTGGTTATATTTGTGAAAAATAGTGGTACTGAAAATAGCATTACCAAACAAAGAGACTAAAAACAAAATAAGAGATGCATGATAGTGAGGTTCCTATAATAGAAAATTGAAAAAATATACTGTCATTTAATGATGTGACCACTCACAAAGCTGAATCCACATTTTGATGCATGATAGTGAGGTTCCTATAATAGAAAATTGAAAAAATATACTATCATTTAATGATGTAACCACTCACAAAGCTGAATCCACATTTTTAGTCGCATGCATCTGTCGGCAACAGCTAGAATGACGTGGAATGATATTGTTGGACAACTGTAAATAAAGAGTACCCAAACTTAGATAGTAAAAAATTAATAGTGAGGAGTGTTTGAAGTACAAAATTCTTATATTTATGACAAGTGTAATTGTAGATAAGGGTATAACATTTAAGGAAGTTTCTGGCTTTTGCCATGTCCTTCAGTTCATGTTGGGGGAAATGATAAAATATTAATGATAGCAAAGCCAAGCAGTATCCATCCAGGAAAAGTACCCCAAGAAAAACATATCCCCCATTATTTTGAAGATGCCATTACCACTAGTATTCTCTATACAAAAAGGCTTTCCACTTTTAAATCATGTCCTTGTTAACCTTGTCATTATCCTGTTCTGTATCTCCTACGCTGACATATTTTGAAGATGCCATTACCACTAGTTTTCCCTACTCACAAAGGCCTTCCACCTTTACCTCATGTCCTTGTTAACCTTGCCATTATCCTGTCCTGTATCTCCCACTTTGACATATTTTGAAGATACCATTACCACTAGTTTTCTCTATTCACAAAGGCCTTCCACCTTTACCTCATGTCCTTGTTAACCTTGTCATTATCCTGTCCTGTATCTCCCACTTTGACATATTTTGAAGATGCCATTACCACTAGTTTTCCCTACTCACAAAGGCCTCCACCTTTACCTCATGTCCTTGTTAACCCTGTCATTATCCTGTTCTGTATCTCCTACTCTGAGATTTTTTAGCACTATCATTTTTTAAGCATATACCCCCAAGGAAAATCAGTAATTCCCCACAGGACAGTGGATGTAAGTATGAAGCAAATGGGTGTAAATGAGGATATTTTCTTGAATAGCTAGTGTGATGGACGTAGGGTTCAAGGCTAGACAGACATGTATGGAGAGTAAACAGGCGTTTTCGTTAACACGGTTTTTATTGCTCTATTCCATAAATCCAGTCGTAAACCGATAAAACTGTAACAAAAAGAAATAAACATCAAAATAAAGAACTCTTACAAACACGTTAACATAGTAACACACGATACTTTACACTGACACGGAAGGCTATATCACTCGAGGATTAAACATTAACAATCTAATAGCAATGCGATTATTCTAGTCAAACTAAAATTAAAACAACTACACAATTCCATAGTAAATACAAAACATAACTTAAACTGAAAATACAGTATACATACCGAAGTGCCGCCATAAACTCCGTAACTCAACATTACATTGTAAAGTTTTTGACAGAAAGTAAATTAAAGCAAAGTCCTCCCAAAACCGGTCTGTATGGTTTGAACACCAAGCTGTGACAGGCCACAAAAATATAATCTGTATACAAAGTAACTTTACATCCTCTCCTACTTCCTCGCCAGTGTTAGACAACGCAAGTGATAACAACCGAAGCACGAATTTTGACTTTTAAGAGTAATTTAAATACAAACATCATTACAGCTAGTATCATTGACAAAATGTGTAAATTTATGTATAAAGTAAATTTCACTTGCAGGATCCAGTTGATAGGTGAATTATAAATAATACCAACATATGGTTATGAAAACAAATATTTATGTGATGGAGGATATCAAATATTGCAGATAAGGTAAATTCCTTATGTGAATTATAATGTCTAAATTTCTCATTATTTCCTCCTCGTCAGCCCGTGTGTTCATATTCCTCCCCATGATTTGAAAAAAGAAAAATTACGATATAACTCCCAGTATTCATCCAATAATTAAAACAACATTCAACTGGAGAACCAAATTACTGCAAACCCCAAAATACAATTAGTTCTCTATTTGTAGAATTTCTTAGTACTGTACTATGCGTCAATAGGCGTAGGTGGTGGTGATGATGATGATGTATATATTAACATCCTCTCATCTCAAATTTATCATTCCAACTATCCACATCTAATTTTGCACCAACCATATTCTGCCTCTACACATTCATGACCAACCATGTATAAGCACACTAATTGTATGTATGATATATCATCAAACTCTTTTTTTTTTCATTTTTTATCTATGATATACATTGGTGGAGATGTTTGTGTGTATAATAAGGAATGCTGGTATTTTCTTAAATCTCGTGTCGTCCTGAATTATGGTTACTTTGAGTTATTGATGCTTTTATAGATGTATTGAAATTTTTACCTATTCCTGTGTTTCTCGTGTCTTCTTTGTTATATCGTTATTCCATGACTTTTTCATTTTGTTTTTTTAATTGCTTTCTATTGGTAGAGGTGGAAAAGCTAAAAATTTTCTTATACATTCAGTATTTTTCTCTGGTGGGAGCTTTTTCTTGCTTCCTAATATTCACTAACATGGTACAATTACTAAGGTTTCAATATTGGCTTTTATACTAGATCTTGCTGGTCAATAGTCATATGTGGAAGTTTACCTCATGTATGCTAATATCAAAGATGCAGTTACAATTTGGTCTTGCCACACAGGCAGGGACTATTTCTATTCAAGTTTGGAGTATGAGGGGGAGGTTTGAACATGTTAGATTGCATGGAAAAAGGATAGTCAATGAAAGCAGGAAGGGGAGGAATGCTGGGGTTAGGTACTATCTAATCATTAGCCTCAGAGTCACAGATCAGGTTTGCCCTTTTAGATGATCAACCTTGCATCCTTGTGGACTGAAAATTCTGAATCCTCTAAAACTAGTCAGGTCAAGGTTTCTCTCATATTTTCGAACCATTTCAACCCCAGTATCTCTAAGAAGGTGAATTTAAAGTACTGGATATAATCAGTCAGATGATGAGTTGATGTAAGTCTGCCTACTTGAGCAATCTAGTTGAACCCATAAGATTAATATTCATGTTCATATTATTATTATTGTTATTATTATTATTAATATTAGGCTTGGAGGAACGTAGAGAGTAGAGGTCCCCTTTTTTTTTTTTGTTTCTTTGTTGATGTCGGCTACCCCCCAAAATTGGGGGAAGTGCCTGGATATATGTATGTATGTATATGTATTAGCTAAGCTACAACACTAGTTGGAATAGCAAGATGCTATAAGCCCAAGGGCTCCAACAGGGAAAAATAGCCCAATGAGGAAAGGAAACAAGGAAATAAATAAGCAATATAAGAAGTAATGAACAATTAAAATAAAATATTTTTAAAAAATTAACATCAAAACAGATACTTCATATATAGACTATAAACAGACTTATGTTAGCCTGTTCAACATAAAAACATTTGCTGCAAGTTTGAACTTTTGAAGTTCTACTGATTCAACTACCTGATTAGGAAGATCATTCCACAACTTGGTCATAGCTGGAATAAAACTTCTAGAGTACTGTGTAGTATTGAGCCTCATGATGGAGAAGATCTGACTATTAGAATTGACTGTATGCATAGTGTTACGTACAGGATGGATCTGTCCGGGAAGATCTGAATGTTAAGGATGGTCAGAATTATAAAAGAATCCTATGTAACATGCATAATGAACGGCGGTGCCAGAGAGATTAATATCTAGATCAGGAATAAGAAATTTAATAGAACATAAGTTCCTGTCCAACAAATTAAGATGAGAATCAGCAGATGAAAACAAGACAGGAGAACAATACTCGAAACAAGGTAGAATGAAAGAATTAAAACACTTCTTCAGAATAGATTGATCACCAAAAATCTTTAAAGACTTTCTCAATAAGCCAATTTTTTGTCCAGTTTAAGAAGGCACAGACCTAATGTGTTTCTCAAAGGTAAATTTGCTGTCAAGAATCACACCTAAAATTTTAAGTCATACAAAGTTAAAGAAACATTATCAATGCTGAGATCCGGATGTTGAGAAGCCACTGTCCTTGACCTACTGACTATGATACTTTGAGTTTTGTTAGGATTCAACTTCATACCCCATAATTTTAAATATTTAACTTAGCCGGTGAATATATAATAGCTGCTGCTCCAGCGGCTCGACAGAAAAACACACAAAAACTCGCGAGCGATCGCTATGAAGGTTGCGGGTGTGCCCACCAGCGCCAACTATCGGCCAGATACCGCATATGCATGTAAACAAGCCTCAATTCTTCTCTGTCGGCCTTAACGACAAGACGTATCATTACTCGCTGTATAACCTGGAGTTTTCTCAACATATTTGGTGAAGTACTTCATTTTGGTTTGAGCTTTCGCAGTGCAGGTGTTTTTCCTCAACTTAAACTCTTGAACTCTTTGTTGGACAGATTTAATTGTTGATGACTTGGATTGTTTTTTGGACTTTCTTTGACTAATTCAAAATGGCTGACGCTTCTCAAGCCCCTAGATTTCGTAAGTGTAATGCTAGGGATTGCAATAGGCGTCTTCCAAAGGCCTCTCTCGACCCACATACTGTGTGTTCTAATTGTCGGGGTAAAACCTGTCAATTAGGAGATCGGTGTGAGGAATGCGTGGGCCTTTCGGAATTCGATTGGCTCGAATATGACAAATATTCTCGTAAGCTAGAGAGAGATAGGGTGAGGAGGAGTTCCTCTAGATCAGTAGATTTTTCCTCTCCCCATGCCCCTGAACCTAATCCTTCCCCTGTAGTGGTTGTGCCTGAACCCCCTACTGGCACTCAGGAACCATCAATGCGGGACATGTTACGTGCCATTCATGCTTTGGGTGAAAGAGTTGAGTTGTTCGCTACAGATCGTAATCAACTCATGGCGGACGTTAAAGAGCTAAAGTGTCAGAGTGCCACAGCGGAAAATCGTGGGAAAGTGATTAGTGCGCAAAGTGTTTTCAGTGTTGCGACCGAGGGTTCGTCTGTTCGTGCCTGTCGTTCGCCTAGTCCGAGACCTCTTGCAAGCTCCCAAGCCCAGGGGAGAAGTAATGTCGTACGACTTATGGGTTCGAGAGGCCTTGATCAGCGAACAGACGTTCCCTCTATGGTAACAGGCGTGTCTCATCAAGACCGCCCCTACCATAAGACGAGAGAGACCATTTTCTCCTCGTCATCCGAAGGCTTTTCGCATAAGAAACCGTGGAGCAAGGTTTCAAGGCCCTTGAAGCGAAAGTCGGTCCCTTCAGGACAGGTCCAGCGTCCTGGTTGTAGCCATTGGGACAGCTCTGACCCTTTACAGTCATCGGAAGACTGCTCGCCGCCTAAGCAGCAACGTTACACAGGCTCAGAGAGTCTTGGTGTAGGCAAGGTTGTGCAGTCTCAGACGTTAACCCCGTCTTTTACCGCACCCATTCCCGTTGATCCTAAATGGGTTGTACTGCAAGACATGCAGATCAAGCTCGCCTCCCTTATGGAAGACTATTCTGCTGAAAAGGTTCACGATGATCCTCGCCGCTCAGCTAATCGAGATCCTGGCCTTCAGCCGCCAAAACGAGCCTTTGCTCGTCCTTTTGACGTTGGCTTTGCTAAGTCACGTCAATCACGCTTTGTAGAGCCTCACTCGATGCAGTCACGTGTTGACTTTCAGCCGCATATGGACGTTCAGCCACTTCCTAATGCTCTTGTTGACGTTCAGGACGTTCGCCAACCAGCGGAGTTGACTTGTTTTGACGCGGAGCGTCAACCACCGCAGTCTAGAGTGGTTTTGACTGCTCAGTCTAGGCAGTCAAAACAGTCTCGTGTTGACGTCGAGCGTCCTCCCGCTCCTGTGGTTGTTGACAGTCAGGCTGTTAAGCAGTTACATGACGTAGCGTCCTGGACTGCTACTGATGCACCAGTGCGTGTGGACTCTGCGTGTCAAGCATTGCCAACCCCTTTGCTTGTTACTCAGCAGTTGTCGGATGAAGTTCCTTCAGATGAGGACGTTGCTGACCCTCATCTTGACGATCATCCTTCGGATGTAGACGAACCTAGAACGGTTCCTCCTTCAATGGACTTTAAGAAAGTCATGTTAATTTTCAAGGAGCTTTTTCCCGATCACTTTGTCACTGTTGCTCCTCGTTCGCCACCGTCTGAGTTTGCTCTAGGCTTACCTGCTAACATGCCAGCCTTTACTAAGCTAGTGCTCTCTCGCTCTTCCAAGAGAGCTTTACGACTTTTAGGCGACTGGTTGGATACCAGGAGGAGTTTGGGGAAGACGGCCTTTGCCTTCCCTCCGTCAAAGCTCTCGTCTAGATCGAGCGTCTGGTATGCCACGGGAGAAGTTCTCGGCTTGGGAGTCCCTGCCTCTGCCCAGGGTGACTTCTCAAGCCTCGTAGACTCTCCCCGCCGCCTAGCCATGAGACGCTCGAAGATTAGTTGGTCCTCCTCGGACCTTGACCATCTGCTGAAAGGCGTATACAGGGCCTTTGAAGTTTTCAACTTCCTTGACTGGTCATTGGGAGCTTTAAGTAGGAAAATCTCATCGGCTGATAGAGATGTTTCCTTACTGATAATGTCATGTATGGATAAAGCCATCCGCGATGGTTCCAATGAGCTCACCTCCTCTTTTACGTCGGGAGTCTTAAAGAAGCGAGAGTCCCTTTGCTCTTTTCTTTCGGCAGGAGTTACTCCCTGTCAGAGATCAGAACTGCTCTTTGCTCCCTTATCAAAGTTTTTGTTTCCGCAACAATTGGTTAAGGACATAGCTTCTTCGCTTGTGCAGAAGGACACCCATGACTTTATGGCGTCCTCTGCTCGCAAGGGGACTCCTTCTACATCCTTTGCTGTAAGACCCAGGATCGACACTCCGGCATCCAGATTTATCCCGCCCTTTCGTGGCAGAGCTCCCAGCAGGGGAAGTACTCGTGCCGAGGGAAAGAGAGGAAAGAAGAGAGGAGCCAAGTCCTCACGTGGCAGTCTGACTGCCCATAGCCTCAGACAGCAGTAGGAGCCAGATTGAAGAGCTTCTGGCAGGCCTGGGAGAAGAGGGGCGCAGACCAACAGTCTGTTCGGTTGCTCAGAGAGGGGTACAAAATTCCGTTTGTACGCAAACCTCCTCTAGCGACAACCCCCATCGACCTCTCTCCCAGGTACCGAGAGGAGTCAAAGAGACAAGCCCTAAACCTAGAAGTGTCTCTGTTGCTAGAGAAGGGAGCGGTGGTGAAAGTCTCGGACCTTCAATCACCGGGGTTTTACAACCGTCTCTTCCTAGTCCCAAAGAAGACAGGAGGTTGGAGACCGGTGCTAGACGTCAGTGCGCTCAACGTCTTTGTTACGAAAACAAAGTTCACTATGGAGACCACCAAGTCAGTCTTAGCAGCGGTCAGAAAGGGAGACTGGATGTTCTCTCTCGACCTACGAGATGCGTACTTCCACATTCCTATACACCCAGATTCCCAACCGTTTCTGAGGTTTGTTTTCAGGAATGTGGTATACCAGTTTCGGGCCCTGTGCTTTGGCCTAAGTCCTGCTCCTCTCATGTTTACGAGGCTTATGAGGAATGTGGCAAAATTCCTCCATTTATCGGGAATCCGAGCCTCCCTGTACTTGGACGACTGGCTTCTCAGAGCTTCGTCCAGTCATCGCTGTCTGCAGGATCTTCATTGGACATTGGATCTGGCCAAGGAATTGGGACTTTTGGTCAACCTAGAAAAGTCCCAGCTGATTCCATCCCAAACTATACTGTATTTAGGGATGGAGATTCGCAGTCCAGTTTTTCGGGCTTTTCCGTCTGCCACCCGAATAGATCAAGCCCTGCTCAAAGTCCAACTAATGTTGAAGAGAGAACGGTGCTCAGTCAGGAATTGGATGAGTCTAGTAGGAACTCTATTATCCTTGGAGCAGTTTGTCTCGCTAGGAAGACTACACCTTCGGCCTCTCCAGTTCCATCTAGCCTTTCACTGGAACAAGGACAAGACGTTAGAGACGGTCTCAATCCCGGTCTCCGAACCAGTAAAGGCATGCCTGAAATGGTGGAACAACAATATCAGTCTGAGAGAGGGACTTTCCCTAGCAGTTCAGAACCCAAACCACGTACTATTCTCAGACGCGTCGGATTTGGGTTGGGGTGCGACCCTGGACGGTCGGGAATGCTCAGGTCTGTGGACCTCAAGTCAGAGGAGCATGCACATCAACGGCAAGGAGCTTTTGGCAGTCCACCTGGCCTTGATGAAATTCGAAAGTCTCCTTCGAAACAAAGTGGTAGAGATCAACTCCGACAATACCACAGCCTTGGCGTACATCTCCAAGCAAGGAGGCACCCACTCCCTCACGCTGTACGAGATCGCAAGGGACCTGCTCATTTGGTCAAGAGATCGAGGCATCTCCCTGTTAACGAGGTTTATCCAGGGCGACTTGAACGTCTTAGCAGACTGTCTCAGTCGGAGGGGTCAGGTAATTCCTACGGAATGGACCCTCCACAAGGACGTGTGCAAGAGTCTTTGGGCGACTTGGGGTCAACCCACCATAGACCTCTTTGCCACCTCGATGACCAAGAGACTTCCAATCTATTGCACTCCAGTCCCAGACCCAGCAGCAATACACATAGACGCATTTCTCCTAGATTGGTCTCATCTGGACTTACATGCATTCCCACCATTCAAGATTGTCAACAAGGTACTGCAGAAGTTCGCCTCTCACGAAGGGACAAGGTTGACGTTGGTTGCTCCCCTCTGGCCCGCGAGAGAGTGGTTCACCGAGGTACTTCGATGGCTGGTAGACTTTCCAAGAAGTCTTCCTCTAAGGGTAGATCTGTTACGTCAGCCCCACGTAAAGAATGTCCATCAAAGCCTCCCCGCTCTTCGTCTGACTGCCTTCAGACTATCGAAAGACTCTCAAGAGCTCGAGGCTTTTCGAAGGAGGCAGCCAGTGTGATTGCAAGAGCGAGGAGAGCTTCTACCATTAGAGTATACCAGTCGAAGTGGGAAGTCTTTCGAGACTGGTGCAAGTCAGCATCTGTGTCCTCGTCCAGTACCTCTGTAGCCCATATCGCAGATTTTCTTTTACATCTTAGAAAGGTTCGCTCCCTCTCAGCTCCCACGATTAAGGGCTACAGGAGCATGTTGGCTTCGGTCTTTCGGCATAGAGGCTTAGATCTTTCCAACAATAAAGATCTCCAAGATCTCCTTAAGTCTTTCGAGACCTCTAAGGAACGTCGTTTGGCAACTCCTGGATGGAACTTAGACGTGGTCCTAAGGTTCCTCATGTCAGACAGGTTTGAGCCATTACATTCAGCCTCCCTGAAGGATCTCACCCTCAAGACACTTTTCCTAGTGTGCTTGGCTTCGGCTAAAAGGGTCAGTGAACTTCATGCCTTCAGTAAGAACATCGGCTTTTCTACAGAAAAAGCCACTTGTTCACTTCAACTTGGTTTCCTGGCCAAAAATGAACTGCCTTCTCGTCCTTGGCCTAAATCTTTTGATATTCCTTGCTTATCAGAGATCGTAGGCAACGAACTGGAGAGAGTATTATGTCCTGTTAGAGCTCTTAAGTTCTATTTAGCTCGTACTAAGTCATTACGAGGTAAATCTGAGGCATTATGGTGCTCAGTTAAGAAACCATCATTGCCTATGTCAAAGAATGCTTTGTCATATTTTATCAGATTTTTAATACGAGAAGCTCATTCTCACTTGAATGAGAAAGACCGATGTTTGCTTAAGGTTAAGACGCACGAAGTTAGAGCTATAGCAACCTCCGTGGCCTTCAAGCAAAATAGATCTCTGCAAAGTATTATGGACGCGACTTTTTGGAGAAGCAAGTCAGTGTTCGCGTCATTTTACTTAAAAGATGTCCAGACTCTTTACGAGGACTGCTACACACTGGGTCCATTCGTTGCAGCGAGTGCAGTAGTGGGTGAGGGTTCTACCACTACATTACCCTAATTCCAATATCCTTTTTTAATCTGTCTCTTGAAATGTTTTTAATATTGTTTTTTTGGGTTGTACGGAAAGCTAAGAAGCCTTTCGCATCCTGGTTGATTTGGCGGGTGGTCAAAGTCATTTCTTGAGAGCGCCCAGATTAGGGGTTTGATGAGGTCCTGTTTGTATGGGTTGCAACCCTTGATACTTCAGCTCCTGGGAGTCTTTCAGCATCCTAAGAGGATTGCTGGGCTTCGTGAGGAAGACAGACTTACAAGGCAGAGTAATCGTCTAAGTCAACTTCCTTACCAGGTACCTATATATTTGGGTTTTGTTATATTATAACTGTCAAAAACTCTAAGCATATATGCTGTAAACTTAATTAACTCTGGTCTCTACCCACCACCTTGGGTGTGAATCAGCTATTATATATTCACCGGCTAAGTTAAATATTTAAAAATGATATTTTAATTATAAAATAAATTTTTGAATATACTTACCCGGTGAATATATAATAGCTGCTGCTCCAGCGGCTCGACAGAAAAACACACAAAAACTCGCGAGCGATCGCTATGAAGGTTGCGGGTGTACCCACCAGCGCCAACTATCGGCCAGATACCGCATATGCATGTAAACAAGCCTCAATTCAGGAGATGGAAGGGATACAAAGAGAGTAGCATCATCTGCATATGCAACAAGCTTTTTTTCTAAGCCAAACCACATACTGTATCATGTGTATTTAGTATGAAAAGTAATGGGCTAAGAACACTACCCTGAGGAACACCAGATATCACATTCCTATACTCACCATGATGCCCATCAACAACAACTCTTTGTGATCTATCACTTAAAAATTCAATAATGATGCTAAGAAACAACCCACCCACTCCCAACTGTTTGAGTTGGAAAACAAGGGCCTCATGATTAACACAGTCAAAGGCAGCACTAAAATCAAGGCCACCCATACGAACTTCCTGACCACAATCAACGGATTTCTGTACAGCATTGGAGATTGTAAGAAGGGCATCACATGCCTTTACGAAGACCAAATTCCAATCTAGTGAACATATGATTATCTTCAGCAAACCTAATAAGACGTTTGGCCAAAAGACCTTCAAAAACTTTAGATAATTTGGGAGTTATGGAAATTCGGCAGTAATCAGTGGGACTTGAGCTACCACAAACACATTTAAATAGTGGAGTAACATTATTAATTCTCCAACAAGTGCTAAAAGCTCCTCTTCTCGCTAACTTGCGCAAAATAACTGACAACTTTGAAGCTAGGAAATCTGCAGTCTTCATAAAAAACAAAGGAAAAATCCCATTTGGGTCTACACCTCCATAAGCATCAAGGTCCATCAAGAGAACTTTAATTTTACAAGATCAAAAAGCTAAACTAGTTAGTTTATCTTCAGGAAAACAGGATTGAGGAAGTTTGAGTTTCTCATTACTCTGCTTACTCTCAAACACATCAGCCAAAATGGTTGCCTTTTCCCCTGGACAGTGAGTGATAGACCCATCTGACTTAAGTAAAGGAGGAACTGTTGCATCTACACCAAAGAGTGCAGAGTTAAGGGTAGTCCACCACTTATGCTCGTGGGTTGTACCAGAAAGGGTTTCTTTTATGGTTAAATTTTATTCCTTTTTAGTTGAAACCTAAACTCTCTGAGCAAAAGCTCTAAGCTGAGTATAGTTATTCCAGGTCAAATCTGATCTGTTACCCTTCCAAAAATGATAGGCCTCCTGCTTCTCCAAATAAGCACGTCTACAATCATCATTGAACCATGGTTTGTCCTTCACTCTGTACCTCAGCACACAAGAAGGGATACGCTTATCAATTATGTCGACTAGATTCCCATTCAAAAGGACAGCATGATCAACACTACTATACAACTGTGACCAATTCAAGCCCAAAAGATCATGCAAAATCCCATTCCAGTCTGCTGGAGATTTCATATAAATCTTACATGAGTATTATACATCAGGGACAGGGTCCTCAGTCTTCACTACTATTGAGATCAAGGCATGATAGGTAGTTTTAAATATTCTTTGCAGCATCCCTTTTAATCCCATCTGACTCACTCTCTGATTTTTACTTTCCAGCTTTTCATTTTGAATCTTTTCTCATTGCTGTGTAAGATATCTCGCATTTCTGTAACTTCTGTAGCTCTGTCTTGCCCTAATTTTAACTGCTCATACAGAAACAAGTCCTTAATGTCAGTCCATAAATTCCTTGCCGTTGTAAACTTTTATGGGATTGTTAATCTGCAATAGAGTCCATGAATTAATTTTAGTTACAATGAAGCCAGGCATAAGAGATATAGAATTTATCATATATTTGATATTGAGGACAGCCATAGTGTGCCAACAATTGCCATCTTACCCCCTCATAGTCTCAACTCATTTGATCTAATTAGAACTTGCGGCCTTTGTTATGCCATTCATAATTTAGAGTGCTGTATGTCCTTGAAGAGGATCTCTGTCAGGAAGAAATAAAGTAACTTGAGACAACATTTTGTGAAGAAGTCTAGAAGGAAATATTCATTTCATTTCATACTATATGTTATGCTTAGTTATGTAACCTGGAGACTGTAGTTAACTCAAGTTTTCTGGTAATCTTTGGGAAACTTGAGTTTTAAAAGGAGTTTGTTCCGTAACCGAAATACAAACCACTCTATTAACATTGGGTTTACCTTTTAGCGCAGCTGAAATGGCGAGCCATTAGAATTTAACGAGGGTGTATTACCCCCGCGCTAGTTAGCGGGGGGGGGGGGGTAGGGGAGTGGTAGCTAGCTACCCCCCCCCCCACACACAGGTGAATGCTCACTTTCACTTTTGGCTCGGACTGGGACAGACGTCTCTGTCTTGGTCCTCGCTTGGCAGCCATTGTTTGTTTTGTCTTTACTTAATTGCTTACTTTTCTTTTACTCATTATATATGTAAACATGTTTTCATGTTTGTATATATATTTGAGTATAGAAATCAGTAAGTTTCCTTTTCAGAGTTGTGTGTGTAGTGTACGATATCTCCGTGGAGTCTTCGGCAGTTAGGCCACCACGGCGTAATTTTATGGGTTGCGATCGAGTTTGACTTCGGTCTTTCTCTCTCTCTCTCTCTCTTGAGGTCGTTCACCCTTTTACTACGTTTTACTACGCCCTTGTAGCTTCCTTCCCATGTGGGAGGGTTGCTACTCCGTACGTTTTGTCTCAATTAGGTTATGAATCTAATTGTAGTTGTTAATTTTTCAGCTTGTAGAACGATTCCTTTCGGGGTTTTCGTTCTTTCATTAGTGTTCATTCATTTTTAAATTACATAATTACATAGTTTCATGATTATAATTGTTATAATTCTGTTTTGGTTACAGCTCTCCTTCCGTGAGTGTAAGTGGTTGTGAGGGCACGTGCCTGTTGTGTAATTCTTGTTTCCTTTCCCTCGGGATTCCTCTTTGGAGCCTTCCCGGGGGAATGAATGTGTACTAATGTTTTTTTGTTTTTATTTTTTTACAGTTACCGATCTAGTTTGTTTCTGTAATATGGCTACGGTGTGAGCTGTCTTGTGGAGGCCTGGGGATTCGGCTGTTGCTGCCTCCCCTTTGGATTTTCGTCAGGGGCGTGTCTCCTTCTACTGGAAGTACTCCCATGACGATTGACAGCTCTCCAGTTCATTTTAGAACTCAGGAGGCTTGCCTCCTTGGGTGGGTAACTTTCCTTCCGAGGGAAGTTTTTCCTGTCCAGGCTTGAGTTTTTCCTCTTTTGGGGGGTTCTTCTCTTGCCTTTTTTTTTCGTGCGACTATGCTCTTGGTGCTGAGCGGTCACACCTGCAGTTTCGCTCAAGGGGCTGGGCAACTGCAGGATCCCCTCTTCGGAGGATTGCTCCTTTTAGGTCACTGGCTGACCAGTCTCTTCTACGAAGTGTTTCTCTTTCGTTCACGAGAGAGTACACTCATAGAGACTCCTCTTCGGAGGATTCTTCTGCTGCTGTTGCTGTTGGCCTCCTTCGCCGTAAGGCTCACCGTTCACCTCGTCGTAAGGGCCTCTCATCTCCCTATAAGGGTGCTAAGAGGCGCCTTTTTGAATCTACGTTTGCAGCCTACAACTCCTTCATCCACCCTGGTGCAGATGGACAGCAGTCTGACCTCGTCTTCCGACGGGCAACGGTCTTCCTGACGGACAACAGTCTTCCCGACGGACAACGGTCTTCCCGACGGACAATGGTCTTCCGACGGACATCAGTCTCCCGGCGGACAGGCAACGGTCTTCCGGCCTGCTCCTGCTCAGTGTTAGCGCACAGGCGCTCTCCTGCTCATCAGCGCTTCCTGATCGCTAACGCTCTCCTGTTCGCCAACGCTCTCCTGTTCGTCAGCGCTCTCCTGTTCGTCAGCGCTCTCATGATGATCATCTCTGCTGTTCCTGTTGGTTCCTGTTACGCGCCCTGTGCGCCCACGTTCGCCCTCGCGATCTAGAACTTCGGTTCAGGTCTGGGTCAAGGACTCTTCTATGCGCAGGCTTCCACGCGTTGCCTTCTGCTCGTCAGCGATCATCAGCTCGCCAGCGACCTTAGACGCGTCAACGTTCACCTGCTCGCCAGCGATCTCCTACGCATCAACGATCGCCATCGGTCGGCCACGCGTGTCAGTTCCCCTGAACACCATCAGTAGCGATCTAGCGCTCGCCTGCTGTTGACCACGATCTCCGGTAGCTGAGTCTTGCTGTAGATCTTCCTCCTGCTCGCCAGCGCTCACCTTTTCTTCTGGCCTTCTGTGCGCCAGCTTTCTTCAATCGCCAGCGCACATCTGCGCACCCTTCTTTTCCGCGCACCAATGGGCGCCAACGGGTTTCTGACCGTCTAGGATCGCCTGATTAACAGCTGGCTTCAGCGCTCACCTTCCTGATGCACCTGCGCGCCTTCTGTTAGCGCGATGCGTGCTAACCATCACTAGTCTCTCTCACGTTGGCAATCGCCTATGCACCCGCGCGATTCTTCATCTGCTCGGTAGCGTTTTGTTAACGCACCACCGCTCGCCAACGCGCCGTCGCTTGCCAACGTGCCATCGCTTGCCAACGCTCCGTCACTCTCCTGCGGGCTATCGCCTCGCCAGAACGCGCCATCGCTCGTCAACGCGCCATCGGTCTCCCGACCGCCTGTGCTCACCCGCGCGCCCACGTTCCTGCGCAGCCACACTCCCACATTCCTGCGCGACCGCACGCCCGCGTGCCTGCACGTCTACGCTCATGCGCGACCGCGCACATGCTCTCCAATGTTAGCCCGCGCGTGAACCAACGGTATTCCGCCACGCGGACCGACGGTGTTCCGTCGTGCGAACCGACGGTGTTCCGTCGCGCGGACCGACGGTGTTCCGTCGCGCGGACCGACGGTGTTCCGTCGCGCGGACCGACGGTGTTCCGTCGCGCGGACCGACGGTGTTCCGTCGCGCGGACCGACGGGGTTCCGTCGCGCGGACCGACGGGGTTCCGTCGCGCGGACCGACGGGGTTCCGTCGCGCGGACCGACGGGGTTCCGTCGCGCGGACCGACGGGGTTCCGTCGCGCGAACCGACGGGGTTCCGTCGCGCGAACCGACGGGGTTCCGTCGCGCGAACCGACGGGGTTCCGTCGCGCGAACCGACGGGGATCCGTCGCGCGAACCGACTGTGTTCCGTCGCGCGAACCTAGTGTTTCTTCGCACGAACGTCGGCTTAATTCCTGCAGTATCCATTGCTCGCCTATGGGTTATCACTCGCCGACCACCAGCTCTCGCCCTTCCTTCCACGCTCGCCCTCCTTCTGTGCTCCTTCGCTCACCTTCGTTTGCGTTCCTGCGTGTCCGCGCATGGGCTCTTCCACGTTCGCCCACGCGCAAATCATTGATTTACCATCGCGCGAGCTCCAGGGCGATTGCGACCACGATTTCCATTGGGGTTTTCGCAGCATGGCCAGCCTGGCGAGTTCTTCTGGAGCGTATTTCCAGAACACGCCCTCACCCCGTAAATGCAGAGCATGGCACTTGCAAGAATAGGAAGAATCTTCAGGGAGGTCGGAGAAACACTCCTCTTTCCAGAACCTGGGTTAGCCATTCCCCGTCATTCCCTGGAAGGATTTTTGGCGGGGGGCTTTCCGTTCGAGATTTCTCCATCGACCAAGGGGTGACTGCTTACCCCTTCCTCTTCTCTACCTCGTGTAGGGGGCTTACCAGGTCCTTTCCCTCCTCGGTTACGGCCCGAGGTTTGGTTCAAGGAAGCTACAGGAAGGTCATGGGTACTTTCCTCCTCTCGGGCTCAGGCACCTTGCCGTTTCGTCGTTAAGTATCTAACTTGCGGGCAAGCTCGATGTTGGACCATCTGGACGCGCTGACTGAGGGCTTCCTTTCGGGTGTCTCATCCGTGGATGTCGACAACCTCAGACACCCTTCCATCCTTGAGAAGAGTTTGTTTGTGCCCAAGGACAGAGACTTAGACAGCGGCTGTGCGGAGGAAGTCGACTTCCGTTTTCACTCCTCCAAGGCGCATTCTTCCAGACTCTGCAGGGCTCCAGTGCCTTTTTCTTTCAACCACGTCGGCCTAAGTTATTGGCTACGACAACTGAGATAAGGTGTCCAATTGCAGTTTCCTCCTGTCAGGAACAGATGGCACGGGAGGCTCCCCCGGGGGGGGCATAGTCCTAAAGGGAGCGGCAGAGTTCACGAACTCTAGGATTGGCACCCCCCCCCTTGCAGGGTTCACGCTGGGAGGATGCTTAAGGTTACTCATCCGGATGACAGCTTCCCGATGCCCATTCCCGCACGATCTCTGTGATCAGCCAAGGATATCGCGCCTGCCGTCTCTGTCAGCGAATTCAGTGTCTCTGAACCTCTATGCCATAGGGTCGCCAAGAGTTGCCCTTTTGGGCAGAATGATCCATACCTTAGGAGAAGGTCCTCCATAGGATCATAGACGGCTTCACCCTGGGCTTCTTCAGTCGATCCTTTCTTGTAAGGAAGTATCTGAGACGGGAGTTCCGTAGTCGACCTCTCAGCCCTGATCAAGTTTGTCGAACAAACTTCGTCCAGCGTAGAACAGCAGAATCGATCAGACTGGTAACGAGGCGACAGGACTCCTTAAACCCTGGATCGGAAGGACGGGTACTTTCAGTTTCCATTCCATCCATCTTCCAGGGAGCTCGTGGAATTCAGCCTAGACTGCAGGTATTCCTGCTTATGATGCAGTGTGGCGATCCCGCCGTGGCATCGCAGGTTTTTTTCCCCAGAGAACTCTCCCTGCTTTCCTCATGGCCGCTCAGGTGCAGGCTTCCGCCTCCTTTGCTTTTTGGAGGGCTGGTCAACTCCGGTAGGCTCGGGTTCGACCTTCTTCAGCGCCGGGACAAGCTTCCGGATGCTTACCATGAGTGTGGGTTCATGGTATTTTGCTAAGAGCCTTCTCTTCTTCTGCCTCAACATCTGGAGTATCTGGCCATGATATTGAGTCAACGGCCTTACCACGTTGGAAACCCCGCTTCTCGTCCGTCCAGCGAGGTTAAGCAACGTCGGTTCTGGTCGGTACTTGGATGGGTGACCACCGGGGGACGCCAGATTCTGTTGCCACCTCCTCCGAGCCTTCCCTTCAGTTGACTGTGGCAAGGCTGAGGAGAGTCGCAGTACCTGTTCTCAGTCAAGCAGAGCTTTCAGCCCTACCTTGGAACGTTTCCTAGTTCTCCTTTCCTCATTGACCCGTCTATAGTTCCGAACGGTCGCCTCAGGATAAGTTCCATGTGGGGCGGTCCAAGTTCCGGTGGTTTCAGGCAACGATTAACCGGACTTCCTGGCCCCTATGGGACCAGCAGAACTATTAGACCTGCAATGGGTGTTGACCTATGGAACCTCTTGATGGGAGTGGATATTCTCGTCCTTTCCCCACATTCTTGATGCTGTTCTCGGACTCGTCAAAGAAAAGGGGGGGGGGCATGTTCCGGTCCAGGCCTATGGTCAGGACCTGAAGGATACCTCTCCATCATTCAGGCAGGCTTAGGGGCCGTAGTCTGGCCCCTCTACAGATCCTACAGTTCCTGCCGAGTCGCTCCGTGCGCGTCGACTTCATGATTCTGGCGTGTTCTAACCAGCAGGGGACGCATTTTCACACCTTCACATCTTGCAGTAGAGATACCGAGATGATTGAGATACTCTCAATAACACCATCGGCTCTCTCATTCCAGGCAGAGGAATGTTCTCTCCGACTATCCGAGCAGAGCCTCGTAGAGAGAGTGTACCTGGGGGTCTTTGGCCTTGAGTAACCAGCAAGTCCTGGTCTGGGGGACCTGATCGCGACAGCTTGGAACCTCAAGCTTCCGCTGTTCTTCCCCACAGTCTCAGACCCCGAGACTCTGGCAAGATGCATTCCGGTGATGGTGGGACAACTTCGACGCCCGCGTCTTCCCTCCTTTTTGTCTGTGGAGAATGGGTCTCAACAAGACCAGGTTGTCTGTCAACCTTTCAATGGGAGAGCTCCACTGGGACTATGCGCAGAACGGTTTCTGGACCCTCTGCTTCCCCTGACGGAACTCCCGGGAGAGCTTCTCCCAAGGCACAGACTACTCAAACAACCACACTGCAACATCTTTCACGAACCGGGGCGTCGCTTCGGCTTCATGCCTGGAGACACTACGCCTCCTCCTCAAGAAGAGACAACCCGCTACAGTCGCGGGACGGAGGTCGCGTCATCTGCGATAGTCATCCGCAGGGGTCTTCCAGGCGAAGTGAAGAGTCTTCGGTGGTTGGTGCCGTGGGAGATATACCCCTTCCCTTGAGGCTTCTTCTCCAGCAATAACGGTCTTATTGCCTTTCGGCGGGAGGAAACTCCTTTCCGCTCTCGGCAATGAAGCCTGTCGCTCAGCCTTTCCCTGACCTTCAGGCTTAAAGGAATAACTTTTTCCTGCCCTCTGGATCTTTCCCTAGTCGGAGGGAGACCTCCAACTTGGAGCATGGCTCGGACTTTTTAGTCCCTTAAGAGATCTCCTCAAGACCCTTTACGACAGGCCTCGGATTGTATTCCGTCTTGGGTCACCTGCTCACTCTGGCCGCGGCCAGTGTGTAAGCAATCTTCTTGGTCTCGTACGACTCCGCCCTTTCTAAGGAATGGGGGAAGGCACCATTCAGGTTCACTCCTGAGTTGTTGGCTAGACTCAGAATCTTGGGGTCCCGGCCCTTCGGTCCAATTCCTTCAAGATTTCGAGTCTCCATTCTGTATCTGATGTCCCAAAACCTTCTCTTTCTTGCCAGTAAAGGAATCGAGAGGTTAGCTTTGGGAACAGCTGCAGTTTGTCCTCAGTTGCAGCCGATTTGGGAGCACAAGGAGGACACGGGGGAGAGTCACCAGTATACCTCTTCAGCTCGGACTCAAGGACATTCATCTCGACCTGTCTCCAGACCCTGCCCCGTCACGTCGCCCTACAGCACGATGTTGGATACATCGCAACGTCCCTCGCCTTCGAGTAATACTACTCTGTGACACAGGTGCTACAAGCTGGAGTCTGGAAGCGTCTAATGACCTTCGCAGCCCGCTTCCTGCAGGGCGTGACCCACAGGAGTTTCGATACGTTTTCTATCGCTCTGTGGTGGCTACACAACAGCTGGTCTAACCTCAGGGTCCTTTTTGGACAGGTAGTAGAAGGTTGAGGGCATTGTTATCAGGTTTTAGTCTGCATGAACGAAAGAAGTATGTCTGGCCCTTATTTCTTTCTTCATCATCCCCTCTACGGGGAAGCAGCATCCTGGTCTCTGCATAGCTGACCTCAAACCTCTGCAGGTAAACCATGTTTCCTTGTGTTCCGAGTATTGAGTCAATACTGTCGCGTCCCCCATACCCTGTCGAGGTGGTACTGGGAACGTCCTAACCCAGAGTTCCTTCTGGAACTCCAGGTCAACTGCCTAGGACGGGTCACACTTCTTCCTTCACACACAAGCTTATGTAGGCCACACGGTTCCTTGCGGAGCAAGGAACTTGTGAGGTGCAGGGACTCCTTTTCTCGAGTGCGACTCACTCGGATTCTGAGTCCCCGGGTAAAGCCAAAGCCAGTATGGCTGGGGACTTTCCACCCTACCTAAGGGGTAAGTCACCCAGTGTAAATAGCGTGCTTTGTATTTCGGTTACGGAACAAATGACAAATTCGAAGATAATTTGTATTTTTCCTAACCATACAAACCTTAGCTATTTACACACATTTGCCCGCCAGCCCTGTCCCCCAAGACAAGTCTTACCTCTAAGTGAAAGTGAGCATTCACCTGTGTGTGAGGGGGGGAGGGGTAGCTAGCTACCACTCCCCCCCCCCCCCCCCGCTAACTAGCGCTGGGGTAATACACAATCGTTAAATTCTAATGGCTCGCCATTTCAGCTGCGCTAAAAGGTAAACCCAATGTAAATAGCTAAGGTTTGTATGGTTAGGAAAAATACAAATTATCTTCGAATTTGTCATTTTATAGCTCTCTTTTCAAATATGTTACTTGTAGGGTCTGCCTCTCTAACCTATCAAATTACATACAGTATCTCTAAGCAGCACAGAACAGTTAATTGTTTGGTTTTAGTATTTGAAAATAAAATGAATATTAAATGATGCTTCAAACATTTTTGCACTATTGGTTTTCTCATTATAAGTGACAGTTCAACTTCATCTCACATCTTTAACCATCTGTAATGACTAGTAAAATTAAGGCATTTGTATTTTTAAAACAAATTTTGGTAATATTATTTGAGTTCTTAGATACTTAGTTTTTATAATCTGTACAGTATATGAAAGTGACTAATTCCTTGTATTTTTCAGCATTGGACGTCATTCGAAAAGCCTTGATACAGAACGAAAAGTTTGTGGACTTTGCTTTGGAAAGTTTGAACTCATTGTAAATTCTCGAGGCCGAGGTTCAAAATCAAACAGTTCAGGCACCCCATCTAATGGTGCCCATACACCACGAACTCCAAATGCTTTTGCACTCTTTGTGAAAGAAAATTACAATAGTGTGAAGAAATCAAAGCAGAATCTAAAGCATGTCGATGTAATGAAGATTTTGAGTGCCGACTTTGCAAAACTGAAGACTGGAACCAATTAAGAGGTAAATTATAATGTTATGCTTTATTCAACATTGTCATACGAAAGCTCAAAGAGTCTAGTAAACATAGTGAAATCTTTCTGATCATAAATCATCTTGATTTTAAAGGGTATTTTACTTTGTTAGTGTGTACTTGTGTACAGATTTTTAAAGTAAAAATTAGAGCAAAGCTTAGAACTACTGTTTATTCTTTTACTGTATCATAGTTACCGGTATTCATTAGATTTCTTGAAAATTTAGGTAGAAATTTGTTTGTACTGTATGTCAACAATAAGAATAATTATTGTAAGGTCAATTTTTAAGCAATCAAAGAAAATGAAGAAGCTCTTTAACATTGGTCAGTGGTGACTTGTGATAAAGCCTCTTCCTTCTCCATTACTTCACCCAAGAAGAAGAAAAAGAGCTCACAAGAAGTTCCCCTGGTCTTCGTGTAACCGCTTCTCCCCCAGGAATAGGCAATAGGATTTGCCCAGGAACCAGTGCCTTCGGGGTCAATCTACTAGAACTTAAGCGTGGTGTTACTTCTGCCGCTGCTGCCTGTTGTCAGTCCTCGTTCTGTCCCTTGTTTGAGCTTTGGCACTAAAGGACTAGTACGAAGGGAAGGCCTAGCATAACCTGAGGGCTCTGTGCTTCCTTGTGTGCATGAAAGAAATGCAGCTCCAGTTCTGAGTATGATTGTTCCCACTGTGCAGTATTCCCAAGCACTAGGTAGAGCTGAACTTTTTCACCTGTTCTCCAGAGGGAAGCATAATTGTTGTGGATTGTCTCTTGTCAGAACAATGGTGCCAGGGACCATTCAGCAGACATGGATGGGGATCGCTCACTTTCTATTCCATTGTCGGGTTTGGGATAGTAAGTTCCTAACTCAGTTCTTGGACTGGACCAATCACATTGTAGAGAGCAGGAATGACTTCCAGTGTGGGTAGTTTGAGATTTCTTTCCCCCTTGCGGGATAAAATGCCTCTTAAGTTTTGAGACATTGAGGAGCAGGCTGTATCCTGCCTTTAAGAGGTAGTGAACCCTGAGTAGGAATGGCTATTTTTTTTTTAGAGATTATTGAACTTATCCTCAAAATTTATCAGACAAGGATCTTCACCATTGCAGCAGTGGCCATTCTAACTGTTTTAGAGACACTTAATCCATTCAGGATTGATCTTCAGCAAGGTTAAGTAACTCAGATTACTGTTGTTTGTTCCTTCACTAACAAACCTAATGCTTTTTGATAGGGATTATCCATTTGGCAAAGCTGAAACTGAAACTTTTAGTGAGGTAGAACTACCTTACCACTAGTTAGTGGTAGAGGGTAGGAGGGGTAGCTGGGTAACCGGCTAACCCTCTCACACGCACAAACACCTGTGTATTCTGATCACTTTTTCCTTTTGGCTTGGAGAGAGTAGACGTGCCATCTCTCTCTCTCCTCCTAACTGTTTTTACTGGCCTTTGACTTTTCTTTTGTTTGTTCTTCTTAATTGTTTCTATATATATTTAAACATTAATGTAATTTTTTTATATATATAAAAATTTTTCTTTTCATTACAGTGTGAATGTTGCTAATTTTTATTGTCAGCATGTGTGGCGTTCTTAAAGGCGGAGAACCTTCTCTTCGGTCCCTTCCCCTGTAACGTCGGACAACCGTATGCTGGTAGCTCCCCCGCTTCTTCGAGCACTGCGACCCACCCCCTGCCTCAGGGGAGTTGTCTTTTCTCCTCTGTTTGGATGTTGACATTGATTACTACCTGCGAATTCGTTGGAAGTAAGACCTCTTGCGGCCTATCCAGAGTTGGATTTCGGTTTTTCCCCCAAGGGGGTTGGTGAATTTTGAATTCTGTTTTGTTTCTCCTGAGCACTTACAGCCAATGTTGGAGTGCGAAATCAGATGTTCCTGCCAGCCCTCATCTTCTTCGCCTGGGCCTGCTGCAGTTTCGGACCTCCGCAACAATGGCTGTTCGTAATACCTCAGAGTTCTGCGGTTAACCTCTTCGGGGGGTACCCAAAAACAAGCTTCGGCTTCGTTTCTGAGGCAACACTATATGTTGACCTTCAACTTGAGATAGACCTCCTTGAAGGGAAGCAGAGAGTGTTTCTTAAAAGTTTTGTCCCATACATTGGGGTGGGGGCCAGACTGCAAAACTTTTATTATTATTATTATTATTATTATTATTATTATTATTATTATTATTAAATGCTAAGCTACAATCCTAGTTGGAAAAGCAGGATGCTATAAGCCCAGGGGTCCCAACAGGGAAAATAGCCCAGTGAGGAAAGGAAACAAGGAAAAACAGAATATTTTAAGAACAGTAACAACATTAAAATAAATATTTCCCATATAAACTATTAAAACTTTAACAAAACAAGAGGAAGAGAAATTAGATAGAATAGTGTGCCCGAGTGTACCCTCAAGCAAGAGAACTCTAACCCAAGACAGTGGAAGACCATGGTACAGAGGCTATGGCACTATCCAAGACTAGAGAACAATGGTTTAATTTTGGAGTGTCCTACTCCTTGAAGAGCTGCTTACCATAGCTAAAGAGTCTCTTCTACCCTTACCAAGAGGAAAGTAGCAACTGAAGAGTTACAGTGCTCTAGTTAACCCCTTGGGTGAAGAAGAATTGTTTGGTAATCTCAGTGTTGTCAGGTGTATGAGGACAGATGAGTATCTGTAAAGAATAGGCCAGACTATTCAGTGTCTGTGTAGGGAAAGGGAAAGAACGGTATCAGAGAGAAGGATCCAACGTAGTACTGTCTGGCCAGTCAAAGGACCCCATAACACACTAGCGGTAGTATCTCAATGGGCGGCTGGTGCCCTGGCCAGCCTACTACAAGGTCTTGATATTTTCAAAAATTAGTTAGGGGTGTGAAATATACTCCTCAGCCACCCTAAGCTGATTAAAAGTTTTAAATTCTATATACCATGCTGGCATCAGATTGTCCACAGGAGCCTCTAGAACTTTGCTTGTCCCAAGCCTCCTTGTTGACGCTGGAGAGTTACCCATAGACCTTTACTGGATGTCTTCTATTGTTCGATATTGGTTTAGGTTGCAAAGACTATAATTTTTTACCTTGTCAGACTGCAAACCTTGTAAGGCATTATAGATATTTTGAGTTGCACCCAAAATCTCCCAACCTTATGGTTTCCGGGTAAAAATATCATTAAACAGTCTAGATATAGGTAGAAATAAAGTGCTCCCATGTAGGATATCATTAACCCCTCCATGGAAATTACCACATATATCTTTTTGTAAATATTTTTTTGGTATGAAAAAGAACATGACTGACTTAGAAGCCAGGTTGCTCTTTATGGAACATATTGAAGAACACTGGGAATAAACTTTTATATATACTGATGGCTCCAAATCTGATGCTGGCGTTGGATTTGTGGTATATACTGTAGTAGTGTTTTTCATTGTAGAGGTGCCCTTCCTCCAGCATCCTCTATATTTACTGCTGAACTATATGGCATACTAACCGTTATTGAGAAAATAGAGTTAAAAGACGAGGGAAATTTTACCATTTATAGGGATGGAAGAAGTGTCCTAAAAGCTTTAGAAGTTTTTAATGTCAATAATCCTTTAGTTTTAAAGATTTTAGAATGGCTTTTAATTATTGGCATGAAAGGTATAATAGTTTAATTTTGCTGGGTTCCGGCACACGTAGGTGTGTCTGGAAATGAGAAGGCAGATTCACTGGTAAAGAATGCTGCAGCCCAGTTGCTACCAAGAAGATATCCCATTCTCTGTAATGATTTCCTACCTTCAATTAAGAATTATATTTATAATAATTGGCAACAGTATTGAGATAGTTTAGTTGAAAATAAGATGAGAGAAATAAGTAATGTTATATCCCCTTGGAGGTATAATGGGATGCCTGGAAAGTGGGAGACTACTATTTGTCGTCTCCGCATTGGTCACACTCGTATGACATGAATTTCTGCTTTTTGGCCAACATCAATCATATTACGACGACTGGTTGATACCCTGCGACTCGAGGTGAGGATGGCAGGTTTATCCTTGCCAAGATTCTTGGAGATGATGTGTTGTACAATGCTAGCGGCATTTTTAGATTTATTTCAGAAGCAGGTCTGAAAAATATTTAATTTTTGTAATGACATCTTTGTTTTTATGGTTTTAATTGAATATTCTTTTCTTTATTTGTAATAAACTATATTGACATCAATAACCTTCGATGACAGGATGCCAGAAAGCATAAAATCAATCAATCGCCCATTTGCAGTTCTCCGATCGTCAGCTCATCGATCGCTAGCTAACCAATTGCCAGATCACCAATCGTCATCTCGCTGATTGCCGAGCCCTTGCTCACTGGTCGCCAGTTCGCCGATTCGTCAGTTCTCCGATTTGCAAGCTTGCCAATTGCCGATTCAGCAGCTATACGATCAACTTCTTGACTATCGCGTAGTTCGCCGATCGACGTTTGACAACTTGAAGTTTGTCGTCTCGCCACGCGACAGATCACCGTTCATCAACTTGACGTTCGCTTGCTTGTCTTTTGCCAGCTCGCAGTTTGTTTTCTTGCCGTTCGCTGTTTTCCGGCTCGTGATCATCATTAAGCCTGCTCAGGATCGTCACTAGTCAGCTCTCCTCTAGGTTGCTGTTAGAACCAGAAAGCACTTCCAGCATCTAACGGTTTACCCCTGGATACTTTGCCTTCTGGGATAAAGCACTTCCGGAACGATCCTTTTTGTCGGAAACCCTCACTTCATTGAAGTATGGGGTTCCCAAGTCTCTCTCTTCGAAGATTACTCTCATCTAGACAAAATAGGGCAACTCCTCACCTCTCTCTTAGGCATACGCTACATCGGTAGCCCTCCCACGTAGAGTTGAAGGAGTTTTACGCAGATTTCCTTCTGGGAACCTAACCCAACACCCTCCATCGACGACTGGGGTTTTGTTTGTCTCTCACAAACAGGGTTTCTTTGGTTCCCCAAGTTTTCATCTCCTGCAAACTTCGAAAACCCGCTTTCATTTAGCCAGGTGTCTTCATCGAATCTGGCATGTTCTCGGACGTTCATCCCTTATGAACGTACGTTCTTCACCTAAACTTCGTTCCTACTACAGAATGGCTTATGGGCCCTGTGCCTCAAGGACCAGGTTGCTGCTTCGGCTTCTACCGCCTCCTTTGTTTCACGTATAGTATAGGAAACTTACTCAGCTAGCCTCTGTTCAGAGACCTTCCTTCGTGAAGCAGCGCGGATAACAACGACAGGCATTGATCTTCCTGCGGGAGAAAGACTGCGTTCACCTGTCAGTTCCTTCGAGGGAAGATGGCTTTTCCCTACTACAGAGCAAGTCTCGTTGACAGTCTGGTCTTGATAAGAGACTCGGGTAGCCCCTCAGACTCGCCTCGCTGATAAGACTCGTCTTGCCTAACAGACACGTCTACAACATCAGAGAACCTATTGATGACTTCCTTTACGACTAGATGCTCCATGGTGAGGATCGTGTAAGGTCTGTCTCTCTTCTCGAGGGCGCTATTCCAGTAATAACCCATCAAATTTGCCATCGAGAGGAAGGACGCTCCTAGACTTGGACGACGGAAGGCCACTGCTCATTCCTTGAGCATCTCCTCCTGACAGGAAGGATATGCCTTTCTCCCTTGTCTCCAATCATTGCTCTTCACAGAGTTTGAGCCTACTGACCTGTAGTCAGGTAATAAAGCCCCTCTACGGGGCACGGGTTGCTTCCTTTGGTTCTGAGGGTGTTCCCTGACGACCCAGGACCCCTAGAGAGCAAATCTTCACCTGATCCATAGGACAGGTCTCTCCCAGTTTTACCCTCGACTAAGAGAGTAGGCGTACTGTATGAGTCACCCGCGACGTCTCTCTCTCTCACGGCAAGGAACTAAGTAACATCCATCTTTTCTCCAGACATCTCGAACCGTAGGTTCAAGTTCTCCCATCTGGAATTCTCCGTATCATGATCAATGGCTATTGCATCAGTGATTTACTTGAGGTTATACCTTAAAAAAGATACAATAGCTCGCCCCAAAGGTTTGGCTCGCTTCACCAACCCTAGGAGCGTCAAAGGAGGCTCATCAGGATCCCATTCGTGACTGGGCCCAACCGGGTCATATTCCAGTCATTGCATCCTTCTCTTTTTCCTCATAGAGGTGACCCAGAGCACATGACGATTTAGGGTGGAATTCACCCATAATGTTTACAAACAGCTATTTTGTGACGCAGGCCATGCCAGTGGCAAGGTGAAAGCGTTTCTGACCTCCTTCCCCTCCCTGCAAGATGTGACCCACAAGAGCATGCAGACGGTCTCATTACCCCTAAGTTGGCTGCACAATAAATGGTTTATAACACCTCAAGCTCCTTTATGGACAAGAAGGAGGTGGTGAGGGCAGAGTTGACCAAGGATAAGCCTGGGATAATTGACTAAGAATGACTATCTCTTTCTTTCTTTCATCATCCCCCCCTCTATGGAGCAATGTCTCCGACCGTAGTCTGCAAAGCTGACCTCCACTGTCTGCAGGTATAAATGTTTCCCTTGTGTAACCTTGTATAGATTAATATACTTGTTGCGTCCCCTAACCCCCTGGCTAGGTGGGATTGGGTAACATCTTTGGTTACTTCTTAGATTCCTATGTTTCGGAGATTGTGTTCCATAGTCTAGTCACACTGCTAGCATCACACATTCACCAAAATTGCTCAGGCCGTTAACCGTGCTTTGCACGTCTTTGACCCTGGGTCAAAGACCAGCCATTTGTTCGGGACTTCCACCCTCCTAATAGGAAAGTCAGCCCTATTAAATAGCGTTAGGTTTGTTAGTGAAGGAACAAATGATAAATTTGGAAGTAAATTGTTTTTTTTCATAACGTACAAACCTTTAGCTATTCAATTAAATTGTCCCGCCATCACCTGCTCCCATAAGTCCTGCCGGCAATCAAAAGTGATCAGAATACACAGGTGTGTGTGTGTGAGAGCGGTGGTTGGTTACCTGGCTACCCCTCCTACCCTTTACCGCTAACTAGTGGTGGGGTAGTTCCACCTCACTAAAAGTCCTATGGCTAGTTTCAGCTTTGCCAAAAGGATAATCCCTATTGAATAGCTAAAGGTTTGTACTTTAAGAAAAATACAAATTACTTCCAAGTTTGTCATACTCTAGCTATGCAGAGGAGATTAAGTTGAACTCATCAGTTGGATACTTTTCAACACCCCAGGGCTATATAGAACGGAGCACTTTACAGGAAGACTGTCAATTTGATCCACGTCTACTTCTTCCTCCTTCATCCTGTCATGTTCCATATTCTGCCGGGTCAATGACAACAACCAGCTGGAGAATAGAAATCATTCTTTATTTACTTTGGCTCCTGGGTTCCTGTTGTTCCTTTGACCTATGTTTGTTCCTGTTCCTCCTTAAAGCTCCCAGTAATATCTGTTTTGTAGCTGAACCCAAGATAACTCCTTTTTACTTCTCTCATATTAGTTTTCATGGAACTGATCTCTTCAAAGAGGAAACATTGTTTTCCGAAGTATTTGAGCAGGCCTGTAAGGTTTTTTTATTTGCAGCAATTACAGTGACCATACTTGCAGCAACCAAAGAGGAAGGTATCAACTGTAGAATTAAGAACAAATACTGTAAGGGACAACTCGACCACCTTACTTTCCTTATGCCACTGGATACATCTTTTCTAACTCCAAACTAAAGATAGAGGGCTATGGGACAGCCCAAGGGAAAGTACGAACTTGTCTCCCAATATTTGTCATTATCTGACCAAAGGCTTTACAACTGTTCTTTGTAGACCCTGTTTGTTGATGGAAAGGATTGGCAAGCAGGTTTCATTATCTCTCACCTCTTTTTTTGGTAATTTTATCACTATATTATGCTTTTTCTAGGAGTTAATTAATATCTTTAATCCATAGTGAGGGGTCTTCGTAATTATTAGTCATGTTGTTTATTGAGGATTGCGTAGTCCCTGAGGGGGGTTGCCTGGGCCAGGAGGATAGAACCATTACTTGTTCAGGCATTGGTTCCTCACATTGATAATGTTGTGTACCTCATAACCAACACCCTCATGAAGGTAAATTAGGCCAGTGAAAACCTTTTTAACCTGTCTTTCTGAGGGATAGAGACATAAGGGTCTATGTTCTGCTCAAACGGTTCCTATTCTCTGAGTCTTTGATTAAAGAACTCTTGAAGAAACTGACCAGAGCAGCCTTCATCAATATGGGATTGTTTCTTTCCTCATTAAGATAATTCTTTGCTCTGGGAAGAAGAAATCAGAGACTCAGCTCCCCCGGGCAGATATCAATCCAAACTAGGAATAATGACTACACCTAGGCACTCATACTTTTTAACTTTCAATAAGGCAATGTCAGACAAGAGAATCAGTTGGCCTTTGGACACAGGCAGGGGGGGATAGTTTGTGACAGTTACAATTTGTCAAGTTACTGAATGTTTTGAAGCCCTGAAATATTCTGCAGTAAATTTTGGTTTATATTATCAAAACAATTTCTTCAGCTCAGCCCTATGACAAAACTGTCTCAGTTCAGCTGTCTGATTAGTATATATAATTATGCTAAAGCAATGGATTGCCTCTTAGGAAAACTCAAAATAGCAAAAATTACTTTTAGCACTGGCAGATTGTTTAACTTGAACCAAACTTTTATTTTAAATGATAATCATATTGATTCATGAAGTTTTGATCTAATTTATGAACAAATTTAGATCAACTCTATGAGAGTTGAGAAGTAAGATAAAGTTATCTGGTTAAACTATTGAGCTCTAATAATGAACTCTGGAAATTTCTTTTCAGGTATAGAGTGAAACTGATAGCTGTTCTAATTGGGTAATTTATTTTCCTGAAATCCAGATCCTGTATAACTGCGTAAGTGTTAATTGAAATATACCAAACATTGTATGTATTGTACTGAAAGTAGATGTAGACAGAATAAGGTGTAAGCCTTCTCATTGTAGTATTTAGTGGACATTAATTTTTAAAAAGACATTTAAAAAATTGTAAATATATTTTATAGTTTATATTTTAATATAGTGTTTTTAATATAAATGTTTCTCTTTCCTTTAAAGGCTTATGTACTTACTGTACTTTCAAAATAGGATTGATTGCTTTAATACTCATCTTTTAGTTCAGTGCAATATTCTTGTTGAAGCACAAGCTCACTGACAGCAAATATTGAAAACCGATAATGTATTTCAGCGAGTCTTATCCAGTATTCAAATTGCTTATATCTCGAAGCAAACGCTTCTCGACCTTATATGGTACTGTAGTTAAAAATGAAAAACAATCATAATATATCTGACCTATTCACCATAATACTAGATCGTTGCAAGGAACAATACCGGCGGCCTGCATGAATATGGGGCCGTCAGAACCTTGTTGTCAAGTCCAGCAGTAACATGCCATTTTGTTGTTAATGTGCCCCTATTGCAACAGTTTGGTTTGCTTGGAATTTTAGTTCAGGAACTATCAGGTATGTATCATAGTGTTACCTCCAAATTAAGACATGGAGGTTTACTCCTAGTAACTATAACCTTAAATTTCAAGGTTTCTATAAGATTTAAATCCAATTCTTGGTGAGTGACTGACACTGCATTTTTGGTCAGAAGAATTGAAGTTCTGGTCCTACATAGCAAATTAGGGACATTACCTGTAATGTTCATTGTTTGTTCAAAATATAAAGAACATACCTTATTGGACAAAGAACTATTTTCATATGAAATACAACCAGTACTAATGAGAAGTTGAAAAATCACAACTGAATATTAGTCTTAAAATAATTTAGCTCTAAGTGAAGGCAAAACAAAGAAAATCATCTTATGCTAGCAAAGCCCACTTTAAATTGCATCAATTCCATCCAAATGTAGAGGTATGGTTACTAAATACCTCAATAGAGATTTGGCTAAATTTAGTGCTTGATGCAAACTATTGGGGATGAAGTTGAATCCTAACAAAACTGTCTAGATGTGCTTCCAGTGTTGTACTCATATACACTTTTCAGTGTACATTCTGTAATGAGTGCTACACTGGAACCACATCTAGACAACTTGTGTAGGATTTCGGAGCACATGGGGAGATCAGTACGAACCAATATACCTTTAAATAAGAAACCAATTTCAGCTATTTATGACCATTCATTTAAATCTGGTCATACCATTTCCAAGGAAAATTTTAAAATCACAGACAGACATAGTAGTGTCAGCCAACTGAGAATCTTGGAGTCTATACATTTTTAAGACAAAACCCAACTTGGATGAGGGCTTACCTATTCTGTTGCCGATGACCCATTGATCCGTTTTCTGGTCTGTAGGTTGCTGCCCTGGGTGGGTGGTTGTCGTCTCCTGCGGGTGATTAAGAAAGTCTTCCTTCACCTGTTTGATCTTCCCTTCCGTGGATTCATCCAGCAGGAATTGGATTCTTTCATTCCCCCGCTCTTCCTATTCTGTAGCAGACGTCTTCAATCAGCCCTCATCTCACCCTGCAGACTCATCTCTCCAGCAAGACTCACTTCGCACAGCCCTGCTGCAGCTACACTATGAGCTCTCGATCGCCCATGATCATCCTTCAGCTCATGACCGCCAACATTCACCGTCCACCAGCTCGCTCTGTTCATCAGCTCACCATTCACCAGCTTGCCGTTCACCAGCTTGTGATTGTTACTCTCCACGCTGTTCACCAGCCCATGATCATCACTCGCTGTTACCCAGCTCGTGATCATCATTCGCCATTCGCCAGATCGCCACCTAGCCGTTTGCCAGCTCGTGACCGTCACTCACCTGCTCAGGATAGTCACTTGTCAGCTTTACAAGGTTGCTGTTTGGACCAGCAACGGCTTCCAGCACCTAACGGTTTTCCTCTAGCTAATTTTCCTTCCGAGGTAAAGTTACTCTCTGTGACGATCTGTTCTGGCTGAGACCCTCACTTCAATCAAGCATACTACCCTTCTCGATGTGACTCCTGCTTCTCTAGTCATGAGAGAGTATCCTCATCTAGACGACATAGATCGTCTTCCCCCAGTCTCTTCGGGCTGCGATACTTTGGTAGCTCTTCCCACATGCAGTGGAAGGAGTTTAGCTCACATTGCCTTCTAGGAACCTATCCCAGCACTCTCCATTGACAGCCAGGGTAAAGTACAAAGGTTAATCTTGGTGCTTAACACCCCTCTCACCTCATTGAACGTGTTGTTTTCACACAAGCAGGGTTTTTCGGTTACTGATGTTTTTATCTTCTCCAAACTTCGAAAAGCCCGTGTACACGATTGGCAGGTTTCTTCATGGACTCTTCAGTCATGGGCACGTCGCGGACGTTCGTCCCTCATGAACGTTGTGTCTTTTTTTTGCTCCATGACCACTAAGACCTGTGCTAGGCTCCCTCGGATCTGTTTACAAGCATCTTCGGCCTCATTCCGCGGAATCCTTCCCCTGAGAGGCATATACAACCAACCCTTAGCTTGAACTCGGTCTAGTTCGTCAACCATTGGACTGTGACGCTCTTCCGCGGCCTGAGTTCTCCCATGAGCCAATTTTCTTTTCTAAGGATAACGACCCTTCTCGTCATTGAGTGAGGTTTTCTAGTAATGGATAATTCCCTCATACGAACTCAGAGTACGCACCTCATTTTGGCAAGGAAAAAGCCCAGCTACAAAAGCATACACTTCTGTCTCTTCTACCCACCTGTTGAGGTGTGAGGGTGGTTCTCTCTTTAATTCTCACAATCCGAACATCAGGTCGGACAGGACAGCTTTGTTCGTCAAGATATCTCTTGAGCATCTACAGTCCGTTCTTCCTATGGAAGTCTCCAGTTTTTCCTTTCCTATGGGAACAAGTTTGTTCATCAGACTCTATCCAGCTAGGAGAAGACTTAATTGTTAAACAAGCAGTTAGTCCAGGACTTCCTGTGCATGTTCGACAAATAGGACTCGTACTCCTAGTTTTCCTGGACACCCATCGTCAAGGAAGCTTTCTTCATACATACTGGCATTCCATGTCAAGGTTTAGTGCTTCGGTTTCGATAGTATCTCAGGTTTTCACGAAGGTTGTACCCTAGTGTCAATCTGGTCCTACAGGATTTGCCTCGTTCTCTGAAGACTTTGGGACGATTGGCTGATCTTAATGGTCTCGATGGCTTACCGAGACAGCGTCACGAGTTTACCGCGATTGGCGTAAATCTCAAGAGATATCCCAACTTCCTTATGAGAGACGGGTATCCTTAGACTTGTTCAGCGTCATCAGCCTGCAGGAGTTTCTCACAGAACCACAGGGTCCAAGGCGTAGGTTGGCGATAGCTCTCCCTTCTTCAAGACGCTCTTTCTACCAGTAGTGATTACGTTTCATAAGTCACTGTTTTCACTCTGGTTTGTCAAGCCTGCATCAGTATGTTGAATCCAGCCTCTTCAGGTGCAGCCAGATCCAAAGTGTTTCAGCACGAAGGATCTTCCTTTTTTTGGTTCGGTACGAGACCCAGGCAGATGGGCCAGAGAAGAAGGTTGACAGACGAGTCTCATCAGAGGAGCCGACCTCCTCATTTTCCCTTCCCCCGTATTTGACGCTCCCATCAGATGCATCCAAGAAAGGGGGGGGGGAGGGGGGGGTGCTGAACCACTTGTCCTCAGGGCTCTGGTCAGAACCCGAATGGTACCGTAATTAAATCTCTTTGAGATGCAATCTTCAAATGATCTTTCCCACCCACTTCCTGCTTGACATGACCCACAGAAACATAGAAACATTCTCCATTGTCACTGTGGTGGCTACACAATAAAAGATTTATATCACCTCAAGGTCCTTGATGGACAAGTAGCTGAGGGGGGAGGGCAGAGTCTAACCATGGTTAACTCTGGGATGAATGACGAAGAATGACTGGATCTTTCTTTCTTTCATCTTCCCCGTGCTGGGTAACAGCACTTACGGTACTCTAAAAAAGCTGGCCTCCACTGTCTGCTGGTAGAACCATTTCCCTTGTGTAACCTGATATGGACATGATTCATTGTATAAAATTGAAACAATCTCCAATAGATTTAGTAGATTAGAGAACAAAGCCCTCAGAAGGACATTGGGAGTTAAATGGCAGGACAGGATTAGAAATGAAACTAAGAGAGATTACTGTACTCGAGTGCCATATGTGGATGAGATCATGATGAGGGGTAGATGGAGATCGTTTGGGCATGCTCTTTGCGCTCCCCAAGAGATATTAGATCACCAAACGTTCAGCTGGGCACCACAAGGCACTAGAATAGTTGGAAAACCCAGGCCTAAATGGCTGAGGACTATGAAACGCAAAGTAGGAGATGATGAATGGAGTATTATTGAATTAAAAGCTCAAGATAGAGACAACTGGCAAAATCTAACCGAGGCCCTTTGCGTCAATGGGTGTAAGAGGAGATGATGATGATGATGAACCTGCTATTGAGAGATACTGTATAATTTTTACGTCCCCATACCCCCTGGCGAGGTGGGATTGGGTAAGATTTATGATTGATTCCAAGAGTCCTACATTTCTAAGATTTCTTACTTAGACTAGTCACACTGCTAGTATCACACATTCACACAGATTGCTCGGGCCACTAACTGTGCTTTGCATGAATTGTTTAGCGAGGTGTCAATGTTTCTCCGTTACTTGCGGAACATGTATGGGAAAACCCCGGGTCAAAGACCAAACAGTTGCTTCGGACTTCCACCCTCCTAAGGAGCGAGTCCATCCCTATAAATAGCGAGGGTGTGTATTCAGTATCGAAACATATGACAAATTTGAAAGTAGTTTGTATGTTTCCTAACAATACAAACCTATAGCTACAGTATTTATACAAAGTGGCCTGCCATCACTTGTCCCCCAAGAACTCCTGTCTGCAATAAAAAGTGAGGAAACAACACGGGTGTGTGTGCGTGTGTGAAAGAGTGGGGTGCCCCCCTTCTCCCCCCACCCCTGCTAACTATCGGTAGGGTAATTACACCTCGCTTACGGGGGCCGGCTGGCTAATGCTACTTTTTAAGGACAGGACTTTGACATCTCCAAATTGCATAGGATTGTTGCCTCTGACGTTAAGTGTTACGATGCCTAGGCAATTTATCTTTAAAATCAGTGTTTTTCAGATTCTATCTCCTCCCTTGGTACTTAATATGAAGACCTTGGATTAATACCCTATATAGATGTGATATAGACCTCAAATAGAATAGTTTTTCTTTTCTAAAAGTCACTTTTTTTTGCTAGATATGAATTTTTTCATTATGGTAAAAAAATAAACTTATATTTCAGGGGAAAAAATATGAAAAAAAAAATTAGAAAAAAAGGGCTCTAATTTATTGTTTTATAATATCTTTCTAAGTTATATACCAAATTTCGATGCTATATCTTTAAAACTAAGGTAGAAGATAAAATTTGAAGGTCAAGAAGTATGGTTTTAAGATAAGGGCATTCAAAGATTTTCTTTGTATTTCTACAAAGACAGTATTAATAAATTTATGATTATGAATTTTATGTTCCTTTTTGGATATTAATAAACTGCAAAAAAAAATTTATTTATCATAATTTAATCATAAATGA
This sequence comes from Palaemon carinicauda, assembly GCF_036898095.1. Lineage (NCBI taxonomy): Eukaryota > Metazoa > Arthropoda > Malacostraca > Decapoda > Palaemonidae > Palaemon > Palaemon carinicauda. The sequence continues at coordinate 29,045,004 of NC_090744.1, forward strand.
AGATCCCTTTGCTCAATATCTTGCTTCTTTAGGTGAGACGGTGGCTGCTTCATCATCTCTCTCCTTGACTAACTCTACTAATTTTGCCAATATTACCCACTTCTGAACTCTTATTAGAGCAAATTTTCTTCTTCCTTATGTTAGTGAGATGGTGAAATTGTCTTTTCCTCTTAGGCTTGATGAAATTCTTGCCAAAAACGGGAAAAACAGATGTAAAAATGAGAATGTCAGAGGTCAAACTCAAACATATACTCTCAATGAGGTTTGTGGTAGGACTGAAGGGCGAAGGGTGTAATTTACTGTGTAATAAATCGTGTTGTGACTCGTGGAATCTATACAGATGCCATTGCTCACAATTTGTTTTACATTAAAATGTAATGATTATCAAAATTTACAACAGAAGAAATAATGCATTTAATTGTAGGGCACAATGTTTTTGGTTTATCAAGTTACTTTTTCTAATTACCCTGTAACTATGAAAGTAAGAGGAATTTTGACCAAATATTTTGTATACGCATTTTCCATTGCCATAAGAAGCTCAGTGAATTTTTTCAGGATTTTGTTTTTCTTCCTATATCCCTATATATTGGTATTCCGGCTGGGCCCCTTAAAAGTCTTTATGGCTAGTCTTCCAGCTTCGCCGAAAGATATTCCCTATAAATAGCTACAGGTTTGTATCGTTAGGAAAAATACAAATTACTTACAAATTTGTCATTTTCATCCCAGTTATCATGTTTAGCATAAGATTGCTTATGTAGTGATGGTTATGAAACTAAATGGGAGATTTAGTCTACCCTTATAGCTGACCTATTTTTGTGTGTGTATAGAGTAGCCTAAAGCGGGCTTTTTCTAGGTGATTCTATGAATGGTTATTTTAGCGATACTTTGGTTTTATGGCAACTGTCAGTAGTTAAGTGCTTTCAACAATTAACAAAAGCTAATCCCTAACCTATTTAAATTTATGAATAACAAATTTTTTTAAATTGTATCTAACCTTAGTGAGGTTAGGAAAGGATGGGAATCTACAGTTCTGTGAGCTATATAGTATCACTGGCCATTACAGTGTAGCAGTTTTATAAAGTAGTAATGTTAGCAGTAAAATTATTTTGTACAAGTGAAAAACCCATTGAAAGTTTAATAGTCTATTGCCTAATATTTTCACATACTGTACAGGAATGTGCGTGAAATTGTGGAGAGCGGTTTATTTCCCTCCTCTCCCTCTAAGGTCAAGAATAATGGGGAAGGGCTAGCCGGGAACCATTCACTCCTAATAGGAATGGTTTGTACTCGACCTTCTGTATTCATCTGATATGAGCATTGGAGGGAGGGAGGAGAGTACAATTGAACCATAAATTGCGACCAAGCTCTCTCCTAACCAGCGTCTTTTTAAGCCACTGGTTCAACTGTGTAGTTGATGAGGGGGCTAATTTAGTATAACTTTCAAGACTACTGTGAAATCAGTTTTGTTCACAGAGTACGAATTTTTGCTTATTTTGCGCAATGTACTTTTCGCTAATTTAAGTCCGTGCCATTATAAAAATAACACCCGAAAAATGGGAAAATCATTTTACCTCATTTATGTTTTAACTGAATAATCGACTTCAGTGGCACTCACTCAAAATGCTTTTATTTACTAATTTAGTATTATTCCTTTTATTTTTGCATTTCTCTTTTAAAAGTGTACATGTAATAATTGTCGTGTCATTCGTATATCAAAACTGTGTAGGATTAATGATATAACGTAGCATTGATTACTTAAAAATCTTTTTCATTTCCTTTTATTTTTTATTTTGATTGGCAATCAGTAAACAATAACCTGCAAGACAATGATTAGTATGTTTACTTGTACTTATAAACTGCTAGTTTCCACTGTTGTGACATATCCTTTCACCACATGTATGACATGAGTATTACAGTCCCTCTTTTGAAAAAACTCTAACAATGTCTCTTTTTTTTTTTTTATTTCATTCCATTTCGATGTGAGTTCAACCACTTAACTGTAACAATGGACATGTCAATTTGCTGTTATCAAACATACCGCTCGCATTAACATGTATACACGGAACAGGGGATAATTATACACACATTCTGTATAAAGATTTGGTTGGGGGGAAAAAATACTATGGAATTTCTGTCAGTAGACTTGGAAGGTCTGAGTACCACTCTGCATGCTGTCATTTCAGTGCTACCAGAGTGATTTGGAGATTGGGCGATGATGGCTCTGCTGATCACTTTCCTTATGAAACAAAATGGTGGGAAGGCATAAATATCGAGCCCATCCCACGGGTGTTGAAATGCATCCTCCAATACTACTACTTGATCAGTCACTTGTGAGCAATAAACTTCTGAACCCGCAACTTTATTGCAATGACTCAGATTGTCTCTGATGATGTTCTATTTCCCTGGAATAAGCCGTGCTAACGTGGTTTCTACATTTTCCTCTGTCCATGAGTGTATGTTCAAGAAGCTGACCACCTTATTTGTTAACATAAGTCATTACTGTAGTGTTGTTGTTCATCAATACTGAGTGACCTCTTACTATGTCCTGGATCAGAGCTAGATATGCAGCTCTCAGTGCTAAAGTTTTGATATGACCTCTGTCCATAGACCTGACATGAAACAATTTACAATGTGGGCTTCCCACCCATTTCTGGACGCATCTTAGAACAGGATTTCTTGGGGGGAAGAACCTGCAATGGGGATCCCTCCATTAGGTTCCTCTCCTGCAACCACGCAGACAGGTCCTTTTGAACTTCCTGTTACCTTGACAAGTATAGTCACCCCTTGTTTTTCGTGAGTTCTCTCTTCGCAGTTTCACTTATAAGGGACATAAAGAACTGTAATACTTATTAAATAAAAAGAATCACATATTTGCGATAAAAACTCTAGCAGGGCGATGATTTCAAATAGCCTGCACTCCTTTATACTTTAAGTAAACGCGTAGAACTTCATACGAAAAAGGTTAGTGGTCATGTTATAAAATAAGTTTACTTACTTAATCATAAATAGTTAAAATATGCACAGAACAGTAAAGGGTATTACACTACAGGTTTTTTTCATCAACTACGTATTGTATTTACTTTAAATGTATGTAGGCTACGTGTGTCGAATCATCTGAACAAAAGCACTGAACAAGCACAGTACATATAAGCTGTACTGTAGTGATATTACTGTACATATATTACAGTAATATACTGTACACTACAGTATTGTAGACTACGTGTGTTGAGTCGTCTGAACGAAAACACTTAACACTTACAGTACATGTAACCTGTTTTGTAGTGATATTACTGTACATATAATACAGTAATATACTGTACACTGCAGTATCAGCAAGTGTTATATTACAGTATTACTAGATAGGAGCAACTGTTTTTTATACAGTACAGTAAGGGTATGATGACAACTTGGTATTGTTTTAGTTTAGTACAATGCTGTACTGTAGCCTTACAGTGTTCAGTATGTAGTGTACATGTACTGTACACTGTATATTTAAACTGGTAGAACAGATAAAAATAATATTAGGCAGTACTTAGTGTGTTAATCAGCCACTTGGGCACCTGCTTGTAGGCAAGGGACATTGACTTGTTAGGTTAAGAGTTATCCCACCATAGGGCAACATATATTCGCAATTATTTTTGCTTATCACCCCCGTCTCTGTTACCTAACCCTAATGAAAAACGAGAGCTGACTCTATCCAATGCGAAGAACCTCTACTGTTCAAGGTTTTGCCCCTTGGAATTCCCACTTCGTCCATCGACTTGACAGACATCACCCCCCCCCCCCCCCCGCCCCCAGGTGGTAACATTGGGGGGATTGCCATCCCCCTAATGAGGTCCTCACACATCTCGCCCTCATTTGGCTCGAGGCCTTCGGCAAAAAGGCTAGTTCTTATCAGTCTCTTGAACTGGTAGTTGTTGCTGGTGTGCCTCTCATAGCCGCCTGCTTGTGGGGCGAGTTAAGGTTGCTGCATGAGGGGCTTGACTCAACTTTTCCCACTTTGCCACTACTGCATCCACTTTGTCTGGTTGAAAGAGAGAGGCAGTACATGTCAGTGAAGTGTTTTGCAAAGACATACAGTATAGGCTTTGGAGGCCATATGCCTGACAAAATTGTTGACCACTGCATCCAGTTACTTTATTGGTATGCAGCCTGGTGTACCAAGAACTTCATTGCCTTTGCACTTGAAAAGGTGAGCTCCTCATACTGTACTACATAAACTTGAGTGCCCCAGACCAGTAGTCTAACCAAGAGAAGGCTTGCAAAACTGACATTGCTGCTGCCTCCATATTCAAGGGTTCCAAGGCTGAGAAAAGTGGTGGTGGTTGTACGAGCCTCCCTGGGGTCACTACCTCATTGTCTAAAGGGAAGCAGAGAAGGATAAACTCCCTTTGTTATGTTAAATTACCTCTGCTTTAAAAAGACAGTCGGTATTAACTTCGAGGAACGAGCCACTCGTAGCAAGTCTTTGGTTGCAGAAACCTGTGCCTCTAGTTTCTAGATAGTCTGCTCGGTCTGATGCGATCATGGAAATTGAGGGGCATCGAGGCGTGTGCTTTCTTAAAGAGCGAGTCAGTGGATTTCTGTCTTCCGGAGAAAGAATCTTTCGGAGCATCACCCAAGAAAACTCCTCTTCAGGCTCGGTAGAGGTAGACTCTAGGGCTTCACGTCATGAGGACCCGGTGACTTGGTGATATGGGAAGTTAACAGGCTCAGGGAAAGTAAGTCGTGCCCTCTTTGGAGGAGATACCCGATTGTGAGACTACGGAGTCTTTTGTAGAAGGGGCCTATTTATTTTCTTCTTTAAAGCCACAGCTTTCTTATCCCTGACCTTCTCTCCTCTGGAAAAGGGAGAGAGGTAAGGGGACACAAGATATTTGGAGGAATAAGGTTCCATCTCATCTCGAGACTCAGGATTCAAATATTGAGGATTCTGGGGGCAATTTTGATGGTGTAGTGTCTTGGATTGACTTCAACCCTCTCCAATAAAGAATCTATCGGAAAGAGTTTATATTCACCCGTAAACTTTGGAAGCCCTAGTCTATGTGGCTCCCATTCCTTGACGTCCAGAGGAGCATCCCTTAACTCTGATGGACGTTTTACTACCTTAAGGTGACACATTTCTTTATAATCCTTTATAGGAACGAGCAACTTTGATGACCACTTGAGTTGGAACTCTTTCTTGTGGTCTATCACAGCCCTTAGAAAAGGAACTAGCAGGTCATTCAACAGAGCCATTCACTTTTGGGCTTTTCTCTAATAGAAAACTTCAAGAGACATGTCTTCTAAATGCCTCCCTTCCTTAGCTTGAAGTATTCCTTGAGGCATCTGTTGTTGTGGTAGAAGTCGTACACAATTGAACAGCGTACAATTCTGAGGGTTGCGTGCTGGTAGGTTTCATGATCCTGTAGACTTCTCACTCACAAGTGGAGCCTCACTTCTCTGAGGGTCAGGCTCTGTGGTGGGCACACACACTGAAAGGTCTAGTTGTTGATGGAGCTTTTTAACTTTGCCTTCCTCTGGGAGATTTTTAATAAGATCTCTCAGGGCCGAAGCCCAAAAGAGATACAGGAACACACTACACTGGTTTCACTGGTTTACCCTAAGCAGGACGATCAACTGGGCTATAGCCCGAAAAACTACTTAATGCACTCCCAGAAGAGTATGCAGAGACCTCTGAGGCAAAGTCATTGTCATAGGAGTCGATGCTTTTGGGCGGCGAAAAGGGCTAAGGTGCAACAAGACGCTTCTTACCCAAAACTCGAACAGCTTTGACCAGAGCAAGTTCAATGGCTGGGATATCCAAAACTGAAGACTGGGGATCATCCTCAAGCAGCAGCCTCCTTGTTTCTCTAGGGGAAGCATGGGAGTCTACCACCTTGGAAGGTTGTCCCTCAATTCCAAGGTACCCAGTCTTCTTCAGTTTGTCCTCTAAAGAAGTGCTGGAGTGGCGAGTTTCGGTTGTCGGAAGTTGGGATCTCGTATTTCCTGACCTCGGAAATGAACCCAAAGGAGAACAATCATGGTTGGATTTCTTCCTACTCCAAATTCTCGCCCACGGGAAGGCGACCACTTCCTGCACATATCACAAAGGGAATCTGAAGTGCAGCTGTGTCCTCTGCGAGTCAGACTCAAAGGATGAGGCTCAACCTTAACCTTACTCATAAAAGTTCCAGTTTCCATCCGGCAGCACTGGACATGTCCTCATTCTACTAAGTTCCTTCACACTCGTACTAAATTGAGAAAAGGAGAATATTAGGAAAAAACTTCAGGCCAGTTGCAGAGCGTCAAGAACATGTCTATTCAACATGATGGCCAGTCAGAATAAAGGCTGCGAGTGCCATCAGACCAAACTACAAGGATGCAGAGAACATTCCTTTCCCAGTAACTGACCATGTCCACTAGTACATTATTCTTGCCTGGAATGAACCTCACTGACACCTCCACTGCCTTGCTCCATGCCTAATTGTGCATTTGGGAAACAGTGCCTGCTGGTTTGTTAATGCTGTTATCGCTCATCAATTCTACAATGCTACCGATTGTCCTATAAAACTGTTGTTAAGCTTACAACGCTAGCATTGCTGCGTGCATTCCCAGTAGAGTAATATGCAGGCATTTTTCTTTCGTGTTCCATCTTCCCAAGGCAGTCTTGTTCTTCAGGTTCCTCCTTGGAAGTGATTGAATAACAGGATTTCAGGTGGTGATGAGGAGAGTGAAGATTCCCTGACGAGATTATCATTGTTCAATTACCAGGCTAAATTGTCCAGGGAGTCCTCGGGTTACGACGGTCCAGACTTACGCTGTTTCGAGGTTACGAACGCGCCCCCATAAAAATATAAAAAATATTAAGCGTCGTTAGCGTTGTAAGCGACGTAAACAATTGTGAACTATTTTCTAGCGCGCAGCGGATGAATACGCTTGTTGTGGTTGTGGGCGAGGAAGATGGCGTCCTTCGCGTCACTCAGTTTCAGTGATACGCCACATGTTTGATCTTTTTTTTTTTTTTTTAACTTTTTGCACTTCATTATGGCTCCAAAGCGTAAGGCAGATTCTTCTGATGGTAGTGCAGCAAAGAAAAGAAAGGCCATCACCATAGAAGTGAAATTAGACATTATTAAACGATCTAAAAACACTGAAATGCCAACAAACATTGGCCGGTCGCTTGGCCTAGTCATTCGACCGTGGCTACCATTCTTAAGGATAAAGAGCTCATCGTTGAACTCTATGAAAGCAACAGTGATAACCAAGCAGTGTAGTGGTTTAATTATTGAAATGGAAAGATTATTGGTGCTTTGGTTGGAAGATCAAAATCAACGGCGTATTCTGGTAAGCCTTAAGGTGATTCAGGAGAAGGCGAAACGATAGTTTGAAGCGTTGAAAAAAGAAAGGGGGGAAGAAAGTGAAATGAATTATTTACTTTAATTCATGTGGTAAGGAATTGTTTTCTCTTTTTCTAATACTTTTTTATGCCATTTGTTACATTTTATTATAGTACAATACTTTACAGTACAGTACAGTATGTATAGAGTAATTTTTTTATGATGTTCTGACTTACACTGAAATTTCAGTTACACTGCGTCTTAAGAACGGATCAAAAGTCGAGGTCCCCCTGTACCTCTTGTTCCACCAGAACCACATGGGAAGGGTGATTGCTGTTTGCTAACCACTTAAGTTTCAGACACCACTGGAGGAGGCTTGCCCACGAGATACAAGCTTCTCGTACAACAAAAGATGTTCGAAAAGAAGTTACCACTGTAGAGCCGAAATTTGTCATTCGTGAAGAAACAATTACACTAACTGTTGTGGTTGTGTCATTGAAAGGCTTGCTACTGCAGTATTTCAGATTACCAGGTAGTCCATCCTGTGCTTGGGCTTGAGACGACTTTTACCTATGGACCATATCCCCAGATCATGGCAAAAGGAAAGAAGTCTGTCCCGATCTTGAAGTAATTCTCCTGGAGGTAGACAAAATCGGTCAGTCGTCTACGTCTGTCAGCAGACATATTCCATTTAAGTGCGCCAAGACGAGTGTTAACACTTTAGGAGCAATTGCTACTTTGATGCTCAGGGATCTGATATGGCACACTACTCCCCCAAGGATGAAGTAGAGATATCTTTGGTAGGCCTCATATATGGAGATCTCAAGTATGCATCTTTCAGACCTACAGAAAGCATGAAGTGTTCTTTTCTGATGGCGGCCTGTACAGTGCTTGCAGTCTCCATCTTTAACCTGTTAAGCGTCCCCCCTGGACCAGGTTGCCGCTAACGTACCGTCACGCTTTTTTTGCCCTGAGCGGTCATTTCACTAATGATAATTTTTCAAAGTTAATATCATTTCTTTATGCTTATAATTCAAATTTATAGTTAAAAGTAGGGATATTAATTAAATGGTGGAATAAAAAATACAATTAATATCACAAATTTTAAGTAATTTGTATTTTTCCTAACAGTACTTACCTCGAACTACTTTCTTAGGAGGATCTGGGATCTCCTCCCATCCGACCAGAATTTTGTGTAGTTTACCCTATTCCCGTTCTCTATGTGGGGTAATCTCTGGCGGATTGATACGCGCCCAGAGATGACCCAGGGTCAGAGAGCTATCTTTCTCAGGTCTGGCTCCTCAGTAAGTTTTGGTGGAAAGAGGTTCTCCTCTCTCTATTAAGTCCTGTAAGTCACTCTGGGCAGGATGGGTGGGCTATAACCCGAAAGTAGTTCGAGGTAAGTACTGTTAGGAAAAATACAAATTACTTAAAATTTGTGATTTGTTCCAACACGGAGTACTTACCTCGAACTACTTTCTTAGGAGACTTATACCTTAGGAGGTGGGAGTGTATTGCAGGGCTCAGAGACTGGGAAGATGGAAGCAAAAAGGGGGGAAACCTAGATAGGGGGCTAGGTTCCGCTGACCCATCGAAAGAGAACACTCGAAATAGGGAAAACTACCCAAAAAACTAACTTAGTGTCTAAGTGGCTTACCTCTGTTAAAAACGCCTTGGGGGCGTATTTCTTCAGTGACGATGAATTTTATGGTAGTTAAAGGCCTTCCGAGTCCCTTTAAGGGAAGGTAATTAGGTAACAGGGGGGGGGGGTTAAGGAAAAGGAACCTGTGTCTCTTGGACTTACTGCCTGTGGGTTCCCCGGGGCTATACCTTTAAATCTTCTGAAGCGCTGAAATGACGATACCGAGGGAGAACCCGTCCAAGGACCTCCTCGAGCATTCCTTCAAGTAGTGAGCTGTGAAGGTCGACTGGTTGGTCCAAGTACCAGCCCTCAGGATTTGGCCAACTGCCATGTTCTTCTCAAAGGCCAGAGATGTACTCAGTCCTCTGATGTTGTGGGGCCTGGGTTTACCTGGAATAGGGATTCCTGCACTACTGTAGGCTCTCCTGATCACTTGCCGTAACCAGAAGGAGATCGTGTTTTTGGATACCGGTTTCTTCACCAAACCTGAAGAAACGAACAGATTCTTGACTAGGGGTTGTCTGAACGTGGGATTGCCAGCACCGAGAATCCTTCAAAGTTGGGGTTCCAGACTGCTGGGTTCTGGGTCTTGGCCACGAAAGATGGAACGAACTTGAAGGTAACTTCACGCCATCCCTTCGAATGTGACACCTCATATGTAAGTCCATGAAGTTCCCCTACTCGTTTTGCCGACGCTAGTGCCAACAGGAAAACTGTCTTGAGGGTGAGCTCTTTGTCTAGGATGTCCTTTAGGGGTTCGAAGGGAGGCTCTCATAGCATCTTCAGGAAACCTAGCCACGTCCCACTGGGGCACTAACCGCTTGCGGAGGGCATGATTGCTCAAAGCTCTTGATGAGCATCGAGATGTGTCTGGAGGAACCTAGGTCGATGCCTTTCAGGAGGAAGACTTGACCTAGGGCTGCTCTAACTCCTTTAATGGCTGGGATGGACATGCTTTCCTCGTCCCTGAGATAGACTAAGAAGTCGACTATCTCCGGGACTGAGGCTCTCAACGGCTTGATATTCTTGACGGCGCACCACTTCGTGAAGGTAGCCAATTTTGCCTGGTACACAGCGGCTGAAGATCGTCTCAGGTAACCCGACAACCTCGTTGCCGTCTTCACCGAATAGCCTTCCTTCCTCAGGAGACGCTCGATAACCTCCACGCGTGAAGGGAGAGGGACTGAGGGTTCTCGTGGAACCTTTGAAAGTGTGGTTGCCAGAGCAGGTCTGACCTGTCCGGAAGGGGCCAAGGCGGAAGGCGCGCCAGTTCCTTTAGGTCTACGAACCACTCTCTCTCCGGCCACCAGGGCCCTACCAAAGTCATCCACAGGTTGTTCGCTCTCTTCACCCTGTTGAGAACCTGTCTGAGCATTCCGAAGGGAGGGAAGGCGTATTCGTCAAGGTTGTCCCAGGGATGCTGGAAGGCGTCCTCGAATGCTGCTCCCGGGTCTGGCACAGGAGAACAAAACACGGGGAGCTGTGCGTTTAGTCTCGTGGCGAAGAGGTCTATTACCGGTGAACCCCACTTCTGGATCAGAGTCTTGGCCACTTCTGGGTGGAGGGACCACTCGGACCCCACCACCTGACCCACTCTGCTGAGGCCGTCGGCTAGGACGTTCCTTTTCCCCGGAATGAACCTGGCCGAGATCTTGATCTGCTCCCTTTCGGCCCATTCCAGAAATTCCAACGTGAGGCTGCACAACTCCTTTGATTTTAGTCCTCCTTGCTTCTTTACGTTTGCTACTACGGTGGCGTTGTCGCACATCAATGCCACGGTGTTCCCCCGGAGCTTCTGGACGAACTCCAGACACGCCCTCTGCACGGCCATCATTTCCAGTACATTGATATGCAGGTTTTTCTCCTCGGGTCCCCACCTTCCTCTCGCTGTACTGTCGAGGAGGTGAGCACCCCAACCCTCCTTGGAGGCGTCCGTGAAGAGGAGCATCTCCGGAGGGTCGTCTGCGAAGGGCATCCCCTTGAGGGTGTTCGAAGTGTCGATCCACCACTCGAAGACCTCCTTCGTTTCTGTGGTCACTGGAACTACTTTGTGAGGGGAGTCTGTCTGGTTCCAGGTTTCTTCCAGGTTCCACTGAACTCCTCTGAGGGACTAGCTTCTCCAATGACACGAGGTGACCTATCAGTCTCTGCCAGTCCTTGGCCCTCCTGGGCTGACCCGACAGAAAGGGCCGTAGGATCTGGTTCAGGTTGTCTAGCCTCTCCGCAGAAGGGAATGCTTTTGCCAACCGGGAGTCCAGGACCATCCGGAGGTAGGTCATCCTGGTGGACGGTATCAATTGGGATTTTTCCAGGTTGATGGTGATACCCTGGACGTTGCAGAACTGCAGGAGTTTCGCGCCTTGCCCCCTCAGTACTTCCCTTGAGTCTGAAAGCAACAACCAGTCGTCCAGGTACCGAATCAGGCGGATGCCCTGTTCGTGTGCCCAGGCTGAGACTGTCGCGAAAATCTTCGTAAAGACCTGGGGGGCTGTGGATAGACCGAAGCAGAGGATCTTGAACTGCAACGTTTGGGTACCCCACTTCACTTTTAGATACTTCCTGCTGGAGGGGTGGACAGGGATCTGGAAGTATGCGTCCTTGAGGTCTATCGACATCATGAAGTCTCCTTCCCTCAATGCCGCTAGGACCGACTTCGGAATGTCCATCTTGAAGTCAGTTTTGCACACGAACTTGTTGAGGGCTGAGAGGTCTATGACTGGTCTCCATCCCCCTATCGCTTTCTCCACCAGGAAGAGTCTGCTGTAGAACCCTGGCCCTGGGTTCTTGACTGGCTCCATTGCCCCTTTCGCTAGCATAGCAGAGACTTCTTGCAGGGCTGTCCTTCTCAGGGGGTCTTTCGGTGCCAACCATTCCGCCTGTAGATCTGGAATCAGAGGTGGGGGTTCCGCCCGGAAGGGCAACCTGTTTCCTTCCTTCAGGACTGTCACGGTCCACGGATCCGACCCGTGGTCCCGCCATGCATGTCAAGAATTTTTGAAGCATCCCCCCACCTGAGGCTTCGGCAGGAGTAGGGGGCCTCCCTCCCTATCTCCTTTGGGAGGCATGGCCCGAACGCCCTCTTCTGGAGGCCGAGTAGGAGGGCCTAAATGCTGACTGCGTGGTTGCAGATCCCCTATGTGAGGGCTGAGAAGACTGCTGCCAGGACGTAGTAGGAGCGTCTCTCCTGGGCTGGTTAGGTGAGGCGCGAGGAGGAAGAGGGACGTCCAAAGGAGGTCTCCTATGGTTGGGTCTTCTTGCTGGAGGAGGTCTCGGTTCTCTCACATCCTTTAACTTCCTCACCTTCTCCATCACTTCTTCTACTTCCTTGAGGGGGAAGATAGTCTCGCCCCACAGTGGAAGACTCCTCAGGGACCTGGCCTCTCTGTCGGGGAGCCACCTTACCAGTTTGCTGAGTACAGTGTCCTTTTTTCTCAGGATCCAGTTAGCGGTTTGTGTAATTGATTGATAGGACAGGAACTTCAGGGCCTTACCTCCCGAGCTGATCAGCTCTTTCAGCAGGGCCTGATTTTCCGGAACCACTAGGTCGTATGAGGATTGGAAAGCTACCAGCGTGGCGGCCCACCAATCCAGCCAGGATGACACATGCATCAGGTCCCTGGACAGCTCCTCCATCATGGCGGTCTCCGCTGGCGAGAAACAAACCGGGGCTGTGGTCGCCCTCTCTTCTGCTGCGCCTTGTTCCAAGATGGCGACTGCTGGTTCTACTGCGCAGGGTCCCGCGCGGTGGCCTTCCGGGAGGTAGAACTGCGACTGAGTCTTTAGGCCCTGGAGAAGCCTAGAGGCGCTCTGGCTCTTGGGGGCCTCCGCATGGTTAGCCACTACCTTGCAGACATGTGCCAACCCCAGCTTCACGTCTCTAGCCACCGGGAGCGTTAGTGAGGGCTTCTGTTGAACAGGGGCATCCACCATTCTGTTGAGGCTCGAATGCCAGAAGTCGTCAGACAAGGGCTCCGGTTCATCCAGCCTATGGTGTCGTCGGATGAAGCCTATGACTCTCCGGTAAGCGGAAACCTCTGCTGGAGAGCCTTCTTCCCCTTCCTCTCTCTTGTCCGCGGGGCGTCCTAGTTCTCGTGACGGAGGACCTCCGACGGAGGGAGCCGTACCAGGAGGTGGCATCCTCTTGGAGTGGTCCGATTCCCTCACTAGAGGCCATAGGACGGGCATCGCCGCTGGGACGGAGGTCTCCGTCCTTGATTTCTCCCTTCTTCTGGAGGACCAGGGGTCCGCGGGCTTGCCCGTCGAGGAAAGAGGAAACGAACCTCTCCCGCTCTGGACGTCTCCTTGGAAATCTTGAAGGAGGGACGCTGCTGCCAGACCGAAGGGGCGACTCTCCATGCTGGGCAGGTGGAGTCGGAACCTTCACGGACCTATGCCTGTCCCTCGACGTCTGATGTGAGAAGCTCCTCCGCCGGTCAAAACTGCTCCCATCGATGAATCCTACTGGTGATCGGGGTCTGGGGAGCCATCCCGATGTGCCCGCGACGGCTGCCGCCCCCAGGAGTTGGCTACGCGGGATGGAAACTCGCACCCATACTTCCTCCGGCGAAAGACTTCTCCTGAAATTCCTCTTGGGGGACCTAGAACGTCTATCCACGGCACGTGATCTTGAAGACGAGCGCGAACGTGATCGTCTCCTGCAAGACCTATCCTGCCGCCTACTATGGTCTCTCGGGGCTCCTTCATCTGAAGAGTAAGGGTAGGCCTCAAACGAGGAAGCCGAGGATCTGTAGGGTCTCGTTGGAGGGTCGGAAAGTCGCCGTGTCGTTGTCGGTTCTGCATGGGGCCCGGCCGACGACGCAGGCTCCATAAACACCGCTGGGAACGACGCTGACGGTGTTGGAGGGGAGCGGGGGAGCTCCTCGTTGGGAAACCAGGCCTCGAACTCCTCTTCCATTCTGTGGGGTGATCTGAAGGGCGTCTTGGGAGGCGCCCACACGAGGGCGTCTGATGGCGGTGAGTCGTCCTTCTCGGCGCCGGCGCCCTCGGCTGCTGACGCACCTGAAAAGCCCGCCCAAGAGGCGAGAGAAGAAGCTGCTGCCAACTTTCCCCACATAGGATCTTCCGAAGATACGGGGCCACCTTAGTCCAGGGCCTCGACCCCCGAAAACACACCCGTCCCTCCCTCAGGCCCCCTACTTGCGTGGAAAGACGACACAATACCACTGTCTGGTAATTTAGACTCCTGGGGAAGGGCCACTGGCCGCTTCCCGGCAACAGACTTACCTTCTCCCCCTACTCTGGGTAGGGGGAGAAGGTAGAGAAGCTCTATCAGACGGGACGCCGGGCGAACCGAGAGGCAAAGAGACGGACTTCCTCGGGGACCGACGAGAGGCTTTCTTCTTTTTAGTGCCGTAACGCACCCACTGCACTTCATTCCAGGACTCGCACTCCGGACACGTGGCTGTAGGGGAACACACACTGCCCCTACACGACGATCACAAGGAGTGCGGGTCAACTTCGAGTTTTGAGAGAAAAGCGCCACACGATTTGCCAGCCATAGGCCCAGGGCAACGACGGGGTTGCTCCATAATGAACAAGTAATATACCGCGAGACACAGGAACACAGAGGGAAAGGAAGGGAAGCACACAAGGGACCACGTGGGACACAAAGGGATCGGGGACACTAAAGGTCGCACTTGGTTAGAGACCGACGCGACCAGAAACTTACTGAGGAGCGAGACCTGAGAAAGCATGCTCTCTGACCCTGGGTCATCTCTGGGCGCGTATCACTCCGCCAGAGATTACCCCGCATAGAGAACGGGAATAGGGTAAACTACACAAAATTCTGGTTGGATGGGAGGAGATCCCAGATCCTCCTAAGAAAGTAGTTCGAGGTAAGTACTCCGTGTTGGAACAAACTACTATTATTTCATTTCAAAAGGCTACATAATACTGAATATTCTAATGGGTTCTTTTTATCTTCAATCGTAAATCTTGTGCCAGGATCAGCAACAAAAGCAAAGGGACAAGTCTCTCTCTCTCTCTCCATATCGTTTCCTGTATAGTTTTCAAATATGTTCGTCATACATTTGTACATTATTTATCCACTTTATTCTCTCTCGGCATTTCCTTTCCTATATAGTTTTGTGAAATCTCGTTGTCCAGTCATTTGGCAATGAGAAATCATTTTCGCTCTCGGCATCGAAAGAAAACTTTGTTTCTTCAATATCCTCATCACTGGAGGATTCAGAAATAGTGCTCGCATTATCAAACAGGTTATCATTATCAAATTCCTCAACAAGAATATCATTGTTTTCATCTAAAGAAATAACCTTCCTCTTTAGACTGCTCATTGTAAAAGAAACTACAAACAACCTTTTCTGCATGAACGCCCGAAGCGCAGAGAGGAAACCAGTTTTCTAACATCAAGCTACCTTCAGAAAAATAGTTGCCAGACATCATATAAGTTTCTATCTATAGCTTACATATGCTGAGTGTTGCCAAGTGGTGATCCTATACTTACTATACGAGTAAATGTATTATCACGAGACTGACGGCTTGAAAAAGTCAGTTAAAGTCATGAACGGAATATACAGTTGAAGGCGGTACTGAGTAGATTGTGGTGAATGGTTTATCACGTGGGTGACGCTTAACAGGTTAAGGGAGTTTGAAAAACTAACTCTTTCCGAGGAGAGGCCGATGGCCGGTCTGCAGTCCCCAGTTGAGTTCTCCATTAGTGAAATATTGCTGGAAAACCAACCCATATGGCTCCTAGCATGTTCCTCCTTTCTATCACCTTCACCTCTACCTCTAGGTCTAGGGCTTTCGGCAATCCTGGGGACGAGACTTAGGGAACAGCAATAGTATTCGTGCCAAAGGAATTCCACAACTCGGTTCTCCACACCGTGTTGCTATCACTCGACCAACTCGCAGCAACTGTAGGAGAGAACTGTGGATCTCAGTGTCCCCTTCCATCCTCTGCTGCCCACCTTCTTGTACTGGCCAGGACGGGAATGAAAGGGTGTGGCATTATTCACGCATTTCTTAGAGGCAAAAGGGACTGGAGTTGCAGATCTGGTTATTGACATCCCCTTCTTTAAAGCAGACTTCAGAGGGCAGTGGGGATTGTTCTCATTGCAGTTACCTTTAAAGAGCTAGAAATCTTGAGGACCTATTGAGCCTACTAGTTTCCAGACAGATGAGCCAAGAAGGTGACAGCTTTGGTGTCTGACAGGATCAAGCCTGTGTACCTCCTCCTCATCTGAATTTGCCAAGTCCTGGGTCATAAAGTACGCCACTGCTCCTAACCAGTGGTTGATTCACGATGTTGCTTGGAACCTGGCCATGGCGACAGATTTAAGTGCTTAGAAAGTTGTGCCCTCTTTCTTAGTTTCTCCATTAGGGTCCCTGCCATCAGCATAGTAACTGCTGGTTCAATTAGGAGACCAAAATGGTCTGCATCTTTGGGTATGCGAAATCAATGTTGTCAAGATAGCATGAGACTAGTTCTTATTTAATACAAGTGAAGTGAATACCACGGACCCGAGATCTGGGAATTGACACTATCCAGAGCTGCTCAGGCAAGTTCCAACCATGGCAACTCGAGGGCAGGTTTTGATCCTCGAGGGGCGCTGAAGTGCCGATCAGTAGATATTATTCCCCCTTTGATGGGAGCCAGTTACCTCCCCAAGGTCTGTACTCACGGATGAGTGACTACACTTAGGTGAACGTTCACACAGTATCAGGGTTCTTTGTTTCTGCTGGTGCTGGTCTGAACTTGGGTGCTGTGGGGTCGACAATGTCCCGCAACTCCTCCCTTCGTGATCTTGATGAATACCTCAGGAGGATCCTTCACAGAGTACTCGTGTGTTGGAAGAAAAGACTACACCATATAGGTTTGCCTATTCAGAAAGTTGAGGCTCATACCCACAGAGGTTGGCGATCAAACTAAAAGGCCAACAGGGGAGCAAGATAATGAGCAGCACAAGGTTACATTGATACAAACTTGTTGCTGGGTGTTGAAGGAGCCTTGTTGATTATCGCTCGTACACATTATGGCTTGTCACATGTCAATAAGAGCTTTGAGAGAGGTCTTGCAGTGTTTGAATTTGTTGGACAGCCTCTGTCTTGCCACATAGAAGGTTTCACCTCATGGGAAGGTCTCTAGTCCTTGACCGGTCTTGGTGTGTAGGAAGATCTCTTGAAAAGGGGCGGTCTAGGCACATAGAAAGATCTCGGTGCATGGAGGGATCTCAATACAAAGCCTTAGACTGATGAGAGGTGACAGGTGCCCTGTGACTTGAACGTCAGGATTGCATGATGATCCGTGAGCTGTCTTGTTGCGTGGTGTCCTAGCGAGAGAAGATGAATTACACCTTGGTGGTGCAAGTGGGAAGCGATGATGGTGTATTGAAAGAAGTCATCAGTCGTATAGACCACCCCAATTCTTCTTTTGGGCCTGTTGTTTTTCTAGGCAGCGACATCCTTCTTGAACTGCCAGAAGAAAAGGGGGATGAGGGCAAAGGCCTTAATCCCAACTGATGGTGCGTGTGTTAATCCCCATATGAGGCCCAGCACTGGCAAGCACCTATACCTCGTACCAAACCATCTTCCCTGGCTAGGTTGGAAGATACTACCATACTGCTTGTCAAGCATGTAAGAGGTGAGGTCTTTGGTTGAAGTCTTCACTGGTGGTTTCTTCGGTGCAGCTGGTGTTGTGCCAATGGTTCAGCAGCAGATGCTGAAGAAACAGGTGTGCTGAGGGGGTGTTGAGTAAGACAGGTGCCTAGCCTTTTTTCCTCCCTACCAGTCTACAGAGTCTAGCATTTCCAACCTGGCAACGACCATATAGCACTAATAGAGAATTATTATTATTATTATTATTACTATCCAAGCTACAACCCTAATTGGAAAAGCAAGATGCTATAAGCCCAGGGGCTCCAATAGGGAAAAATAGCCCAGTGAGGAAAGGAAATAAGGAAATAAATAACTGAAGAGAACAAATTAACAATAAATCATCCTAAAAAAAGTAATGTCAAAAGAGATATATCATATATAAACTATTAACAACGTCAACAACAAAAATGTCATATATAAACTATAAAAAGACTCATGTCCGTCTGGTCAACAAAAAAGCATTTGCTCCAACTTTGAACTTTTGAAGTTCTACTGATTCAACAACCCGATTAGGAAGATCATTCCACAACTTGGTAACAGCTGGAATAAAACTTCTAGAGTACTGCGTAGTATTGAGTCTTATGATGGAGAAGGCCTGGCTATTAGAATTAACTGCCTGCCTAGTATTACGAACAGGATAGAATTGTCCAGGGAGATCTGAATGTAAAGGATGGTCAGAGTTATGAAAAATCTTATGCAACATGCATAATGAACTAATTGATCGACGGTGCCAGAGATTAATATCTAGATCAGGAATAAGAAATTTAATAGACCGTAAGTTTCTGTCCAACAAATTAAGATGAGAATCAGCAGCTGAAGACCAGACAGGAGAACAATACTCAAAACAAGGTAGAATAAAAGAATTAAAACACTTCTTCAGAATAGATTGATCACCGAATATCTTAAAAGACTTTCTCAATAAGCCAATTTTTTGTGCAATTGAAGAAGACACAGACCTTATATGTTTCTCAAAAGTAAATTTGCTGTCAAGAATCACGCCTAAAATTTTGAAAGAGTCATACAAATTTAAAGAAACATTATCAATACTGAGATCCGGATGTTGAGGAGCCACCGTCCTTGACCTACTTACAATCATACTTTGAGTTTTGTTAGGATTCAACTTCATACCCCATAATTTGCACCATGCACTAATTTTAGCTAAATCTCTATTAAGGGATTCACCAACCCCAGATCTACATTCAGGGGATGGAATTGATGCAAAGAGAGTAGCATCATCTGCATATGCAACAAGCTTATTTTCTAGGCCAAACCACATGTCATGTGTATATAGTATGAAAAGTAATGGGCCAAGAACACTACCCTGTGGAACACCGGATATCACATTCCTATACTCACTATGGTGCCCATCAACAACAACTCTTTGAGATCTACTACTTAAAAAATCAATAATAATGCTAAGAAACGACCCACCCATTCCCAACTGTTTCAGTTTGAAAACAAGGGCCTCATGATTAACACGGTCAAAGGCAGCACTAAAATCAAGGCCAATCATACGAACTTCCCGACCACAATCAAGGGATTTCTGTACTGCATTGGAGATTGTAAGAAGGGCATCACATGCTCCAAGGCCTTTCCGAAAACCAAATTGCAAACTAGGGAATAGATGATTACCTTCAGCAAACCTATTAAGACGTTTTGCCAGAAGACGTTCAAAAACTTTAGATAATATGGGAGTTATGGAAATTGGGCGGTAATCAGTGGGACTTGAGCTACCACAACACATTTACATAGAGGAGTAACATTACCAATTCTCCAACAAGTGCTAAAAGCTCCTCTTCTTGCTAACTTGCGTAAAATAACAGATAACTTTGGAGCTAAGAAATCTGCTGTCTTTATAAAAAACAAAGGAAAAATACCATTAGGGTCTACACCTCCATAAGCATCAAGGTCCATCAACAGAGCTTTAATCTCACGAGATCGAAAAGCTAAACTAGTTAGTTTAGCCTCAAGAAAACAGGAATGAGGAAGTTCAAGTTTTTCATTACTCTGTTTACTGTCAAAAACATCAGCCAAAAGGGTTGCCTTTTCCTTTGGACAGTGAGTGACTGAGCCATCTGGTTTAAGTAAAGAAGGAACTGTTGCATCTACACCAAAGAGTGCAGATTTAAGGGTAGACCACCATTTATGTTCCTGAGTTGTACCAGAGAGGGATCTTTGGCGACGACTCGTTCAATGGTTGTCACAATATGTACCTACTCGACAGGTGGAAGGAGGGCACAGGAACAGAAGTTCTAAAGGTCTTAGCGTCAGCCAACACTTTCAGAAGCTTCAAAGCAGAAAGAGTACCATCAATTACAAGGTAGGGCCACAACTTCAGATCCAAATATCTGCACATGTCATTATTGGTCAGTACAAGCGAGGCTGAACTTTGAAGTGGAGTATTACGTCAGCTAGAAAGTGATACTTCTACCTTTTCTTTAGGGTCCCAAGTTCAAATCGGAGTCTCCTTCCTTCTTTTGGATTCCTCCAGAGGATTCCGACACAGAGGAACTCAAAGAAGGTACAGGTCAAGAGCCATGAGGTGAGGAAGATCTAAAAAGCTTGGGCATTGGCACTTCTGAAGTCAGTGTCTACAGTATTGGCTTTCTTCTTCCAAAACTCTACCCACTGCAGAGGAGGCCACAACATGCACTCGTAACAAGGGGATCAAAGCGAATAGACATGGCTTCTGCAAAATTATAAAGGAGATGGGGATCTACAGCATTTCTACTCAAACCTGCCACCACATTTGCATCCAGGCTTACCAGGCCAGACCCGTATATCTGCGCATGGCGTATACATAGCAGCAGATGCACAAAGACTGCAAAGAAAGCAAAAAAAAAAAAATATTGAAACAGCATAGTGAATTGAAGGTGCCATGAAATATGTACATGTGTACTACTAAAATCAAAGTGGCAGTGGTCTGTGAGGTGGGCACACTGTCAACAATTAGCTACTACCTCCACCTCGTAAATTCTAACAACTATTTCCAGCTTACTTGCAATTGTATCCTTTATACAAAGATGGTTTGCATTCATGGATGCTTACAATTTTAGCAATGGGTAAATGAATGAATGAGTAGAGGCAGTCTCACATTTATTATTTAAAAGAATTAAACAATAATATTTACAATAAATACAACCAGTGTATGGAAAAAGAACAAAACCTGAAAAGATCAACTGGATATCTTTTGCTAGTTGTAGTTTTTGAAATGTGAAAAATATTGAAATAAAAAGATTTTTGTGTTATGCAAAATCTTTGCATATACAATACATAATAATACAGTGTATTAATAACATTATTAGCTTTTCTGGTAATAAAAATATATAATTTCACTGTACTTTGCATATAATTTTGCCTAGTTGAAGAACTCAGACTCCCATAATTCTAAGTATATGATAATGTTTGGTGCTGTATTAAAAAAAAAAAACTGCCTCATATAAGGCAGGTATGGCAGCTATTGCCTCATTAGACAATAACATCATTCACAGTTTGAAAACTAAGTGTGCAATTCTCCTGAATCAAGATTCAGTAAAATTGCCCCAACACCTATTTTCTATTGTGAAAGGGGAGATAGCGCTATTGATGATGGGAAGTGGGAGCTGAAAATTATCATGTTAAAGCTATGCATACAGAACGTGAGCAACAACAGATATCAAAAACAAGAATGGCAGTGATAGTTTGTCTTCAATATCAACTATATTGGTATTACAGTGAAATTAAAGAGAGTTATGTACAAAATTTGATACCTCTATTTGGCAGCTAAATATCTTAACTTCAGGCATTTGCTATCTTCTTAATACTCATAATTTCACTTTTTTTTTTCAAACACAAAAACATCTATAATACTCTTGCGTTCACATTATTTCTGACCTGAACACTTACTGAATTTCAAACCTTAAAACAATTTTGCATAGTATCAATGTAAAAAGATTTGCATGAACCATGATAGGATTAGGTTTAATAAATTTAAAGTGTAATTTTAACGTTACAAAATCAACTAGCAAAGTAGTTTTTAAGTTGCTTCCAGGATATTTTACGGCAAAATAAATTCACGCAAGCATTTACATAAACCACATACCTACACTCTGATAGTATGCAAATATATGAATTGCACTTAAGAAGAGTTTCAGATAATTCACTGGTTCATCAGCTTTTGAAATATGGATTCATGAATCATTGTTGCCAGACAACTTCTTCAAAATATAATCCTTTACTAATTATGCAAGTTGCACACATTTTGGCACATCCAGTCTCTCATTTCTTCAGCAGTAGTAGTTTCATGCTACAGTAAATCATATTTGTTGCAAAACTTAATATGAAATACCAATTGCATTATTTAC
The DNA here is from genome assembly GCF_036898095.1 of Palaemon carinicauda. Lineage (NCBI taxonomy): Eukaryota > Metazoa > Arthropoda > Malacostraca > Decapoda > Palaemonidae > Palaemon > Palaemon carinicauda. The sequence continues at coordinate 29,066,945 of NC_090744.1, forward strand.
AATATATACATCATTGATATTATTCACTAGAAAGCAAGACTAAGAATAGGAAAAGTTTCACATTGAACAAATATTCACTAATGAAAATGTGTTGAGTGATGATATGAATAAACTTCTTATCACAAACTGAATGCGCACATTGAAGCTCTCATATGAAAATGATAGGCATGAGAAAGAAAAAAATATCTACACTGCTAATATGAAGCTGTGGACAAAGATTATGCATGAAAAAGATTTTTTTTTAGTCACAATGGAATGAAAAGGAAAGACACAACTCTACTATATACTCAAAACAAGCAGTGAATACAATCATCCATACACATGAAAAGAGAGAGGTCAGGTACTCAGAAATCAAATGAAATATAAATTAATTGACACCATCTTAAAAATTTCAATAAACTTGAAAGCAAATTTCATTTCAAAGGGAACCAAACAATTTTAACTTGACAATGAGGACATTAAGCAGTAAAAATGAGATCGATAAGATATGTGTTTACAAGTCCTTATGTCTTCAGATATAAAAGTGTGTTAGAATATACTGCATTAAGAAAATACAAGGAATACTGTATAGTGCTTCAAGATAAAGAATAAATAAAATAAAGGAGTATCCACTAAATAAATATACGAGGACACAACTTTAACAGAGATGGAGCATTCTTTTTACCTATGTATACAAAATCTCAACTGCACAAGACATCCTTTACCATGCATAGTAAAATAAAAAATAAGATATGAGAAACAAGGCATTTTTCTATAGCATCAGGCATTTCACACAATTATTTTACAAAGGTTTGGGTTGCTGTTTGGTTTCAAATGGGGCTTATTATAATAGTGTTTGGTTTCAAACTAAACAATTATAGTAAGCTCCATTTACATTTGTTGAAACATCTAAAGAAAAATTTTCAAATTACCTCAGTGTTAAGTTAACTTGCAAAGTTAGAGTTGGTTCAACATCGAAGCTCCTATAGTTTAAGACACTGAATTTCTTTACTTGATATGTTTAATGGATGAGTGAAATAATTTCTTTAGTAAACCTAAAGTGTTTTGTCAATAAAAAGTGATGAAGTACAACCTTTTTTTAATGGCTTTGGTAACCCCTTCTCTACCTTAGCTATGTTGAAATGATCTTTGCAATTGTTACTGTATCATGCTTAGATAAGTAATAACTGTACAGTACATTCAAATATGACCTTTATCATAAATTGTGAGATTGGTAACATATAATTACAGTATGTATGAGAAAATCATTAAGTTAGACTGGAAATATTTATAACGCTAGTCCAACCAATTTAGTTTGCAAAATCACTATGACTAAATCAGTACATCATAAAACTGAAGAATTTAATTGAAATATGATTTATCCTTCATTAATTTGAATAAATGGATAAACTAAAAGATCCAATAACCCTACATAAGCCATTGGGCAATAGATAATGTGTCAACAAACATGAAAAAGCCTTGAAAAAGTGACTCTGGAACAATTTGTATTTTATTAAAGTCCAGCAAAGCTGTTTAATATATGATTTGCTGAGACTAGCCTGAAGAATTTATGGAAAGTAAGACATTAATGAAAAATTATTAATTCAAGAGTAATATACTAATACTAAATTGGTTAACAGAAGAAAGTTTAAAATGTTTATTTTTATGGTTGGAATAAGATGCAATACTAATAAATTAATTCTTTAAGAACTGTATACTGAAAATGTAGGGGATTCTGATAAAATTCAGTCTCTGCCAAATGTTGAACACTTTCCCAATGGTTTATTGGGTGTTTAATTCATATTTGCACGTGACCAACTCAAAATGACATGTAAAATTTCATATTCCTTTACAGAGTCCTTATAAAAGAGTCGATGTTGTACATCAAAAGAACAGTAATTTTTCCATAGTCACACACATACCTTTCAAATGTCAAGGAACATAAATACATTATTAGACCTAGATGCCCTTTTCTTGACCAAATACAACTTGAACATTTTTCATACCTTTGATTTTCCAGATATAAAATATCTAACATGGATTACAATTTTTTCTAGATATACAGCATCTACTTATCTTACAAACTAATACAGCAACTGTTCCTAATTTATTGGGGGGGTTCAATGCCAATCCATCAGCAATAAAAGCTTTTCGTGCATGATCTTATATTACAATCTGCATTATTTTCAATACTGCATTCATCAACCAATATAACAGTAGTGTACTGGTAATTTTGTTGAGAAATAATTCTAACTAGACTGAATGATGTTCAATAAGAAAGTTAATTATTCAGTATACTTTTCTGAAATATATTTCAAACTGTGTACCTTACTCATCTTTTAAAAGGTAATTTTCAAAAGCATTAGAAGGTGTTAAGAAACCCAGCCACAAAATGTCAATTTATCAATCATTTAATAAAAAAAATAAAAAAATATGAATAATAATATAATGATTTACAGTTTTTCTCAGTTGTAAAGATAATTCAGATATGCCTTTTACTATTCAATGCCTTGTAATTCCTTATACAGAAAAATCTTTTCTCAAAATTAAGATATGTACCCATTTATAGTATGTTTCCTGTGATACTGCAATCCAAGAAAATACAAGATTTTCATATGTTGCAAAACAATGCAGTATATTTGAATGGTTAAATAAGTCATACGTAGTATGGCTACTTATTCTTATTTTTAGATTACAACTACTTAAAAATCGTGAAGAAATGCTTAATGTAGCATTATATAATGTATTATACATTTCTTTCAAGTCAATATGACTTAAATACTCCTTTGCTCCTAACCAGAGCAGGACTATTATTCAGTCTCAGTTACTTCCTCCTGAAGTTGCTCAAAATATTTACTTATGGGCTCATCATGTGGCAGGTGTAGCTCAACTCTTGGTAAAGATGTTATATTCAATATTTCCCTAACCTTTCTACCCATGGGATGCATTTACTTATAAATGAATGCTGTACAAAATATATATATAAATAAGAGATTTAAAAGTTTAAAATATTTAAGCTAATGGACATCCACTAGTATTAAATTTTATTAATGACAACTAAGAATATAATTTTAGGTATATGAATTTCATAAATTTGTGGTAAATGGAATCACTTATAAAGAATACTGTCATTCAACCTCAACTATTTGTTCTCATTAAATTTTACTCTCTCCCAAAGCCATAGGGAAAAAAAATAACTTCATTATTCCTTAAAAGGATAAATTATGTAATCATTTCATCATGCCAAAAAGGAAAATACAATTTTAACATTTCGCTAACATAAGGAAGAAGAAAATTGGCTCTAATAAGAGTTCAGAAGTAGGCAATATCAGCATAAAAAAGAGAGAGAGATATGTGTGTGTGTGGGGGGGGTTTAGGAGTGGCGGATACCTTGCCTGATAGGACCCTAATGAAGCAAGATATTGAGCAAAGGGATCTTCATTTATGATTAAATTATGATGAATAACATTGTTTTGGTTAATCAATATCCTCAAAAAACATATTCATAATAATCAGGATTAATTAATAATGTCTTTGTAAAAAATACACAGGAAAACTTTGAACGACCGTATCTCAAAACTATACTTATTAACCTTCAAATTCTATCTTCTCCCTTAGTTATAAAGATATAGCATTGAAATTCGGTATATAACTTAGAAAGACATTTTAAAACAATCAAATGTTGCCCTTTTTTCTCTTTTATTTTATATTGTTTTTTTTTTTTTTTTTCATTTTTTCCCCCGATTTTTAGGGTTATTTTTTTTTTTACCATAATGAAAAAATTCATATCTAGTAAAAAAAAAATTACTTTTAGAAACAAAAAAAATCTTCATTAGATTGGAGATCTACATCAGGTCTATATAGGGTAGTAATGCCAGGTCTTAATATCAATTACCAAGGGAGGAGATAGAATTTGAAAATCGCTAACTTTCAGGATAAATCGCCCTGGCGTCGCAAGACGAAGGTCATAGGCAAAAATCCTATAAAGTTTGGACATATCCTAAGTCACCTTATCAAGTGGTATGAATATCAAAGTCTTCCAACTTTAAAAAACAGCATTAGCTAGCCGGCCCCCTCAATATCTTATAAGATGTCTTACTCGGCACAAAAATGATAAAAATTCCTACTCAACTTATCCCTAAAGTTTACATGTAGTGGCAAGATATTTCACTCAAGTGTACTTCTGGAGCTATAATTGAAAGATTGCATCCTTTTTTTAAATGCTGTACACTACTGATTTCAGAAAATGAATAATCCCAATAAAGGCAATGATACGAGTATAACCATCGCTTACTTTATAACAACTTGATAGTGAATATGAAAAAAGAAAAAAAAAAGATAAAGAAACCACACATAAGTATTATAATCAAGTTAAATTTAGGTATCCTTGCAATCAAAGAAAAGATTGAAACTAAATTGTAGTCTCCTTTTGTGTTTACAAAATTTATCATAAGAATATCAAGCAAAAAAATATTCCTATTTTCTTAATATTTACATTTGTTGCTGTGTAAATAAACCCAGTGACCTTGGAAAAAGAATTCCAAACAAATATTAAGAAAATTAATATTACTTTCAAGATGGGATCATTCAAATAATTTCTATGTAATACTAGTGGATGTTATACACAATTTTTCTTTTATAATTAAGTGATATTTATACTGTACAGCATAAAAGACACCATATGATAAAGAGGAAAGAATTTGCCCTAGAACTTAAGGAAAAATTTAGATCCTATAAATAATCTCAGGCAACTGATAAAAACAAACAATGACAGCTATTCCAGATAAACCTTCATGGCCTATACTCTGTAGAAGAACCGTAGGCTTCAAAAACACAAAAGTAACTTGATCTACAGGTGCTATTATAACAATGATTGTAAGAGAACTAATAAATATACAGATGGTACTGAAATACAGTATATATGAATCTTCATAAATATATATAAATAATATAAATACTATAAGTCATTCCATAAAATATTATGAATATATTCACCCTTTGACAGCAACTAACATATGGTGTTACAAACAGTTACAGCACATTGGGAAGTTCTTCCCAACTTGATAGTTCATTACTGGGTAAAATTTAGTTCATGTGGAATTCAAAATAATTTTCTTAATTAAAATTATTAATCAGTAGCCAGTCTTCACATTAAGCTTGTCATGTGAATGCTTCATCTCTATCAAAACACTTCCTTAAATATAAATAGAAGACATCTGATACATCTACTAATTCTATAAGACCAAAATATCCATATCTATAAAATAAAATGCAAAATAACAATCAACAAACACATGAGGACCATAGATTGAAAAAATGTTCAACAAAAGATAAATATAACTGGTTTCAGTTCTATTTTAAGAAGTATAAGAAAACAAGGCAATTCCTCAGCAATTTCAACATTAGCTCTTTCTTTCTCTCCAGAGCAAACTGGAAAATAGCCAAAAATCCATAGAGGCTGAGTGCCATTAAAATCACACAGGCTGAGTACCATTAAAACAAGATAAAATGTTGCCATTACATAAGAAAATATATCAGCATATAATTATTCAAAATAAAAATACCCAAACCACTTATTGCATGCCTTCATGACATTTATCAAAATTAATTTCGAGAGTAGGATTTGCAGTGATGTAATTAAAATGTTTTCCATTATAAACTAAATTTGTAATATGGTTGAATGAATGTGCAATGTCCAGTTATTAATAAATTACCTTTTAAATTTATGAAATATTCATACTAGTTTCACATTATTCTCCGAATTTTCTAAACTTCATATTGCTACGATATTACTTGCATGTACAGCAACTTCACCACGCTGGGCAAGTTGCACTGTAAACATGCATGAAATAGCAACTAACTGTAAATCCATAATTCATTTAACAGAACTAGGGCTGCATCAAAATAAAAATAAAGCCTTATGCAATGTTGTATAACACTAAATTGTTTTTACATGAGGCACCACTGATCTTAGCCACTAGAGATTGATGGAAACATCTCAAAAGGATCTCAAATATATGTTGATATAATGCTACACATTAATACATATCTAAATATAAAATGTAAAGAGAAGAAAGTTTATTGTTTTTTTGAAGAGAACCCATTGAGTCCATGCTATATTTTATATCATAAACTAACAAGAATTGTTCAGAATAAAGGGAATTTTAATAAGATTCCTTTCAGGATATTAATAAATACTTTTTGATGTTAATTACTTTGATATTATTATCTGCTTCTCTCCAGCTATGTACAACAAAAAAAGTTCGAAGTCATACTTGTGACAGTAAATTGTCAGGACTCAAAGAGGCTTAAAGTGCGGTAGTTACTTTGGTATTGTTGACTGCTTCTCTTCATTTATGTGCAACACAGTTTATTAAAATGTTTGAAATCACACTTATGACCATAATTTGTCAGGATTCAGAGTGACTTAAAATTAAATTTACCATTCTCATTTTACCAATGAGTACTTTACTTGCTATATTATGGTTTCAAATTTCTTGTGTTGCATGTTATCTTCAAAATATGAGAAGTATTGTACAGTCATTACAGTCACTCTAAGTTTGATAGCACTCTCTCAGATATTCAAACCTAATGCACTCTTAAAAAAGTATTGACAAGTGAGTGGTAGTGGTCCAGGAAATCTCACATACTGAAGAGTAGCCTAGTGTTTCAGGTTCCAGAAACAAGTGTCTCGTTGTATTGAATTCTTACTGATATTTTGCTAAATTCTAAAATAAAATTGAACACTAATTTAGATTTTCCATTAATAATTTTTCTAACTGCACCATTCTAAAATTATTAATACAGGTAATCCTAAAAGAAGAGAGAATAAAACTTTGGAACTGCATCATTAACCTGAATACATCATGATCAAGAAAAAATTTCCAGTCATGCAGTTATCAAATCCATTTTCCTGAAAGAGCTTAGAAAATCAAGTCGAACATGGCTACAATACACGTTGATAAAATATCTTGGATTAATCTGAACTTTTATATCTGTTAGAGTGCTTGTTTATAAAATAACAACATTTAAATGAAACACCTTATACTTGCTACTCACAAACCATTGTTAAAGGTTAACCAACTATTTAAAAAAAAAAAATTCTGAATGTCTTGAAAGATAATTTAAGCTATAATGAAAATAAATATAGAATTTTAGAAATAAAATTTCTTATTTCTATAATCACCTGAGATTCATATTGTTTCTTTTCCAGAAGCTTGGTTTAATCTAAGTTTAGCCATAAAATTTAGTTTCCCAATTTCTTTCTCTTCAATAACTACATGACCTCAGTAAAGGCAGGAATATTCTAGCGGTAAGGGGTAACTGACGTGCCAGTGTCTTTGTCTCTTCAGTTTCAAAGTTGAAATTAGCCCTATCCTTTAGATAACAAGAGGCAGAGGCGAAGAGTGTGCTCATGTATATGAACATCAGGTGAGTATAGAAATGAGAAATTTCATTATTAAAATTCTGTTCATTTCTATGAATATACTCTGATGTTCATATAGCTGATTCCCACACACTGCTGTAGGTGGGATGCCAGTGAAGGAGAGATAGAATAAATTTAATTAAAAGCAACGTATGATTAAGATGAACTAACCTGGTTGATTACTTTTAACCATCTCAAAATATAGATTGAATTACAGGAATCAAGATGGTTTATTAAAGATATTTGTAACTTGTCCTTAAATGATAGCTTTTGATCTTGATACTTTTTTGATTGGTACCAAATCTGTTTTTAAATTAAAACCCCAATATCCTTGTAAATAAGTTATAAATTAACTGAACTAAAACAATTAATTTGATCAAGGCTTCACAGCTTAGACCATAGTAATCTTTATTAGCAAACCAGGATTCTTCAAGATAATGTTTAGCAAAAACCAATATGGTATCCCCAAGGACCTTCAAGATAATGTTTAGCAAAACCCAATATGGTACCCCCAAGGACCTTCAAGATAATGTTTAGCAAAACCCAATATGGTACCCCCAAGGACCTGCTACTAAAACTCTTTCCAAAGAAAGGTCCCTACATAATTTGAGGTAAGCTCTATTACTAAAATCATGTACATTCACTTTCAAGCTTTTTACTAGCTTTAGGTCTAATTCTTCTTGAGCTATTGTGACCAAACTTCAAAACTATCCATGATATTGTATTTATGATCTAGGCAATATGGAACCCTAAACCCATAAACCAAGTTAGAGACTACCTTTAATACCTGAATTTACCAAATAAAACTTACTGGATAAAGAAACCCATTTCCTGCTGCAGTGCTTTCATTCAATTTCAGAGAAGGGATTTGATGAAATTAAAAACTCTTAGCCTTACAAAATAATTTTTTGGCTTGGATGAGACAAAAAAAAAAAAAAAGACATCGTTTTGTTATCCCGAAAGGTTACTTTGACAGAGTGTTTGAAGTAAAAAAAAAAAAAAAGGTAATGTAAATATTCTAAGTGAAGCAGGATGCAAATGATCGAGTTCAGTTGAAACTTCGTTCACCCCAATAACAGTTAAGGGAATCATACGATATGTCATGCCAGTCACCTATGTACGACAATAAAGCTTAGGAGCTCTTACTTTAGCAAATGGAGGGATATTAGGATAAAAATAATCCACTTGGTCATCTACCTTACAATCTAGTTGTCTTATTGAGCGACAAGGATTGCGCGATGCAAGGGTTTAGCAGCAGAAGGGTCTTGAGTAATTAAAGATTTTAAGGTTCTAGGACAGGCTTTCGAATCTGTAATTCATAAAGAACTTTCAGAACCCTTACTGAAATAAATACTTGACTCAAATTAGAGCAATTGGTTAGGTTGGCAACGGGATTAGTACGACTGAGTTACTGCTTTCATCAAGAGAGGACAAAAGCTTAGGAAGCTCATCACTATCTAAAATTAGGTGATTATATGAACTGCCTTTTAACTTGATCAACAGCCATCAGAACTTAATTTCCCATGATAAGAACCGTGATGGACACACTTTCTACAATGGTTATTTAAATCACAAAATGATACACACAGTCCATGCGAATAATGAACTTCCAGGAACAATTTCCGTGTACACACCATCCAGTAATTGCTAATAAAACCAGAGGAAGTCATCTTTATGCACAGTAATACGCAAACTATCTGGAGAGGGTCAGATCACAACCGACATAAAACTCTTCAGTTTCTCAGACTGGCATATCAGTTACTACTTACTGCTAGAATGTTTTCCTACCTTTACTGAAAGGAGAGAAAATTTTAAAATTTCATGAGTAAAGGTCGATTAAACGGAGTTTCTGTAGAAGAAAAATGAACATCAGGGTAGGTTAATAAAAATAATAATTTAGTACTAATAAAAGAGATTATTTAAAGCCAAAATATTATTTTCTTAGACAGTTTTCAAGAAGTCAATGGATTTGGGAATAATGAAAAACTGTAAACTATTATCAAAGAAGAAAAGTTCAAATAGCAACTGATAATGACATTAATACTTTTAGAATTACTACAATGAGTACTAAAAGTGGGAAACAAAATATTGTAAAAGGACTTATGAAAACATAAGTTTCAATAAAAAATATCAAATTTATAAATGTTCGCTTTAACACATACAAAACATGGTACATTATATATCAAATTTAGTTTGAGTTTCTCTGAAGGTAAACAATATTTCATGAAAAAGTAGTTAACATGGACATAAAATACACAAAATTTCTTCTATATAGTTCATCATATTTGTAGCTTACTATAAATATGAATTAAGAAAGTATGTGAAATTCAATATGTTTTATGAGGTCTAAATATCCTCTTATGGAAAAGTTCAAGATACTGGTAAAAGCATGTGAGCTAAAGAAATTGAGCAATAGAAAGAAACGCACATCACATCACTCTTTTGACAAAGAAAGAACTAATGTAGAGCTTGAAAAGTGTAGAAAAAAAAACTAGGTTGCATTACAAATTCTGGCCAAATACACATTCCTAGTAACATATAGTAAAAGATGACTCCAAAACTATCACATTTCAATGACATCCACTTTCACTATAGTATCTCATGTAATTTACAAATGCTGAGGTACATGGTACACGTGTAAACATGATTCCTTGGAAAAAAATTATATATCTACTAAGGGCATCCCCAAGGGCTGGGGTTAGAGGAACCTGGCTGATAAAAGGCAACAATATAACAAGCAAACCACAAATAAACAGCCTTGCACCATAAAGACAGGCCTAAGCAGTTGGAAGTTGACCTAAGATGCAAGCCTTCTGAAGACTGCAATCCATTTCCATTCTCTCTTAATACAGTGATCATATCTTAAGTTTATACCATACTCAAGTTATAGAGAAAAATGTAAAATTTTAAAAGTTATGGCAGTGTGCATACTGACTGGCAGACTAGAAATATCCTCAAAAGTGTACAATATCTGAATATCTCATAAGACACTATCTGAACCTTAAGGTAAGACAATCACTATTATATTTCACTGAATAAATTTAAAAGGTGTTATTTCATCTTTTAAATATATAAATATATGAAAAGAGAAAATTTTAAATGATGAACTTCACTAAGACTAGCTACACTCGGCTTTAAATTTTCGCTCTGAAAAACCTCATAATTCATTGAATATATTTCAAACCACAAAATGTATGAACAATAAAGGAAAAAAAATGATAAAAGACCTTTAACAAATTAACGGCCTGTAACTGGTGAGATTTCAGTCACATTTTAAAACCATCTCTTTTCAAAACAGCTAGGAACCATACGCTGAATTTTAGCTCTTGCCATCACTTTTAATCTTGAAGTTAAACTGTACTGCAAAACCCTGAGATGAAATGGTCTACTTACAAATCCTTTTGTTCACAAGAATCCAATTCAAAGCTAGACATCAGATAAAGAGTTTTTACATTGAAGTTATCCAGCAATACTATGGTTTTTCCTCTGAATAGTAAAGCATACTATAAAGTATACTGATAACTATTTCAGCAGCTAACAATGAACATGACCTTATGCGAGGTTGTGCTTCCTTCAAATCAGAGTCAATCAGTACTGTCCACGATGTTGTTCAGATCCTGAAAAGAAAAATACTGTACTGTATAGTAAGTAATTTAGGACTTTCCTAAAAAAATCAAAACTAATCAAGACAAAAAAAAATTACAAAATCTTGTGCATTAGTCTTTGACTAAATATGGCAGCTAAAATACAGCATTATGTAATGGACCCAACCTAGATGAACCCATTCAAACATTAATTATTTCAATACTTGAGAAGGGTAAACCTGAAAGAATATCGCCAGCAATACTGCTATTCTAAAGGAACTTAAAAACATGAACTCCATCAAATGTAAATAACTGATAATAAAATTAATAAAGCAAATGAATAAGTAACACTGAAAAGAAACTGTACTAACATTAAGTGACAATCATTTATTCCATTTATGAATAAGGAGCTATGTCCATCCACACAAATAGAAAGTGAGTGACAAAAAATACCAAGTTACAGAAAAACATTAGTGCTAATTTCTTGAGTAAAATCTGATATTTCATATCAGATATTTGTTTTCACGATTAGCGCCTGTTCTTAAATCATGTGATAGGAAAAACTTAGTTGCAGAGGAAAGAAGTAACATAACTGGAAGTACTCTTCTTGACAACTACTAAATTCATGATACCTAAGAATATGTTAAAGACAAATTCAAGCGGAGTTTTATGCTGTACGCAATGTTAGCGCTAAATCTGACCAAGCCAGGCTATAGAGAGGCAAGCAATTTTGGAAAATGACTCTGTGTAGTTCAAAAATATTAAATGTGATACAATGACAATGGACATGATAACAACTTGACTTACAGTTGGTTGCAGGCTCAATATTTATGAGTAGAAACTAAAAAACAAGACATAGGATGAGAAGATGAATAATTGTAGTTGAGATACTTTTACACCTCCCCCCAATAACAATACTGATATGCAGGGAGCAGTTCTCCTAATGGAGCGCAAGATACACAGGATCAAAGATAAATTTGAGCTTGTGATTTTCTCAAGAAAAGCCTATTTAACCAAAGACACACCATCATAAATAACTCTATCACATCTATCCCAGTTAGTACAAAATGGCTTGACCAAACCCTAAGCATAAGAAAATATTAGACAAAGGATCACACAAAAAATAATTTATATGAAGGCCACAAAATTCCATCAAGATTTGGATTTGCGGCCATACCATCTAACAAAAAAAAATTGCTTCTCTTTCCCAAAAATTGCTACTTTTTCACGGAAAAACCTTATCCGGTAAATACAGAAGTCAAACTTATCAAAAGCATACCACCACGAATATTTCTAATTCAGTATTCTGAGTTTATCCTGCTTATTTTCAGTCATCGGTCTTCTAGTGGTTTCTAGCTTCAACTTCAGATACAAAATAAAATTTCAAATTGATGGACTACTTGTAGAAGTTACCAACATAGCTGCAAATGGATGTTAATATAATAATGGGAGTCTTTCTAATTATAGAAAGCAAATTTGATTTTGTTAGCCATTTCACTTTTGACATAGATGAGAGAACTCACTCAATAATTAACCCCAAAAAGGGAACATCTTACTTAATGGCATAAATGTTGATACAGTACTGACTCGTCCTTTTATTAGGGGGACGAAAATGGATATAAGTACAGTATTTTGCCCTTTGGAAAAACATAACACAGTAAATTCTATAAAATATTTCTTTGGCACCCAATGTTACATTTACCAATAAATCATGGAGACTTATCTGTATCTAAGATGAGAACTAAAGTAATAATATAATGATAGTGTTCCAGAGTTTCCATAAGAATAAAATATAGAAGTTTTGAAAAAAATTCTCAACATTTGTCTTCAGCAAATCCAACACTTAAGTAAATTACAAAATACTACGGTCCTTTATTAACTTCTAATGGTAATGATCAAATTTATACTGAAAACATGGCATTTTTACTAGTCATGCAAGAATAATAACTTAGTATACAAAGATAATCGGCCAAATGACAACTTTCCATGGGAAAGTGAGAAACTGCTACCTAAAATAAAGTATAAATTCTTCAAACTAAGCAGACAAAACTCTCTTCTTATAAACATAAATGGTTGTACAAACTGAATAAAAAGTGCAATTTCAACTAACACAAGATCCACCTTTGATTAAAACCATGCAATGGAGGATGGTCTGCCTACCTCCGTGTGTGGGGTGGAGGTGGTGGGGTGAGATGTGATGCGAGTGTTGGTTTCCCCTTGACGCATCTCCATAGGGAGACAGGTGGGAAGAAACTGAGGTAGGGGTGCCTGGGTTTGGGTATGGTCCTGTGGATAACACTTATACATAGCACAAAATCTCAAATAAAATTGTCACACAACAAATCAAAAGTCAAAAAAAAAAAAAAAATCAACCATGCACACTTGCATCTTGCTTTCAAAAACATTTACCAAACATGCAGATTCCCTAAATAAAGAAAAAGATAATCACACCAGGATTCTTCAATTTTGTGATAATCTCTCATTAAGACACATTTCTACTTTACAATATGTGAGCTATGAGCAAAATTACTTCCATGCATAGCATAAAACATTAAGATTCTGGTGCTTTTTTTTTTGCTCATAAAAATATAGAACACTTTGCTGCAGTACCCAAAAAAATTACTGAATTCATCTATATAGCTTTGGTATAGCTGAAGCTCTCTATGACTGCAATCTTCATGTGCTTGGTTATCTGGGAAGTGAGCAAATTATCCAATGAGTAATGCAATCAAAATTAGGATTTACGTGAAACCACCAATACAAATGTAGATAAAAGTAGTTAACATCATGTGTCCTCCAGTCAAAAAGGGTTCATGCATACTTCAATCTTCTCTCAATTTTATCAACACTTATGGCAACATTCAAGATTTACAATAATTATATAAAACCTATTGAAACACTTGAGATAGAAGTTTTCAGCTATTTTTGAAAGGGAAAATTCCCAACTCATTATCTTGGCCAATATCCAAATTCATCTGATATTTAAATCTCATTCCACATACTTTTAACATAAAATACTCTACCTGACCTGAATCAGATAGAGTACCAAACAAATCAAGTATTCAAATTATACACTTCTTCGTCTGCATCTTTTCCCACTTTTATGTGGGGTCGATGTTTCTGACAAGCGTTCTCCATCTACCTCTTTAAACCAGCCCGCCTATGACTAGGTAGCCCTTGCCGATTTTTTGGAGGGGTCAGGCGAGGACGCCCTAGCATTAATTCTAATATCACAATCTCCACTGAAAATATTTGTTTTGGTTAATTTTTCATGGCCAGATGCCTTTCCTGCCGCCAACCCTCCCCCATTTACCTGGGCTTGGGACCGGCACCAAGTTGAGGCATGTAACACTGAACTTTGCTCTTATTTTTTTATTCTCTAGCTCTCAATCGTTTCTTAGCTACAAGTCATATTTTTGTGCACTTCAGTCTATAATTTAAATATTTCTACTTTACTGCATTTGTATTAGTGGTTTCACATAACGGAGCCTTTGTAGGGTGACGGCCAGATCCCGTAGAAAACGGGAATATTCTGAACTGTGGCCGTCGTTCTAAAAACGATTTTGGCGGGAGAAGATAACTTAAAAAACCCACCTAACCTATGCTAAAAGCCGTATCCTTGCCCGGGGGGGCTTCCCCGCCCCCCCTTACACAACAGTTTCCTTACCTACGAGTACAACGGGAGAAGCTAACTTAAAAAACCCACCTAACCTATGCTAAAAGCCGTGTCCTAACCCAGCGCCCCCCCCCCCCCCCTTACACAACATATTTAAGATCCGTAGACCATTTCCAAACGTTTATATTCTATACAAGATAACAGTCGGAGCGATAATAAGCAAATTAGGACGCTTGGCCGTAGCGCTACAAACTACCCCACATAGCTCCTAATTTTGATTATATTACTCACTGGATAATATTCAAATTATACACTGAAGTGCACAAAAATATGACTTGTAGCTAAGAAACGATTGAGAGCTAGAGAATAAGAATATAAGAGCAAAGTTCAGTGTTACATGCCATAGCAAACTTGTATTATGACTGACATTACTTTGTATAAAAAATAACTGATCTATACTAGCCCACTCAAGTGGTCTTCATATATCTTTGGTAAATAATTCCAGTATTAAAGATGATGACAATCTGCAAGCTGGCTAGCAATGCCATGCATGTACAGTACCCAACAGATCTTAAGGTTAAAGGCATATAGGAGCCTATTTTTTTTATAGCCTCTGCCGACAATATATGTACAGTACTGTATTTAAAACTGTTTTATGCAGATACCTATCCATCTTTTATGTTCCCTTTCCATCTGATTGTGCCTATAGCAAAGAATAATGAAAAGAATACCATTTTCCAGTAAGTGTAGTTGTTCCTACACATAAACAAACCCTAGTCCTTTAACAGGAGTATTTCTCATTGTAGTTGGAACTCGGCTATGAGGATTATAACATGGTAACAGTCGCTAATGGTATGTAGCGGGGAAGATCTGCCCCCATCCCAGCATACTGTGAAGCTACTTTGTTTTCAGTCATCTGGCTGTTTTATACGTTTGCATTTTTTTAAAATAAAGGTTTTGGTAGATCGCCATGTGCAAAGAATATTAGGCCCATTAGGACTCTCTCTCTCTCTCTCTCTTTTAATAGGCTAAAGTCTCAAGTACAATACTGAGACAATCTACTGGTAAACGGCAATAACCTGGAGGTTGGGTACAACGTAAATGCTTTCTCTTTACTCTTCTTATCGACCTCGTACTTAATTAGGACGACACTGCTTACCTCCTCCGAATAGTGTTGTGCCATTCAAGTTATTAATGACCATAAGGGATGTCTTCTGGATTTGTTAGTAATTCCTGTGTAGATTGTTCAAGGAATTTTTTAATGGCCGATCAAAATCTTCATTCTCTCGTGTCTCGTGCCAGGGACAATAATCTGATTTAAATAATCATTGTGCGGAATGGGAAGGCCTTACTGTTCTTCTTATGCAAATGTAAGTTCAGATGGTAGATGACCAGATTAAGTGTTCCAAAAGTAAAGGGAGGCAAATGTTTAGTTTGGGGGAAATTCTAGGAAAGCCTAGGTTAGTTGATTACAGCAGGGATGATGTGATAATGCCACTTGAGATATTAATGAGCTCTCAGGTTTGAATAGTAATGAGATTCAGAAGCTCTTATCGTCTTTGACTTTATTTATCAAACATAAGGTCAGTGAATCTTTGGGCAACGACAAAGATTCTAGTCTAACCATCCCAGTTTTGAACCCCATCCTAACTCAAATTTTGCCTAGTGGATCTAGAACATTAGTCAGTAAGGGTTCTGATGGCGCATAACAAATGACAAAATCGATCGTCTCTCTAGAAGCCTCACACTCTCGAATTACTTCGTTGTCCTACTGCGATACCCTTGGATTTCCGTTATCCAGTCTGCTCATTACAACCACTGGATTCCAAGGTAGAAGACAGAGATGAAAATCTGTATCCAAGTGAAGTAAGTGCTTGTGAGCAACCACTTCTATTCATTTATTGATGGTGTGGCATATTGTATGGCTCCTGTGGAACAAAGTACCTGTCTTAGCTAAATCTTTCAAAGTTTTAACAAAAGAAAGCCATTGGGCTGCATCATGTTTCAGGTTGCAGTGTACATCAGTATAAAGTAGGATCATTCAATAGCACATCTCAAGTTTTTGCTAGCAGTGTGCCAGTACCTCAATTGCTGAAACGAATCCTTTGCCTTGCACAGCACAGGAGCAAAGGTTCCCATTCAAAGTAAACAAGAATGAATGCATAGGTTTAAAATTTTAGACAATTCATCTGGCCAGGAAGATGAAGATGAAGATCTTACAGAGGAAGGACCCGATTCAGATAAGGCATCTCCTTTTCAGTAATTAAAGAAACTTATTTTTGATAGGTACCCAAAGAAGAGGAAGAGAAATAAGATAAAATAGTGAGCCTGAATGTACCGTCAAGCAAGAAAACTCTAACCCAAGACAGTAGAAGGCCATGGTACAGAGGCTATGGCAATACCCCAGACTAGAGAACAATGGTTTGCTTTTGGAGTGTCCTACTCCTAGAAGATTTGCTTACCATAGCTAAGAGTCTCTTCTATCCTTACCAAGACAAGTGGCCAATGAACAATTACAGCGCAGTATTTAACCCCTTAAAAGGGAAAAAGAATTGTTTGGTGATCTTAGTGTTGTCAGGTGTATGAGGAGAGAGGAGAATATGTAAAGAATAGGCCAGACTATTCAGTGTGTGTAGGCAAAGGGAATATGAACCGTAACCAGAGAGAAGGCTTCAATGTAGTACTATCTGGCCAGTTAAAGGACCGCATAATTCTCTAGCGGTAGTATCTCAACGGGTGGCTGGGCTTTAGGTTCTGTTGTAATGACAGGTGATGTAGTGTGATAGAAGTTTTTGTTGTGTACATTTAATTATTTTTAGGATTATTTTTAGTTAATCCTGACTCAAGAAAAATATATCGGTTCATGTGCCTGTTTTTTTTAATCAAGACTGATCTCAGATATTTACCAAGGTGTTGATCCAATCTCAGTGGTTGAGATTTCAGGGCATCAGCCAGTTACATTGTATGTAGACAACTGACTAATTTTTTAACACATCCCTATAAAAGATTCAGGTTCATCAGATATGGTTGCTCAGGTTTCTACATTAATTGGAGTCCTAGCCAATGGAAAAAAAAGTTCCTTCTGATACCGTTTAAAAGGATTCTATATTTAAGGATCATCATGGTGATAATTCCTTTCCAAGCTTTTCTGTCAGAAGAAAGGATTCAGTCCTCCCTGCATTTCTTGAAGTGCAAGTAAATGAAAGCATTGTCGGTTTGAATGTAGACGAGTACCTCGAGACCATAGCATCTCCTGAGCAGTTAATTTTGATGAGTCTATTAAAGACAAGTGAAGTAAAGTTATATCTCAACCCCAAAAAGGGAAGTTTTGCATCAGTGAAAGTAAAGATTTCTATGGGCAAATATGAAGTTCTGCTGATCACCCAGCAGATAATAATGATCTTGAAAATGAGCACAAAGCGTTTAGAATTCCAAAGGAATGTCAAAACTCATGGCCAGGATGGTCTCAAATAGCCTGCAATGTGACAAGACTTTTTAACCCGAGATACTAAAATTGTTACAGTACATATAACCAAGAAAAATGTAACTAAACCGTTAAAATTAACCCAAATATATCTTTGGTAAACAAGGATGACCAGCAAAAAAAGTTGTAATCTTCAGTCTTGCCAATAATAATTAGCAAATCTTTGATAGCCCTCAAGACCATAACCAAGTGCACAAGGAATCTGAGTTTTACACTCTTAATGTAGACTTACACAAATGATAGGTTTGTAATATACTAAAAGGCATTACATTTCAAGTTGCAGATGGGATAACTTGCTTTTGCAAATCATAAGGATTGTTAAATATACAATTAATGCATCCAGTACCTCAACTTCATGGTTTGAAGAATTTCAATTTACAAAATGTATAACTTGAATATTCCAAATTTTCAATTCTATAACAGGAAAGTGTACTGTAGAAAAAATTTTAAATCATTTTTTTTTTCCAGATTGGCCACCTAAATTTGTCATCTATTGTTAGTACCTTCTTTACATTCATCTACAAATTCTAGAGTTTATAATCATGTTATTCATATCAGGGATAATCTTCTTTTGAAGTTTTATTATTCGAATTTGTTGTTTTCCTTTTATTCACTATCTTCAAATTCTTGAGAATTGGAAAAAATGACTAAGAACAAGTTTTATATTACTGCATGGTATAAGAAAAAGTTTTTGATTCAAGATCTAGATAACTGTGACGGCAAGGTGAACAAGAAAAATATTGACATGCAAAAGGTCAGGGAAATTAATGGTAGTGCAACAACAAATAAAATAAAACAAGGATATGTTTTTAAGCAATCTCAAAGTTCTTAATGAGGAGCATTGCAGGCGAGGATGGGGATGTGGTGGAAAATATTCAACTTTAAAAAAAGAGTGACACTTACCTGATGGGGAAAAGCTATCTACTGATTTCCCGACATGGGAAACCAACTTCATCATTTCACTGGATAACTGGCCCTGCAGCGGTCCTATCCCAGGTAAGTAATTGGAAGCACTTATCTGTGAAGAATTCATCTGTCAATATCAAGAGAATTTATATGCAATAATAAACTTTTCAAAATAACATAAAACTTCTTATCCTCTATTACCAATGTGTGAAAATTGGCATAAAAAAATGGACCGCTGTAATACCAAGAAGTTGGAAACAGGAAACAAACCACAAATAAAAAGTTCTTGTCTGCAGTAATTAATAAATTCATAAAATATTAGACGAACTTAGTTGTTTAGTATAAATTACACTTATTTAAAAATATAACAGGTTCAAGTTGAAAAAAAAAAAATGGAATTTCAAAAATAAAAATTTTTATTTCTATACCAGCCTGATGTTCATATAATTTCTCCTCTAGAAGCTCACTTTAATTAAAATATTGAAAAAGTTTCCCCTTAAATAAATACATACCCTTAGTAAAGGCATGGAACATTCAACAGTAAGTGGTAAGAAGCCCAGAACATACACTGCCAGACATTGTCCTTTCAATTTCGAAGTCAAAATTCTGGCAGTAAGTGGTAAGAACCCAGAACATACACACTAGGGGTCTTTTTGTCCTTTCCTTTTCAAAGTTAAAATTATCCCTACAAGGCAGTACGGAAGAGGGTAGGCTTGCATATGAACGTTGTGCGAGTGTAGAAATAAGATACAGTATTTTAATATTAAAAATCTGTTTACTTCTAAGAATCTCCCCTGATGTTCATATTGCTGACTCCCACACTTAGGTGGAGGTGGGATGCCAGTGAAGGAAAGAGATAGGATAATGTTAAGTAAAAACAATATACCATGTTTTTTATTTATTAACCTGGTCTAGCTCACTTCCATGAAACCACTTAAAAATACGAGACTCCATATTATTTACTAAAGCTATTTAAAAGACTGGGCATAGATTATCTCTAAATGATAATTCTTCCTCTAAATGATACTTTTGATTGATTCCAAATCTATTATTAAACCAAAACTCCATATACTCACTAATATGAGTCATAAATTAACTGAACTTGAAATTAATTAGACCATGGCCCTACAGCCACTATGGGCCCTAGAGCCTTGCTATTTTCATAAACCCATATTCTTTAAGATAATGTTTAGCAAAAACAGACTTGGTATGCCATCGGGCAGCTGCTAAAAGTTAAATCTTTCCAAAGAAAGATTTCTACAAAAATTAAGGGAAGCAGTAGCACTATCATGTAACTTAATTTTCGAGCCGTTTGTTAAATTTGGATCTAATTCCTTAGCTTGGCCACTGATTGATTTCAAAGCTTAGGAAACTATTAAATTTTTCTTTTAATTCTTTAGGTAGTTTTTGCACAATTTGGTTTACCTTTACATAAAGCAGGGTCCAGTTTTGTTCACCACTTTCCCTGATGCCAAACAGATTGAGCATTGTTTGCTTTTCCCAGCTTCAGCTAAAACTTGTGTAAATTCAACGACACATTTCCTTGCAAATCTTTTGTCCATAGTGATAAAGGATAAAATGTAATAATATATCAGTCATATTCTACTTAATGTCATTTGTAACAACTGTGGTAATTATTTACTATCGTACAAAAGTTGAAATGCAGGAAATCAGGTGTTATCTGAATCATTGGTTCATAACAAAACAGCTGTTTTTCATTCGTTGTTTATAACTATGTCCATTACTAAAGATATTTTTCTATTTTTCTCTCATGATATTTGCAAAATCTTTGGAGTATTTCTTAGACTAATAGTAATTTACTACATTCTGATAAATATATACTTCTAAAATATAAAACCCTTACAACAGGAATATCAGCCCCATAAAATAGTCAAAGGACAACTCGGTGGTTTCCTAGATTATACCATTATAAAGAAAAGTTGACTTGCATGATTTTATTACAAAATTTCCACTTATGTTAGCCCAAATAAATTCAAAATTTGCCAGAATATTTAAAAAAATATCACTAGATAAACTGAAGATGTTATAATTATCTGCCTAAGCAAGATGAAATTTTTTGTACATTGCCCATTAATTTTCATTATTTACGCAATAATCTTTAAAGGTGATGCACTTAATATAGAAAGACCGGCATTTCTGCATGTGCAGTCTAAACAACAAATCATACATAGACATGTAAAACATTCTGAAACAATAATAAATCAAAATTAAATATGCTATATTCCCTTACGATGCCTTCAAATGTCTACTAAATAAACTAAATGAATATAATATGTCATAAGCAACTTGCCAGAACAAGCAGCTTTACTGTTGTAAAGATCAGATAACTTAGATAGCACTTGCTTCCCAAGATTAACCTGAAATCCACATTAATATACCAGACCTGCGGCACATGACAATTTTAATAAATCATGTAATTAATAAGTCTGGGTTTTATCATTAAGCTTGAAACATTCATTACTTCAAGAGGACATAATTACTTCAAACTAACATTCAGATCATTAGATTCCTTAAGTTAACTACCAAAGGAATCTACATACATACATATACCAAAGGCACTTCCCCCAATTTTGGGGGGTAGCCGACAACAACAAGAAACAAAACAAAAAAGGGGACCTCTACTCTCTACGTTCCTCCAGCCCCGTGGCCGCGGGGGCATAAAACAATTAGAATTGCGCCAACGTTATCCCTGCGTGTCGTAAGAGGCGACTAAAAGGGACAGGACGTGGGGGCTGGGAACCCCCTCTCCTGTATAAAAAATCCTGTGAGACAGCAACAAAGGAATCTAATGATTAGTCTAATTCCATTTTCATAGACATCTAGACCTGCTTAAGAGATTATTCATAATACAGTATCCAAAAAAATATAAATTATGAATGAAATATGCTAAATTTTTTTTTTTTTTTTTTTTGGTATCAATAGTAAACTTCAACATATCAACAATGCATGCTTATTTTCAAATTATTAAAACCTCAAATGGACAAAGACAACCCTACAATGAGCCCAAGGTTTGAGTCGGTAGCCTTACTAAACTGTTTCTAACAACAAAAATAACCATTTGGCTTGAGAGATTCTTGCCAAAACCCAGAAAGTTATTAATCGAAACAAGCCTGTGCAAAATATATCCATGGTTAAACAAGGAAAAAAGTTATTTAATATGGTCCGATGTAGATTTATGGAAACTCATTTTTATATAAGCTAAAAATGCTGATTGATATAAGACTTAGCTTTATATCATGATACACTAACTGATATCATCATGTTATGAACCTTTGTATCCTACAAATTGCTTTACCGCTGTAATGAAAAGATGATCAAATCAGAATTCTGTTCATAAGATTTATTCTTAAATCCACATCTATATAAAAGATTTGTGGCACATAACCTAAACTAATTTATTCTTAAATCCACATCTATATAAAAGATTTGTGGCACATAACCTAAACTAATTTTATTCACATAATTTCAAAGAAAATTTTCTTAATGGGAGAGTGGGGTTGATACCATTCGTTAACTTGTAAATTTTTTTTACAGAGTACTACGTATTTGTGACAAACATTCAGAATCAATGGTTTTCTGGTTTACAATATGTCAATCAACTTCATGTAAGAATTTGTGTCGAAGCCTTGTCCTTGCTTTTCAAGCTTGAATTGCCGTACCTACCACATTTCTGATACTTACTATACTTAAGACATCTATCACTGAAATAATTTGGTTACTGCTTAGCTTTTCAGTATAGTTATGCCAGTTAGTCAAGCATCTTTTAAGCTAGGCATTTAAGCAAAGCATTTTTATGTCAGCCAATCAGGCCAAGCATCATATAAGCTGAACCTTAAAGGGTTACAGCCAACTTTATACATTACACAAAGTACTATACAGTACATAATAGTGCAGATCTTTGTAGCAGACTTTCGTTCCATAACTCAACTGTTTTCACCCGAAAACTATTATGTTTCCTTTGGTCTCTGTCAAAATTATTTATTCTTTCTTGCAACTATTTTCACCAAATATTCAAGAACACATCTTTAGGCTAAGCACTTAGCTTTCATAACTGTGTGTGTGTAAACATGTTACTCTATATAAGATTAGTAAGTTTCTGGAACCTAAATGTTTAAAGCTGTCAATTATACATATATGAATCCCTCTTAATCCAACAAAAGGCTTTGTTATTGTATGAAACATATGCTGGTGTTAGCATTGAGCTTACCAAATCACATCTATAATCCAAATCAATATACCAGACCTGCGGCACATGACACAACTATTATCGCTCATGTAATTCAAGTCTGGATATTCTTTCTAACTTTACAAAATGGCGAGTGGGGTTTGCAATTTTAATTAACGCATATCCTAACAAGCATTATGGTTATCTAGTTTCTTCATCTTACAACTGAATTGCTTTAACTTTGAATTTCCTTGCTAATTACGCCAAAAGCATATTTAGGATCTCATCTTTACCCAAAAACAGGCTTTTTCTTTGTAAGGAACAGATATTTTAGTTAGCATTGAGCTTACCATATTTAATCTGTGACCTGCATTAATATACCAGACCTGCGGCACATGAATTAAATTGTGTTACTCATGTAATTTATAAGTCTGGGTGGCATTTATCAACTATGAATATTCTTTACTCATGACAGAACAATTGTAATCAACCTTCAGCTAAATAGTTTTCTTCTTCACATTGATCCAATAAAAGACTTTGTTGTTGTATGAAACAGCTGCTTATGTTAGCACTGAGCTCACCATATCACATCTGTAATCCAAATCGATATACCAGACATGCGGCACATGAAACAACTATTATCACTCATGTAATTTAAAAGTCTGGATTTTACTTTTTCTCTAAACAGCGAGTGGGGTTTGCAATTCGAATTGATGCATATCCTATCTAGTACTTACGGTTTTCTATAGTTTTTTTTATCCTACTCAGTACTGCTTTGACCTTGAATTGCCTATTAAATAAACCAAAAGTATATTTATGATACCTTAACCAAAAGCAAAGTTTTATTATTGTACGGAACAGATACTTCAAGTTAGCATTTAGCTCACCTTATTGAATCTGTGACCTACATTTATATACCAGACATGCGGCACATGACTTAACTTGTATTACTCATGTAATTTATAAGTCTGGGTGTCATTTTTTACCAGCAATATTCTTTACTCAGGATGATACAATTGTTGTCAACATTTAGCTAAATAGTTTTCTTATTTACAATGTGCCAATTAACTTTATGAGACAACTTCATGCTGAAAACAATGCCTCAACACAATTTTCATCTCACATTTATTCTTCAAATAATCTAGTGTCACATCACTCCATACCTTAATACTTATCCTTTACAATATCAGCAAGTTCATAAAAATTGATAGCATCAAAAATTTGCTAAATCTCTGGGGTTTCCTTCGAAGACAAATAATAACCTACTGGATATGTGCTATACTGAAACCGCAATGAGTAACTAAAAATAAGCTACTGTATATGAAAATTAGTCTAGATTCTTCCCGTCGATAAAAATACGTACCAAAAGTTCAAACAGGTAATTAACGAGTAGTACATAATGGCGTTGTAGAACAAAAAATATTAGTAGCTAAAATTCCTTATTTCTAAGGTAAGAGAAAGATCCCAATGTTAAAAAAAAAAAAATAAAAAGAAGAAGAAGAAGACGAAAGAAAGTATGACTTTACAACCCTCCCTTATTAATATAACTCCCACAGTAAGAAAAGTAAAATGTCATAAGTTGTCCTACAGTAAAATATAAAATAAATATTGTCATTTAAAGTAAATATTTTCAATCCTCATGATGTGTTATTAAAATGCTTACTACACAAATTTAAAGGATATCATGAACCAGCTTTATAGCCAAAAGAAATAGATGTTCTTTAATAATTAGTTTATTAGTTTTGATATATAATCCACTTTGATTTACCATAAATGAACTTACACTATTCATGTATTTAGTCTATATCTAATTCTAAAGCTTTCAATATTCATAACTACAAAACCCAAATATATTTCTGACTAATGATTCCCTGCAGTTTCTTCATCCTACAACTGCTTTGCATTAATCTTAAATTTCCTCACTAAACACACCTAAAGCCTATTTATGATCCCATCTTAACCCAAAATGACATTTCACTATTGTGCAGAATAGATACTTTAATTAGCATTTAGCTAACCATATTCAATCTGTAACCTTTATTAATATACCAGACCTGCGGCACATGACCTAACTTGTGTTACTCATGTAATTTATAAGTCTAGATTTTCTTTCTAACCTTTCCTTGATGGCAACTGTCTACGGGCTCTTTGCAGCTTTCTATCAGTTACTCTTAATTGGTTCCTCTCATCTCTTCTTTCTCAACTGTCCAACTCCTTTCATTTTTCTTGCTAAAACTTGTATCTAACTTTTAACTACACTGTGCTATACCTAAAAATGCCTGTCAAAAGTCAAGATAAGATAATCTATCATTATCAAACTGTAACATTCACAATGAATACCATTACCACACTGTAATGTAAAATTAACCAATGTTATTTTTAGACTAACAAAAGACCTATCAATAAAAGATTTAGACCAAATAACATCCCCTGGAAGACACACCACAAACTAATAGATTAAATTTCTAGAGTACAATAAATGAACCATAAATAATATTCCCTTTTTTTTTCTTTTTATTAAAAAGGTTAATATACAAATCTAAAGGACATCATGAACCAGCTTTATAGCTGTAGGGGAGAGATATCTAGTTAACAAATAGCATACTAGGTTTAATCTATAATCCTCATTAATTTACCAGACCTGCGGCAAATGACTAAACTTGCATTAGTCAAGTAATTAATAAGTCTGGATTAATTCCGATACTTCCTATGCTTAAAACATCTATCACTGAGACCATAAATATTTTTTACTATCATTTAGTTACTGCTTAGCTTTTCACCCTTTTTACCCCAGAAAGCCAAGCATCTTTTAAGCCAGACACTTGAGCAAAGCATTTTCAGGGTAGCCTATCAGTCCAAGCATCATTTTCAAGCTCGACTTTTAAGGGTTACAGACAACTTTGCACCATACACAAAGTACTATAGGTAATAGTGTAGATCCCTTGTAGCAAACTTTTGTCCCATAAATTTACTGCTTTTGCCTGAAAACTATTATCAATTTCCTATTGTCTTTTTTTAAATCATTCAACCTTTCTTGCAACAATTTTCAACCCTTATTTAAGAGCACATCTTTAGGCCACGCACCTAGCTTTCATAACTCTGTGTTTGAACATATTATTCTAAATTAAGATTAGATTCTAAGTTTCTTTAACCTAAATTCTTAAAGCTGTCAGTTACGTATCTATGAATCCCTCTTGATCCAACTAAAGACTGTTGTTATTGTATGAAACAGATGCTTGTGTTAACAATGTTGAGCTCACCATATCACATCTGTAATCCAAATCAATATACCAGACATGCGGCACATGAAACAACTATTATCACTCATGTAATTTAAAAGTCTGGATTTTACTTTTTCTCTAAACAGCGAGTGGGGTTTGCAATTCGAATTGATGCATATCCTATCTAGTACTTACGGTTTTCTATAGTTTTTTTTATCCTACTCAGTACTGCTTTGACCTTGAATTGCCTATTAAATAAACCAAAAGTATATTTATGATACCTTAACCAAAAGCAAAGTTTTATTATTGTACGGAACAGATACTTCAAGTTAGCATTTAGCTCACCTTATTGAATCTGTGACCTACATTTATATACCAGACATGCGGCACATGACTTAACTTGTATTACTCATGTAATTTATAAGTCTGGGTGTCATTTTTTACCAGCAATATTCTTTACTCAGGATGATACAATTGTTGTCAACATTTAGCTAAATAGTTTTCTTATTTACAATGTGCCAATTAACTTTATGAGACAACTTCATGCTGAAAACAATGCCTCAACACAATTTTCATCTCACATTTATTCTTCAAATAATCTAGTGTCACATCACTCCATACCTTAATACTTATCCTTTACAATATCAGCAAGTTCATAAAAATTGATAGCATCAAAAATTTGCTAAATCTCTGGGGTTTCCTTCGAAGACAAATAATAACCTACTGGATATGTGCTATACTGAAACCGCAATGAGTAACTAAAAATAAGCTACTGTATATGAAAATTAGTCTAGATTCTTCCCGTCGATAAAAATACGTACCAAAAGTTCAAACAGGTAATTAACGAGTAGTACATAATGGCGTTGTAGAACAAAAAATATTAGTAGCTAAAATTCCTTATTTCTAAGGTAAGAGAAAGATCCCAATGTTAAAAAAAAAAAAATAAAAAGAAGAAGAAGAAGACGAAAGAAAGTATGACTTTACAACCCTCCCTTATTAATATAACTCCCACAGTAAGAAAAGTAAAATGTCATAAGTTGTCCTACAGTAAAATATAAAATAAATATTGTCATTTAAAGTAAATATTTTCAATCCTCATGATGTGTTATTAAAATGCTTACTACACAAATTTAAAGGATATCATGAACCAGCTTTATAGCCAAAAGAAATAGATGTTCTTTAATAATTAGTTTATTAGTTTTGATATATAATCCACTTTGATTTACCATAAATGAACTTACACTATTCATGTATTTAGTCTATATCTAATTCTAAAGCTTTCAATATTCATAACTACAAAACCCAAATATATTTCTGACTAATGATTCCCTGCAGTTTCTTCATCCTACAACTGCTTTGCATTAATCTTAAATTTCCTCACTAAACACACCTAAAGCCTATTTATGATCCCATCTTAACCCAAAATGACATTTCACTATTGTGCAGAATAGATACTTTAATTAGCATTTAGCTAACCATATTCAATCTGTAACCTTTATTAATATACCAGACCTGCGGCACATGACCTAACTTGTGTTACTCATGTAATTTATAAGTCTAGATTTTCTTTCTAACCTTTCCTTGATGGCAACTGTCTACGGGCTCTTTGCAGCTTTCTATCAGTTACTCTTAATTGGTTCCTCTCATCTCTTCTTTCTCAACTGTCCAACTCCTTTCATTTTTCTTGCTAAAACTTGTATCTAACTTTTAACTACACTGTGCTATACCTAAAAATGCCTGTCAAAAGTCAAGATAAGATAATCTATCATTATCAAACTGTAACATTCACAATGAATACCATTACCACACTGTAATGTAAAATTAACCAATGTTATTTTTAGACTAACAAAAGACCTATCAATAAAAGATTTAGACCAAATAACATCCCCTGGAAGACACACCACAAACTAATAGATTAAATTTCTAGAGTACAATAAATGAACCATAAATAATATTCCCTTTTTTTTTCTTTTTATTAAAAAGGTTAATATACAAATCTAAAGGACATCATGAACCAGCTTTATAGCTGTAGGGGAGAGATATCTAGTTAACAAATAGCATACTAGGTTTAATCTATAATCCTCATTAATTTACCAGACCTGCGGCAAATGACTAAACTTGCATTAGTCAAGTAATTAATAAGTCTGGATTAATTCCGATACTTCCTATGCTTAAAACATCTATCACTGAGACCATAAATATTTTTTACTATCATTTAGTTACTGCTTAGTTTTTCACCCTTTTTACCCCAGAAAGCCAAGCATCTTTTACACCAGACACTTGAGCAAAGCATTTTCAGGGTAGCCAATCAGTCCAAGCATCATTTTCAAGCTCGACTTTTAAGGGCTACAGATAACTTTACACAAAGTACTATAGGTAATAGTGTAGATCCCTTATAGCAAACTTTTGTCCCATAAATTTACTGCTTTTGCCTGAAAACTATTATCTACTTCCTATTGTCTTTTTTTAAATCATTTAACCTTTCTTGCAACAATTTTCAACCCCTATTTAAGAACACATCTTTAGGCCAAGCACCTAGCTTTCATAACTCTGTGTTTGAACATATTCTAAATTAAGATTAGATTCTAAGTTTCTTTAACCTAAATGCTTAAAGCTGTCAGTTACGTATCTATGAATCCCTCTTGATCCAACTAAAGACTGTTGTTATTGTATGAAACAGATGCTTGTGTTAACAATGTTGAGCTCACCATATCACATCTGTAATCCAAATCAATATACCAGACATGCGGCACATGAAACAACTATGATCACTCATGTAATTTAAAAGTCTGGATTTTACTTTTTCTCTAAACAGCGAGTGGGGTTTGCAATTCGAATTGATGCATATCCTATCCAGCACTTATGGTTTTCTATAATTTTTTTTAAACCCTACTACTGTACTGCTTTGACCTTGAATTGCCTTATCAAATAAACCAAAAGTATATTTATGATACCTTTACCAAAAGTAGAGTTGTATTATTGTACGGAACAGATACTTTAGTTAGCATTTTGCTCACCTTATTGAATCTGTGACCTACATTTATATACCAGACCTGCGGCACATGACTTAACTTGTAATACCCATGTAATTTATAAGTCTGGGTGTCGTTTATCAACTAGAAATATTTTTTACTCAAGACGATACGTTATCAACATTTAGCTAAATAGTTTTCTTATTTAGATTGTGCTAATTAACTTCATGGGAGAACTTTGTGCTGAAAACAATGCCTCAACATGATTTTCATCTCAATTATTCCTTAATTAATCTAATGTCACATCACTCCATATCTTAATACTTTTCCTTTACAATATCAACAAGTTCATAAAAATTGATAGCATAAAAAATTTGCTAAATCTCTGGGGTTTCCTTCAAAGACAAATAATAACCTACTGCATATGTGCTATACTGAAACCGCAATGAGTAACTAAAAATAAGCTACTGTATATGAAAACTAGTCTAGATTCTTCCAGTCGATAAAAATACGTACCAAAAGTTTGAACAGGTAATTAACATGTAGTACATAATGGTGTTGTAGACCAAAAAATATTAAAAGCTAAAATTCCTTATTTCTAAGGTAAGAAAAAGATCCCAATGTTTAGGGGGAAAAAAAAAAAGTATGACTTTACAACCCTCCCTTATTAATATAACTCCAACAGTAAGAAAAATGAAATGTCATAAGTTGTCCTACAGTAAAATATAAAATAAAATTGTCATTTTAAGTAAATATTTTCAATCCTCATGATGTGTTATTAAAATGCTTACTACACAAATTTAAAGGATATCATGAACCAGCTTTATAGCCAAAAGAAATAGATGTTCTTTAATAATTAGTTTATTAGTTTTGATATATAATCCACTTTGGTTCACCATAAATGAACTTGCACTATTCATGTATTTGGTCTATACCTAATTCAAAAGCTTTCAATATTCAAAACTACAAAATCCAAAATATTTCTGACTAATGATTCCCTGCAGTTTCTTCATCCTACAACTGCTTTGCTTTAATCTAAAAATGCCTCACTAAACACAACTAAAGCCTATTTATGATCCCTTCTTTACCCAAAATGACATTTTACTATTGTGCGGAACAGATACTTTAGTTAGCATTTCGCCAACCATATTCAATCTGTAACCTTTATTACTATACCAGACCTGCGGCACATGACCTAACTTGTGTTACTCATGTAATTTATAAGTCTGGATTTTCTTTCTAACCTTTCCTTGATGGCAACTGTCTACAGGCTCTTTGCAGCTTTCTATCAGTTACTCTTAATTTGTTCCTCTCATCTCTTCTTTCTCAACTGTCCAACTCCTTTTATTTTTCTTGCTAAAACTTGTATCTAACTCTAAACTACACTGTGCTATACCTAAAAATGACTGTCAAAAGTCAAGATAAGATAATCTATCATTATTAAACTGTAACATTCACAATGAATACCATTACCACACTGTATTGTAAAATTAACCAGTGTTATTTTTAGACTAAGAAAAGATGTATCAATAAAAGATTTAGACCAAATAACATCCTCTGGAAAACACACCACAAACTAATAGATTAAATTTCTAAGAGTACAATAAATGAACCATAAATAATATTCCCATTTTTTTTTTTTATTATTATTAAAAAGGTTAATATACAAATCTAAAGGACATCATGAACCAGCTTTATAGCTGTAGGGAAGAGATATCTAGTTAACAAACAGCATACTAGGTTTAATTTTTAATCCACATTAATTTACCAGACCTGCAGCAAATTACTAAACTTGCATTAGTAAAGTAATTAATAAGTATGGATTAATTCCGATACTTCCTATGCTTAAAACATCTATCAGCGAGACAATAAATATTTTTTACTATCATTTAGTTACTGCTTAGCTTTTCACCCTTTTTACCCCAGAAAGCCAAGCATCTTTTAAGCCAGACACTTGAGCAAAGCATTTTCAGGGTAGCCTATCAGTCCAAGCATCATTTTCAAGCTCGACTTTTAAGGGTTACAGACAACTTTGCACCATACACAAAGTACTATAGGTAATAGTGTAGATCCCTTGTAGCAAACTTTTGTCCCATAAATTTACTGCTTTTGCCTGAAAACTATTATCAATTTCCTATTGTCTTTTTTTAAATCATTCAACCTTTCTTGCAACAATTTTCAACCCTTATTTAAGAGCACATCTTTAGGCCACGCACCTAGCTTTCATAACTCTGTGTTTGAACATATTATTCTAAATTAAGATTAGATTCTAAGTTTCTTTAACCTAAATTCTTAAAGCTGTCAGTTACGTATCTATGAATCCCTCTTGATCCAACAAAAGATTTTGTTGTTGTATGAAATAGATGCTTGTGTTAACAATGTTGAGCTCACCATATCACATCTGTAATCCAAATCAATATACCAGACATGCGGCACATGAAACAACTATGATCACTCATGTAATTTAAAAGTCTGGATTTTACTTTTTCTCTAAACAGCGAGTGGGGTTTGCAATTCGAATTGATGCATATCCTATCCAGCACTTACGGTTTTCTATAGTTTTTTTTATCCTACTACTGTACTGCTTTGACCTTGAATTGCCTATGAAATAAACCAAAAGTATATTTATGATATCTTTACCGAACGCAGAGTTTTATTATTGTACGGAACAGATACCTTAGTTAGCATTTAGCTCACCTTATTGAATCTGTAACCTACATTTATATACCAGACATGCGGCACATGACTTAACTTGTATTACTCATGTAATTTATAAGTCTGGGTGTCATTTATTACCAGCAATATTCTTTACTCAGGATGATACAATTGTTGTCAACATTTAGCTAAATAGTTTTCTTATTTAGATTATGCCAATTAACTTTATGAGACGACTTCATGCTGAAAACAATGCCTCAACATGATTTTCATCTCAATTATTCCTTAATTAATCTAATGTCACATCACTCCATATCTTAATACTTTTCATTTACAATATCAGCCAGTTCATAAAAATTGATAGCATAAGAAATTAGCTAAATCTCTGAGGTTTCCTCCGATAACAAATAATATTCTACTGCATATGTGCTATACTGAAACTGCAATGGGTAGCTAAAAATAAGCTACTGTATATGAAAACTAGTCTAGATTCTTCCAGTCGATAAAAATACGTACCAAAAGTTCGAACAGGTAATTAACGTGTAGTACATAATGGCGTTGTAGAAAAAAAAAATTTTTACAACTCTCCCTTATTAATATAACTCCAACAGTAAGAAAAGTAAAATGTCATAAGTTATCCTACAGTAAAATATAAAATAAAATTGTCATTTTAAGTAAACATTTTCAATCCTCATGATGTGTTATTAAAATGCTTACTACACAAATTTAAAGGATATCATGAACCAGCTTTATAGCCAAAAGAAATAGATGTTCTTTAATAATTAGTTTATTAGTTTTGATATATAATCCACTTTGGTTCACCATAAATGAACTTGCACTATTCATGTATTTAGTCTATATCTAATTCTAAAGCTTTCAATATTCAAAACTACAAAACCCAAATATATTTCTGACTAATGATTCCCTGCAGTTTCTTCATCCTACAACTGCTTTGCTTTAATCTTAAAATGCCTCACTAAACACACCTAAAGCCTATTTATGATCCCTTCTTACCCAAAATGACATTTTACTATTGTACGGAACAGATACTTTAGTTAGCATTTAGCTAACCATATTCAATCTGTAACCTTTATTAATATACCAGACCTGCGGCACATGACCTAACTTGTGTTACTCATGTAATTTATAAGTCTGGATTTTCTTTCTAACCTTTCCTTGATGGCAACTGTCTACAGGCTCTTTGCAGCTTTCTATCAGTTACTCTTAATTTGTTCCTCTCATCTCTTCTTTCTCAACTGTCCAACTCCTTTTATTTTTCTTGCTAAAACTTGTATCTAACTCTAAACTACACTGTGCTATACCTAAAAATGACTGTCAAAAGTCAAGATAAGATAATCTATCATTATTAAACTGTAACATTCACAATGAATACCATTACCACACTGTATTGTAAAATTAACCAGTGTTATTTTTAGACTAAGAAAAGATGTATCAATAAAAGATTTAGACCAAATAACATCCTCTGGAAAACACACCACAAACTAATAGATTAAATTTCTAAGAGTACAATAAATGAACCATAAATAATATTCCCATTTTTTTTTTTTATTATTATTAAAAAGGTTAATATACAAATCTAAAGGACATCATGAACCAGCTTTATAGCTGTAGGGAAGAGATATCTAGTTAACAAACAGCATACTAGGTTTAATTTTTAATCCACATTAATTTACCAGACCTGCAGCAAATTACTAAACTTGCATTAGTAAAGTAATTAATAAGTATGGATTAATTCCGATACTTCCTATGCTTAAAACATCTATCAGCGAGACAATAAATATTTTTTACTATCATTTAGTTACTGCTTAGCTTTTCACCCTTTTTACCCCAGAAAGCCAAGCATCTTTTAAGCCAGACACTTGAGCAAAGCATTTTCAGGGTAGCCTATCAGTCCAAGCATCATTTTCAAGCTCGACTTTTAAGGGTTACAGACAACTTTGCACCATACACAAAGTACTATAGGTAATAGTGTAGATCCCTTGTAGCAAACTTTTGTCCCATAAATTTACTGCTTTTGCCTGAAAACTATTATCAATTTCCTATTGTCTTTTTTTAAATCATTCAACCTTTCTTGCAACAATTTTCAACCCTTATTTAAGAGCACATCTTTAGGCCACGCACCTAGCTTTCATAACTCTGTGTTTGAACATATTATTCTAAATTAAGATTAGATTCTAAGTTTCTTTAACCTAAATTCTTAAAGCTGTCAGTTACGTATCTATGAATCCCTCTTGATCCAACAAAAGATTTTGTTGTTGTATGAAATAGATGCTTGTGTTAACAATGTTGAGCTCACCATATCACATCTGTAATCCAAATCAATATACCAGACATGCGGCACATGAAACAACTATGATCACTCATGTAATTTAAAAGTCTGGATTTTACTTTTTCTCTAAACAGCGAGTGGGGTTTGCAATTCGAATTGATGCATATCCTATCCAGCACTTACGGTTTTCTATAGTTTTTTTTATCCTACTACTGTACTGCTTTGACCTTGAATTGCCTATGAAATAAACCAAAAGTATATTTATGATACCTTTACCGAACGCAGAGTTTATTATTGTACGGAACAGATACTTTAGTTAGCATTTAGCTCACCTTATTGAATCTGTGACCTACATTTATATACCAGACCTGCGGCACATGACTTAACTTGTAATACCCATGTAATTTATAAGTCTGGGTGTCGTTTATCAACTAGAAATATTTTTACTCAGGACGATACAATTGTTATCAACATTTAGCTAAATAGTTTTCTTATTTAGATTGTGCTAATTAACTTTATGGGAGAACTTTGTGCTGAAAACAATGCCTCAACATGATTTTCATCTCAATTATTCCTTAATTAATCTAATGTCACATCACTCCATATCTTAATACTTTTCTTACAATATCAGCAAGTTCATAAAAATTGATAGCATAAAAAATTTGCTAAATCTCTGGGGTTTCCTTCAAAGACAAATAATAACCTACTGCATATGTGCTATACTGAAACTGCAATGAGTAACTAAAAATAAGCTACTGTATATGAAAACTAGTCTAGATTCTTCCAGTCGATAAAAATACGTACCAAAAGTTCGAACAGGTAATTAACGTGTAGTACATAATAGTGTTGTAGAAAAAAAAATTTTTACAACTCTCCCTTATTAATATAACTCCAACAGTAAGAAAATAAAATGTCATAAGTTGTCCTACAGTAAAATATAAAATAAAATTGTCATTTTAAGTAAATATTTTCAATCCTCATGATGTGTTATTAAAATGCTTACTACACAAATTTAAAGGATATCATGAACCAGCTTTATAGCCAAAAG
The DNA here is from genome assembly GCF_036898095.1 of Palaemon carinicauda. Taxonomy (NCBI): domain Eukaryota; kingdom Metazoa; phylum Arthropoda; class Malacostraca; order Decapoda; family Palaemonidae; genus Palaemon; species Palaemon carinicauda. Next base: position 29,102,312 of record NC_090744.1, read on the forward strand.
AAATAGATGTTCTTTAATAATTAGTTTATTAGTTTTCATATATAATCCACTTTGGTTCACCATAAATGAACTTGCACTATTCATGTATTTAGTCTATATCTAATTCTAAAGCTTTCAATATTCAAAACTACAAAACCCAAATATATTTCTGACTAATGATTCTCTGCAGTTTCTTCATCCTACAACTGCTTTGCTTTAATCTTAAAATGCCTCACTAAACACACCTAAAGCCTATTTATGATCCCTTCTTTACCCAAAATGACATTTTACTATTGTACGGAACAGATACTTTAGTTAGCATTTGCTAACCATATTCAATCTGTAACCTTTATTAATATACCAGACCTGCGGCACATGACCTAACTTGTGTTACTCATGTAATTTATAAGTCTGGATTTTCTTTCTAACCTTTCCTTGATGGCAACTGTCTACAGGCTCTTTGCAGCTTTCTATCAGTTACTCTTAATTTGTTCCTCTCATCTCTTCTTTCTCAACTGTCCAACTCCTTTTCCTTTTTCTTGCTAAAACTTGTATCTAACTTTTAACTACACTGTGCTATACCTAAAAATGCCTGTCAAAAGTCAAGATAAGATCATTATCCTTATCAAACTGTAACATTCACAATGAATACCATTACCACACTGTAATGTAAAATTAACCTGTGTTATTTTTAGACTCAGAAAAGATGTATCAATAAAAGATTTAGACCAAAAATCCTCCTCTGGAAAACACACCACGAACCAATACATTAAATTTATAAAGAGTATGATACATGAACCATAAATAATATTCCTGTACTTTTTTTTTATTAAAAGAGTTAATATACAAATGTAAAGGACATTATGAACCAGCTTTATAGCTGTAGGGGAGAGATATCTAGTTAACAAATAGTATACTAGGTTTAATCTATAATCCTCATTAATTTACCAGACCTGCGGCACATGACTAAACTTGCATTAGTCAAGTAATTAATAAGTCTGGATTAATTCTGATACTTCCTATGCATAAAACATCTATCACTGAAACAATAAATAATATTCTTTACTATCATTGAATCACTGCTTAGCTTTTCAGCCTTCTTATGCCACTAAGCTAAGCCTGTTTTAAGCCAGACACTTGAGCAAAGCATTTTCAGGTCAGCCAATCAGTCCAAGCATCATTTAAGCTCGACTTTTAAGGGCTACAGACAACTTTACACCATAAACAAAGTACTCTAAGTAATAGTGTAGATCCTTAGTAGCAAACTTTTGTCCAATAACTTTACTGTTTTCGCCTGAAAACTATTATCTGTTTCCCATGGTCTTTTTTTAAAGAACACATCTTTAGGCCAAGCACCTAGATTTCATAACTGTGTGTGTATGAGAATGTTACTCTATATTAAGATTAGATTCTAAGTTTCTTTAACCTGTTTGTTGCTGTCAGTTACATATCTATGAATCCCTCTTGATCCAACAAAAGATTTTGTTGTTGTATGAAACAGATGCTTATGTTAACAATGTTGAGCTCACCATATCACATCTGTAATCCAAATCAATATACCAGACATGCGGCACATGAAACAACTATTATTGCTCATGTAATTTAAAAGTCTGGATTTTACTTTTTCTCTAAACAGCGAGTGGGGTTGTAACTTGAATTTATGCATATCCTAACCTGCACTTATGGTTTTCTACAGTTTTTTTTTATCCTACAACTGTTTTGCTTTAACCTTGAATTAACTCACTAAATAAACCAAAAGTATATTTATGATACCTTTACCAAATTCAGAGTTTTATTATTGTACAGAACAGATACTTTAGTTAGCATTTAGCTCACCTTATTGAATGCTCAAATTTTCTATTACCACTCTTGGGTAAGAGGAAACCAACACTACAAACAGCTGACATTCAAAGCAGACCAAAACAATAAATCAATAAATAAAACAATACAAGATCAAAACCGCCAAAACTCAATTGGTCTGACTTTTTCTGTCAAAATATCTCGCTCAACATCACAAATTATTTAACCCTTTTACCCCCAAAGGACGTACTGGTACGTTTCACAAAACCCGTCCTTGCAAAAAAATGCTATAAAAATTTTTTTTTCATATTTTTGATAATTTTTAAGAGAAAATTCAGGCATTTTCCAAGAGAATGAGACCAACCTGACCTCTCTATGACAAAAATTAAGGCTGTTAGAGCAATTTAAAAAAAATATACTGCAAAATGTGCTGGGAAAAAAATAACCCCCTGGGGGTTAGGGGTTGGAAATTTCCAAAGAGCCTGGGGGTAAAAGGGTTAAGTAATTTGTATTTTACCTTGCTATACAAACCTTAAGACGTTTACTCAGGTTTGTATTCATGTAAGAACAAAGATATGTTAACAATTGACAGGCTACAGCAAATGCAAGTTACACTTTCAATTTTATTTAGGCAACCACCCTGGATGAATTTGATGTTTTGCTTTCCTAAACCAAAGGGCTAATTGGGAGAAAACAATCCTAATACAAGATAAACTAACTCTTGAAAATTATCATGCCCTGATATCTTTCCATCAGATATTTTTGCTCCTAGAATAACACTCACTCTGAAAGAACATGAACAAATCAAAAGAAACTAGAAACTAACTATAAAATGCAACAAATACTAATGTGGATTATGACACACTGTACTCACCTGTTGCCAAAGTTCCTTGAATAATATTTTGAATGGCAAGAGAATGAACAAATCAAAAGAAACTAACAAAACATTGCAGCAAATACTAATGTGGATTATTACACACTGTACTCACCTGTTGCCAAAGTTCCTGCTGCTGCTGCTGCTGTTGTGCTGTGAGGTGGTTAGCCTGTTTTTGCTGCAGTTGTTGCTTGTAAACACTTGATGCTAATGAGTTGTACATTGACTGGGTAACTCCTCCAGAATACTGATCTAATCTGTAAATACAATTTCAAATTATATCTTTAGTCACAAGAGTACCTATTAACACTGAACATAACAGAATTGTCACCTGCATCCTATTCCATGGATTAGAATGAAATTTAGAAAAAATAGCGATGAAAAGGAAATAAAGTATGGAACCAAATTTTGAAAATTAAAACAAAAATATATTAAAATAAAAAATGACCAGTTCCATATATAAATAGCTACAAAAATAAAATTACACTTGATCAAAAAGTAAAAATTCCATAACAATTCAAGTCTACTTAAAACAAAAACCAAGGTCAAAGGACAAAACATTAACCTGGAAATGAATATGAACAATAAGGCCCATTATTAACTAGGGAATTAGTTAAAAAATGTTGCATCAATATAAAAAATGTGTCAATATGGAATCCAATTACTTCTAAAACTAGTCAAGTATAAATAAAACTTCTGAAAAAATCAGTATTATAAAATTCCTTTACCTTGGTTTAGAATTTGAAGAATGCTTCGAACTTTTACTAGATGAATGAGATGCTGACGAAGATGAATGCTTGGCTTGCGAGGAAGAGTAACCCGAAGTTTTAGTCTGATTCTGCGGACTACTTGAGGTGATAGACTGGGTCAAAGAACTACTAACACTGTTGATGTTACTGTTGTTGCTCCCACTAACATTCACGGAACCTTTAAAAGGGAAACATAATCATTATTTCATTCATAAGAAAATTGAATTCTAAATTCAGTGTCTGCAGAAACTGCTACCAAAAACAGTTAAACCAAACATACAGCCTTACAAACTGTTAACACCACAATCAATTTCTCTTAGTGACAATTTAAATAAATCGCATTTTGCTTCTATGGGCAAACCTTCAATCCCCGAGGTAGCTAAGTTCAGAAATTGGAAGAGAAAATTATATCAACACAGCTAATTCATATATATTACAGCATTATTTCTTTGAATACCGGAATTCACAGTATGATAAGTACACACTTTCCCACTTGTGCCTAAGTGGTATTGAGTGCGTTAAAAGCATGTGTTTATATCAACCAGGTAAATTTTGCTGTGATTTACATCAAATTAAGGACCGCCCTTTTCAATACATACTGTATATACAGTAGATAAAATAGCCTGTCTAGACCAAGAACAGTCAAATGAAATGACCAACATGATATATAATTACTTCAATGACAGCTTTACCCTTAAAAACAAGAATAAGCAACTCAACTTCACATAAGGTACTCCCACATGCATAGTAACAAAACAGGTCTCAATATGTTTATGAAACCACCATGCCACCAGCAGCATGTGACAGCCACTCAAGTTGATGTTATATACTCTTCTACTGTAGTTTGTTTTGCTTATATATTTTGCATCTTCAAGAATTATTTTCCAATGCATATATTCTACTTAATTTTTTAAATGTAGGCCATCCTATATCTTCCACAACAGTACAATCATTAAGAAGTAATTAACATTTCCCCTCTTGGTTAATTCACATACAGGTACCATATGACAATAATTAACACAAATATATCATAGGTAGGTAAAAATAAACACAGGCAATTTGATTACCTACAAAACCACACTAGTAAAACATTGTGGCATTAAAAAGCAAGAAAGAAGGAAAATTAAGCATCATCAAGGGACTGGTTTCTTCACCAACACTTGAAGAGAAAATATTCTTCTCATTTCCGGGATATAGACTGTCGTAATCAAAATATTACCAAATCTTGAAATAAATTGACGCTGTTATCAGACTAACGTTGAGTAGAAAATAAAAACCATTAAATGAAAAGGTTATCCAAAGAAAGAACATGAAAAGAAAAAAATGCACTAGGCAATCATTAAAAACCAACCCAGAGGCAGTTAAAACTAGGAATGTAAACTATTAAGTTGAAAATATTAACAAATAATATCAGGAAATGGCACTTAACACACCCAAATAATACCAGCACTAAATATATTCAACATAAAGTATACCCAGATGGTGAACATTTTACACTCAAATTAGAAGCAAACACCACAAATTTGTCAAAAAGTTAACTGCCGAGACACATTAATTGTGAGGACCAAGAGGTGGGGGAGGTTCCACAGGAGCTCCTTTCAGGGTCTACTCACCTGGGACGGGGCTTCTACAGGGTGACTCTCGAAGGAAAGGTATTACAAGAATTTTTTCTAGATATAAGCACTGTGATTTGGAGGTAAGATTCATCAAAATAAAATAATATAGGAACAAGCATTAATATCAAAATGGAATGGAATATGGAATTTAGGCTTAATATCATTCAAAGAAGTTGAAAGCATATGAAGGGGGAATGATGCATGAACACGAAAAAATACTATTCTTTCTTTCTTCCTCTTCCTCCTCTTCATTACTTACATAAGAATGGTTCCTACAATTCAATTTAGGATATAGGAAGTGGACATAGGAAGGAGATTTTTCTGCAACTGACTATACTCGGTAACAATTCTTATAGAACTGTATCCGTCCTTTTAGTAGGCTCCTGGTACAGTATATCATAGTAGTGATCTCCATTATTGCAGATGTTTACTGTTCTTTGAAGATTTAAAAATCTTAACGATCTAAAATATTCGTATACCTTTATCACTTGATAACAAGGTTCTAGATAAGAAGTCAGAAGATAAAACTGAATCTTGGTAATCCGGTTACGAATACAGTATGAAAACATACTAATTACACAAAAACAAGATATATTAAAAAAAAACATTCAGACCATTTTACAGTAATTTTTTCTGCAGACATTTCACCCATTCCCATCAGTCTCTTTCTAACTGTCAATTTTCTATGATTTGGACTTACTCCAATTTCCAGTAATCGTCAAACCAATATAATAAGAATAAGCTCAAGTATAGTCTACTTTTTGTGAAACCTAAAAAATACCAAAATTTCCAACAAATCCAAATATTTCTAAAGATTAGCAGTGCATCAAGAACTTCAGAAGTACAAGTTTAACCCCTGAAAACATAACATCGTTAGAACTATCCACAAGAAATACTGTGATCCACTACAATAAATACTGTACAGTAACTGCTCTACAAATGAAAACAAATATGTACAAGGATACATGCAAACCCTATGGAAGAGGTATGCCTACCTAATAAATTTGTTTGCTAAAACTTAGGAAAATTTCTAAATATCCCGTTTTGTAATTAAAATGTTAAACACCATTGCCTCTTATACAAAACAACCACAGGCAAAAAATACCTAGTAATCAAAATATTATTCATAGTTGTAGACTAATAGGTTACAACCAGGTCTTATTTATTTTGAAAAAACATTGGAGAAATATCTTTAATCTGACAAAAAAAAAAAATTAAGGCAGAGGTAATAACAAGGTTCAAAATTGTATTTCTCTGATAAGGTAAAATATCAGTAGAAAGAAGAAAAATGTCCTCTACTGAATTCGTGTCACGGCTCACTATTCAAACGGAACCATATAATTGCTACTTTAAATATGATATATTTCTAAATACACCCGACCCTGCATGTATGAATGATTACCCTTTGACCACTCTCACAAATAAAATTACAGCTTACTAGTTGGGTTGTAAGTTGTAGCTGCAGTGGCCAAAACAGGACTATGATACACAGATGAAGATCCTGAGTTTTTTTTGTTTACATTGCTAACACTCAGTCCATGCATCATCCTCAGGTTGGCCAGGGGATCCACTGGAGTAACTAATGGACAAAAGAGAATATTACTGATGGAATTATCATCTTTTGCATTCAAAATCAGGCATCAAGCCTATCAAGATACTGCCACAATGTTTCACTTGAAAAAAATCTGCATTCTTATTTTACTGCCAGTATAGCCAACACCAATGCACAGGCTATCTTCTCAAATTAGTCAATATCAAATTTAATTAACTATGCTTTGCTAGTTCACAACACTATAATCAACATTACCTCGGATCTTTCTCTGGTTCACTACATGTCCATTGCAAAGAATTTGTCACCCACCACCGAATGAAAAAGAAATGGTTTACTCAAATTTCTTGATTTTTTACCAAATTGCCATAAGAGAAATCATTTGATTATCCCACATCTAAACATCATAAACCAAAGCTAGAGAAATAAAACAAAGTTATAAACAAATAAAAGGGTTGCAATTTGAAGAAATAAGTAAAATATTTAGCCGAGATATAATCCATCTCTTACCCATAACACTAAAAATTTACTGATAGGTCTAAACCTAAGCACCTATAAAATACACAAATTTTTAATAATACATTTGTATTTTATCAAACTATATAAACCTTCATCCTTTAATAGGAGTATGCTTCGGGATACGACTGTTGAAACCTAACAAGGTAGGGTTAGGAAGCTGGCAAAAGGAGAGTAGGCCCTTTCCATTCCAAAGGTCACTAGGTTCCTAGTTTGACCTTAAACCTTAGATTTGATGGGTGATTAAGGCAGGATGTGTAACTGGAAGGATTCAGGTTTGTGTTTACAATAAAAATTTGTGATTTATATCCAAACAAACACAAATCTATGACCTTGATAGGTGACGTACACTAGGGAGGAAGGAAGTCCCTATAACCAAATTGGACAAAATCGCAGGTACGAAATTCTGTCTAAGTCCCCAACTTTTTTCATCTTTTAACTGAATGAACTGTATTTTACATAACTGTATAAACCGAACAATGTTATATTTACTGAGCCCGAATTCAAGAATAAAATTAAAATCAACATGTCTTGACTGTCGCGAGCATAAATCCATTTTTTATCGTAGGCTAAGGATTAAGAGATAGTATTTGATATCATCAACAGACCACTATTTTAGCATACATTTTCACATTCTGAAAATCATGATTTTTCACAACCTAATTGTGCTTCATATTTTTATACTTTTTGTATTCAATTTTGTATGTACTTTAACAATCAACAATGCAGACTTTTACTTTGTTTACTATCAGCTGATCTTAAGCTGATGCAACATCATCTTAATAAATAATGCATAGTGTGTTTATAGCTATTACAGTGATATCTCTCTCATATACAGTAATTTCCTATCTTATACATTATGACTTGCACAGTTCTGTTTAAATTTCACTTATTGACTCTCATTCTTTGGCAATTTTTCATAAGGTGCTGTACCGTATTAGGCTATTTGCAAATTTCTAATACTAAATTTCCCATTTTGACTTGTGCTTTTTCATCATGTTTTATGCTTGGTATTTTTGGTACAGTAACTTCTAATGCTAAATTTCCTGTTTTGACTTGCACTCTTTAGCAATGTTTTGTGGTTAAGATATCTGGTGTCAAATTTAGGGTTCCGCGAATCTGTACCAAACATATGGACAACAAGAGTTAATTGAACCGCACTATCTCTTTCATTGGGAGAGAAATGGTAGGAGTCACACGTATGTGACCCTTATCAATCATTCTTTCTGGACATACTCTATGATATCTTCTTGTTCTGTCAAAGTAGCAGCAAAAGTCTCTAACAAAGATGAGGCAGAGAAAAGGGAAGAACATGAAGTTTGCTTTCTACTGGATTGTACAGTCTGATAACGACCTTCTCAGGATTGTGGTGGCCTAATGGAAATGTCCCTCCCTAACGATCTGCTGGATTGGCGTTCAAGACCTGCTCAGGCTCAATAATCTAATGTAGTGTCTGAAACCTCATCATCCTTGTGAGCGAGGGATGGGGAGATTGGGAGAACAGCCACTGCCTGGCCAACCCCAGTCCTAGCTTGGGCACTGATCATATGTCAGTCTCTACGGCACTGTCACTCTCTTTCCACTGCCATTCATGAGCAACCTTTAAACCATTAGAGACCACGGGTGAAACATCCTTATCACCTTTCGAGAAGAGGATGATACTGAAGCTAAGACAAAGCGAGGTGCCCTTCCTCTTCATGCTCGGATGTAGGAACACCTTCCTCTAAAGGAACACACTGATGTCAAAGCATTGCCAACCTCCTTAGGATTACATTTTCGATGTCATAAACCACACAAGCGGGACAATAAATAGCCAACAGGAATGCTGTCTAACAAGAACAAAAATATGGATTTCTGCAGGTTAGTACAGAAAACTGTCACACAGCTACAGTTATCGGGATAGAACTGCAAACCCTTCCTTCCTTCTAATTATCTCTCACAAACAACAATTTGCCAACACATTTACCAAAAAGAAAAAGCCAAATATTAAACCAGCCACATGAGGACACCGTTAAGTGCATCTGTACCACCCGCCAGCTGAAAGCAAACTGGGAGCTCAGTGGCCCTCCAGCTAACTATTGACACCTCGTTAAGCTTCAACAGCCATATCCAACTTTACTGTAAGCATACTGCTATCAAGGGACAAAAGTTTCCATTTGTGTGAGAACAAAAAAACAAATAAAAAGTTTTATGAATAAATCTTAAAGAGGAAAAATATAACCAAAATATGAGATCCGCTAAATATGAAAAATCTAAATGGAATTTGATAGTAAGGTTAGTTCTGGAATAAAAATTTCCACTACAGAAAGGATGCTTGTAATAATGTAAGGCCATTATTCAAATAGCAACTCTCTCCGTGCATATACTGAAGAGCAAACTGAATACCATAAAGATAACAATGAACCTTAGATATTTTCAAGTTACTTAACTGTCACAATTGTTTACTAAAGGTGTCAAATTATGAAGGTGATACAACCAGATAAAGGGACTCTGGCCACTCCAATACAACACATAACTTAGAACTAAGTGCCAATTTCACATTCACTACTTAAGGAGACAAACTGCACCATATTGGGACATTGATAAGCAGGAAAAGGAAAATAAGAGAAACCTTTCCCACAAGCAAAGAGTGATTTGAACTAGTGAAGCATCCTCAGTCAAATGCAAGCATTTCTACTTTGCCAATAACATTTCCTTAATTTTGGGTCCTCTTTTGTGATTAAAGAGGTTAATATGTTACAATGCCAATGCCTTAAAAAGAAAAACCTAAGTTTATGACAGTTATACTCTTCTCAAATATCAGTCTTCATTCTCAAGTATACTGGCAATAAATTACCTTTAACAAAATTAAACAAAAATAATTAAATCTACTATAGTAGATACAAAGAAAACATAGTTGAACAATATTTGGTACATTACAAAATCCTTGGTTTAAACTTAATGCATCCTGCCATAATACCACATAATGTACTAGCTATTGCTATTATCTAGAACTCAAATTTTCAATTCTGTTATCCAGACTAAAATCACAAATTTCTATTACTGTAAATCAAAAAATCTAATTATGAGATATGCACTAAAAGTGTCCAAACTATATTTAACGATACTCCTGATGAAAAGAAACAAAGTGTTGGTTCCAATTAAAAAGGTATTTTTAAAACATTGCTGAATATTCTTCAAGTTTCCTATTACATATTCTTAAAGTTTAACTAAAACTAATGCACGATCATGTCACCTTATTCTGTAAGAAAAACTACAAATACTGTACAACCACAACTAGCTCAAACATTAAAATACAATTACCCACAAAATTCTACAGTGTAAATACAAACACAGCTGTGTATAAATAAAAAAAAACTTATTCCAGATAGTATTTGCACTTACCAACTTGAATATCATCCTGATGCTTTTGGCGGGCCACCGACACATCGCTGCTCGACGCCCATGACGTGTGAGTCTTTTTTGTACTTTCTGAAGAATGTTTAGAGCTCAGTGAGGCTTCCGGTTTAGTCCATGACGATACGGACACATTGATGGACTTTTGTTGAACCGATTGCGAGTGGTGAGATTGTGGAAACTGCTGAGAACTTAGCTTCTTATGAGAAGAGTCGGAAACAGGCTTCATAGGTTGTGATTGTGAGGAATATGATATACCTAGTGACTGTTGTGAACTCCCCTTTTGCAGATTAATAGAAGAGTGATGGTGAGATTGTGACTGTTGCATAGATTTGGGCTGGTGTGCATCCTTTGGCAAATGAGGCGATGAGTGAGACTGAATGGAGGAATTTGGCTGTACACTCGAATGTGATTTATGATGAGCTGATGATGGGCTAGGTTGAGACTGTTGCTTAAGAGGATCTGCTGGGGATGTATGATGCTGTTTATGATCAACGGGGGGATGACTTGATTTCTGTTCTTGGACTGGTGAACTATGCTGACCTGGTCTTTGGTTCCTCCCTGGGGAGGTCTGAGAAGAATATGTTGGTGATGTTGAATGATGTTTTTGAGAATACTTATCTGCTTGTACTGAAGATGCACTTGCTTTATGAGAATACTTGTCTGAATGGACAGCAGATGTACTTGGTTTTTGAGAGAATTTCTCTGTTTGAATAGGAGCACTTGAATGTGAGATTTTCTGCTGTAATTGATTTTGTACTTGTAATTTAATGTCATTAGGGTCCTTAGAAGCCTTAGTTATAACAGTCGATGAAGGGATATTGTCTTTCGCAGAGGTTAGTTTATCTGGATATCCATCGACAGACTTTTGTTTTGAAATTTGTAGCAACTCGTTCATAACCAGATTCATTTCCTCCTCCAAATTATCTTCCTTCTTCACTTCTAATTCACATAACTCAGAGGATGTCACATTTGAAGTGACAGATGAAGTACTAGAAACGGCAAAACTTTCCTTTTCCTCCACTGTTTCCTCTTGTTTGAGATCACTTGATTTGGATGATGCAATTAAATCAAGTTTTGCTTTCAAATCTGTCCTATCTTCATCACTTGATAAATCTATAACACTTACATCATCCTTTTTAGAAGTCAATTTTTCTTCATGACTAACCTTTGAAGCACTTTCTTCCACACTAGAAGTTTTGGATGACTCTGTTTTTGTTCTCTCTTTACTAATACTGGATTCTGCAACAACACTAGTACTCTGTACAATCCTACTGGCACCCTCATTAATTTTTTCCACAGACTTAATACTAAGGCCACCACTAGAAGGTGCAAGGGGAGGAGGTAGTGAACCTTCCACAGACAATCTGATATTTGTTTTTTGCTCATTAGCCGGGGGTTTCTTTTTCAGTATCTCTGACTTTGGTGAACTAGACACATGGGGAGAATGGTTCTTTGGAATAACTGTAGCTGAGAGAGAAGGCTTTGGGGGCTGCGTAATCACACTAGTCGACACTGAAGACAAAGTGCCAGCATCCAATGACCCTTTCTTGACAGGTGTTTTTGGACGGCCTCCACCCCTGAAAATTAATATTCATTTAGGCTTGAAAAGAAATTGGTTGACATACATGGATTAAGTACAAAATCACATATTTCATCAACAAAAATGAAGATATCTTAAAAATCATAAAAACAGAATGACAATTTGGTGCTCTTCCATAATATGACATAAAACTAACACCTTCAAAAGCTCGTAATCATCAAGGTGTCCTAATCATTTGGGTACCTAAAGCTTCAGAGCAATTCATACAATAAATGTAGTCCATTACATTATTGCTTGCAAGTCAAGATTAGTAAAAACATAATTTCTAATAAACCTGGTGAGAAGAGAAAACTGGAACCTGTGAGAAGGGAAAAACTGGACCCTGTCAATGTGTCCCATTATCAATATTTGGCCTTATTGATTTTGACACATTATTGATTGCCAGTCTTTTTTCCTCTTTCTACCAACTACGTACTTCGCATGGTCAACAAGGCCCAGTGAGTTTAAGAAAAAAGGCACATATCACTTTCATCCTAAACCCCAAAGCAAACCCATGATCCACTGTTAGCAAGGAGAATGTGATAAGAGGTAATTATCTCATGAATGATTTTACCCCAGTGGGACGAAGATTAATATTTTCTTCAAGTGATACAACAGTAGACGTTTAGACAGATTACCAAAATTTCTATCTCCCCATTCCAACCCACAACTGCACTGCTTACTGCCTTTTATGTTCCATCCATCCTCTTTGGTCTCTTTCAATTTACCTTTTCTGACAACTCATAAACTTGACTTCATCCAATGTTCTCTTTTTATTCAATAACCAAACCATTAGATTAAAATTAGTCTTTTTAAGAATATATCTATAATCAAGCAAATCATAATAGTTAACTGATAACCAGTACAGTATTTAATCTACAGTTTAGGTCTAATGGGTTTAAATAAATACAATCACACTATTCCTTTTTCCATGGTGATTAAAAATATACGAGAGAGAGAGAGAGAGAGAGAGAGAGAGAGAGAGAGAGAGAGAGAGAGAGAGAGAGAGAGAGAGAGAATCTATATATTCAAATTTTTATTCTACTGTATTTGAGAGAGAGAGAGAGAGAGAGAGAGAGAGAGAGAGAGAGAGAGAGAGAGAGAGAGAGAGAGAGAGAGAGAGAGAGAGAGAGAGAGAGAAAATCTTTATATTAAAATTTTTCTTCCATTTCAGCGACTACCTAACATCTTCAGCGGTTATATTTTCTATTGTGTTAGTCCTCATAAGAGTTAACACACTGATTTTCATGGTTCTGGCAGTGTTTGATTTTTTAAAATTAATATATTATATCATATTTAATATATTGCAGTACAACCTAAAAATTTAATGGTAACCTAAACCAAAAATACTTAAATATTCTTGACAAAATTTCTTCGAGGTTTTTTTCTAAGATGAACTGAAAATTATGAAAGATTTTGACAATTTCTTTTGAAATATTTTAGCAATAATTGATATACATTCTGGGTTGAAAACTGGACAATCACATAATAATATGTTAGACTTCAGGTGTTCATCTATCCTGTCTTCCGGGATTGAATTATGTGGATATTGGCCAAATATCCAAGGGTCAAATGAGTGTGACTAATTTGAAGATGGGATCATACCAATTCAAAGTGACATTCTTTATGAAAAGAATACCGCAAGCCAACAATCAACCTGTTAAGTTTGTAAAGTTTATCATTGCTAGATTCAGTACTCCATAATATCGGTCATTTATATGAATGTTTTAGATAGTAATAAATCCCTAATAGAAACAGTTATATTGGATTTAATAATGGCTATTGCAACATTGGCTGCTTTGTCAGCATCATATACTATACAAATTCAGAAAGACAGTTTACATGTGTACTATGCCTAAATACCAACACGGCATCAATACTCACGTAAGTACAGCATGTACTGCGTAGCTTTCTTTATAGAGTATCCGTGCATTCATCCAGCCTTTGGGCCACAAAGGTCGTATTTCAGTATCAAGGAACGTTCGTATGTGATCTTCAGGAGATTCACACCGCTTTCTGATCAAGTGCCAAAACTGAACACGAATTCTGACTACATCACATAAGCAATTCCTGTGGGATGCAACATGGTACCTTTGTTGAAATTATTCACTGCAGAACAATCAAAATTTCTATACCAAATTAAGTTGAAAATGTAAGTTGAAGCTTAAGGAAAAGTACGAATAGCTAAATTTCTCCAGCATACAAATCTACATTAGAGAAGATCCAAAAGAAAAGTTGTAAAGAAAAACTCTCATACTAAACACAACATTAAAAACTTGCAATTTGATTCATACTGCTTTCAACTCAACACTCATTTCATGAATTAGCCAACTGTACCTTCAAGCTTAAGTCTTTATTGAGTTCAAAACTTTTGCTTAAACTACTTAAAATGACAACAGATTCCTCAAAACTTCAATATCGTATCTCAAAAATTTTCCATCAGAGCAATACCCTTTAGCTATTTCTAAACATAACTTCATTTCACAAACAAAACTTCAAAATGGAAAAAATAATTAGCAAAGTCTCTATCAACTACAAAATTACATAAAAAATATTTCTTTCACTCTAATAAAATATAACATGGAAATGAACCATACCTGACTTCATCTGTGAAAATGAATTTCTTCTTTGGGAGTTTACATTTCTTCTTGTCACCATCTTCCTCTTCTTCCTCAATAGGAGCGCTTCCATTTTCACCCCTAATAAAAAGGGTAAATCATCCATCAACTTAATAATTTAACTTTGATCAAACTGGAATGGACTAAAAAAATACATTTCAACATTTCATACAAGTGAGGACACTAATAGCTCTCGTATGAAATATGAACTCCTATGTTTCATAACTATTTACCTAACAACGGACATGGCCATAAAGGTATATACTCTGTACACTCGTATATATCCCCCTTTACCTACTTATTTCATAACTGGGCTGCAGTTTTAATAGCATTTCTTTCAAATCAAAAGGTTTCACACGATTTCCATACAAAAACTGAGGGAATGCAGATGTAAATGGACAATGTGAATGACTCAATCATATGAGAGAGAGAGAGAGAGAGAGAGAGAGAGAGAGAGAGAGAGAGAGAGAGAGAGAGAGAGAGAGAGAGAGAGAAAACGCTCACATCACACAGTGTACTTACTACAGAATCAAAAGAAGTAGGAAATGGAAAGGATGGTTTAGCATTAAGGTTATTGCAATAGCAAAGTATACAGAGGGATTTCAAATGTCTTTTGCACTAAGACTGCTCTTTGTAACTTTATAATCCATTTTTTCATGTATAGTGCAATTACTGTATTTTTTTTAATACAATTAACAAAGAGGAATATAAATTAAGACAAAGTTGTGCGCAGATAGACAGATATACCAATCATTTTGTCAAACAAATTCATCTCTTACATCAAGATATAAAAGCCACAAAACATTAGAAAAAATCTACATCTAAAAGTCACTGTCATCCAATATAATTATTTTCAGATTTTTCTTCTGCTACACTTCCAATCCCCAGAAGGGTTCAACAAGGTCAGTAAATGTCAAGGGTTCCCAAAATGTTATTAACCCTTTTACCCTCGGGCTATTTGGAAATTTCCAACCCTTAACCCCCAGAGGGTTATTTTTTTCCCAGCACATTTTGCTGTATATTTTTTTAAAATTGCTCTAACAGCCTTAATTTTTGTCATAGAGAGGTCAGGTTAGTCACATTCTCCTGGAAAATGCCTGAATTTTCTCAAAAAAAATATCAAAAATATGAAAAAAAAAAATTTTTTATAGCATTTTTTTGCAAGGACGTACCGGTACGTCCATGGGGGTAAAGGGATGGCTTTTGTGAAACGTACCAGTACGTCCTTTGGGGGTAAAAGGGTTAAAAATGAAGATGAATTTCATGAACGGTAACCAACTGGTAAGTAGAATTTCTGTAGTGAAACTAAAGATGCATTCACTGCCGTAATAATGTGTTTCCAGAGTGTGGAAGACTAGCATGCTGTCCTTCATATCAGCAAAACAAATTTTATATCCCAAAGCAGAGTAAACTTTAAAACTCTAACGCCCAGAATAGTTTGAAATGCCTAATTTTTCATCATTGGTAAACAAATACAACTATTCCTTCACTATTAAGCTAAGCAAAAATAAGTATTCCCTCCCAACAACATTTACAAAACTGACATTTCCTTTATACGTAAGCCCTACAATCACATACTTTTTAGTCTGGAATAGTGTAATATTTGGACCTGGTCAACTTTCAAAAAAAAAAAAAAACTTCAAAGAGTTCTCTCATCTTTAGATTAGTAAAAAAAATTTATGCCACAAACTACTATTTTGTACCAAAATGTTGTATAATGCAAAGAATCGGTTATCATACATACCCATTAACCATATATTGCCTTATAACCATTGACAGGGCATACCCAATCACACCACCACCACCATTTAATATTAAAAGGCCTCTACTGATGGCTATTCCTGTATATGATGCTCCACTCACTTCTCATGTTTCAAAAGTCAGAAGATGGAAAAGAAAAAATGGCTCTCATAGTATGATTAATGGTTATGCATTAAGAGGAAAATTATACCATAACCAATAATCATGTGTTGCCTTAGTAGCAACTTAAGAAGACTGATGGGAACTAAACCATCTTTGAAAACTCTTGTACACACAGTAAGTGGAGGCTTGAAGATAAAAAAAATTCAAGGTCAATCATTAGGAAGGCCACCTGAGAACCACTAACATAGCAACAAAGGCTGTGTTTGGTATGTGGCTTGTAAGAGATAAGTCATGAGAAGTTAGAAATACTTTCCCTATCAACAGATTGCAACTAAACGCAACAATTCAACCCAATTATACAACATAAAAAAAAAATTATTTCTTTCAAATAAAATTAAACTAAGGTAAAATAGCATATCTACATCATTGCTCAAAAGGATGGTAGAAAGTTCCAAAGAATGATTAAAAGCCAAAAAGGAGGAAAATGTACATTCTTCATATATTTTGCTTTCAATCTCATATAAATCTCTGGTACATAAATGTAAGCACTTTTAAAATTGCCAGAGCCAGATGAAGACATTAATTTTTCTGTTTCTTTCTCCTATCTACCGGTAGGATGTCTAAAATCAGCTAAGAATTTCTGAGTTGCTGAAAATAAAGCCTAACTGCAATAACTGGAAACACAAGAAAGTTCTTTTCGTAAGAGGTAGCCAAAGGAGAGATGAAAAAGCGTACTAACAAATACCATCTCGGTTTCAAAATCTGGAGAAAAAATAGACCCGATAGTCAATCAGGAATTGGACAGAGCATAGTCTCTGACAATCTTCAAAGAGGCCAGTCAAACGAATAAAGTCCTGAATGAGTCAAATAAAGAAAAGATAAAACTAGTGACAACTCTTTGAGAGGTCTGACATGACTCTCAGAACTGAAGTTATATCTAAGCTCTGATGAATGAATACAAATAAAAGGATCATTATATCAGTATTTTCTTATTTACAAAAAGAAATGGATGGATCTATGAGATTTGGGGAACATCGGAGAAACACAAGTAGCAATCAAGTGAAAAAGAGGATCTGAGAGCAAGAGTATTCAATTTGTTACACCAACCATCAAATCTTGGCCATCTTGGCCATATGCTCCTGTAAAGGTTGGTTTTTGAGATTCTGTATGTCATACCAATAGCTGCACCAAAAAAACTAAGTCAGTCCTTGCTTTACAAATTCCAAGTGTGACAATAAAGACTCCAGTCAATAGTGAAGTTTATGAAAGTGAGTTTGCTTCAAAAGATGGGAGGTCTAGAAGACTTGTAATACAAATCCCTAAAAAACTTGCTTCAATATCCAAGACAGCCAATAAAACAGAATTCAGTAGCATCAACTAGAAATGTCTGGAAGTCTAGCTACCTATCGAGGAGCAATTCTCTTTACAGCCATGAAACCAAAATCAACCATGATCACTGCTACTTGTAGAAATATGGATGCAACATCTCAAAGACTCACTACTTATCTCCTAGCTGGTAGGTTCCATAGATGCTGAACAATCTAAATGAGGCTTCGAAGTAACAAATAGCAGAGGTAGCTTAGCCTTGATGGTCACAGTAAAAGGTTGTAAATGGAGGAGTTGAGCCAGAGAAAGGAATAAAAAGATCTTCAAATCAGAACATGACAATAGGAATAACTGGGATCATATAAGTTGAATAAATAGGTGTCAGGAACAGCCAGTTTTTCCTTCAGAGGATGATACAACAGAGGCATCAACATCATCAAGAGGACATTTATCCACAAGGGGAAAATGCTCTGGAAGCACCATGCAGAGAAACTGAAAGCTAAAACTAAATGTGAATGGGTCCCCACATCATGGAAAACACCTGAGAGACAAGCTATGAAAAAAAGTTTGCAGATATCTTTATGAACAATACACTGGGACCTGGTGACCTGGTGGAGCAGGCATCAAGACAGGAGAAAAGACAGTAACATCAAAAATTCAAAACTAGCAAAAAAGAAATGGATACCTAGGAGTGAAGAGCAAGTGAGAAGACTAAAGGAAGAGGTATCAATATCACAAACTCAAAAAAATGTTATTTTCATTAGTAAAATAAATTTTTGAATATACTTACCCGATAATCATGTAGCTGTCAACTCTGTTGCCGACAGAAATCTACGGTCGGGATACGCCAGCGATCGCTATACAGGTGGGGGTGAACACAACAGCGCCATCTGTGGTCAGGTACTCCAGTACTTCTTGTCAACACCACCTCAATTTTTTCCTCGGTCCACTGGTTCTCTATGGGGAGGAAGGGTGGGTCAATTAAATCATGATTATCGGGTAAGTATATTCAAAAATTTATTTTACTAATGAAAATAACATTTTTCAATATTAATCTTACCCGATAATCATGTAGCTGATTCACACCCAGGGTGGTGGGTGGAGACCAGCATACATGTTAACAAAGAAGCTAAGTATCCCGTATTTTATTTTATTAGTTATTCAAAAATAACATAAAATAAATAAGTACCTGGTAAGGAAGACGACTTGAACCATTACTCTGCCTTTATTAAGTACGTCTTCCTTACTGAGCGTAGCGGTCCTCTTAGGATGCTGAACGACTCTTAGGTGCTGAAGTATAAAGGGCTGCAACCCATACTAAAGGACCTCATCACAACCTTTAACCTCGGCGCTTCTCAAGAAAGAATTGACCACCCGCCAAATCAACAAGGATGTGGAAGACTTCTTAGCCGACCGTACAACCCATAAAAAGTATTCAAGAGAAAGGTTAAAAAGGTTATGGGATTATGGGAATGTAGTGGCTGAGCCCCCGCCTACTACTGCATTCGTTGCTACGAATGGTCCCAGGGTGTAGCAGTTCTCGTAAAGAGACTGGACATCTTTGAGATAGAATGATGCGAACACTGACTTGCTTCTCCAATAGGTTGCATCCATAACACTCTGCAGAGAACGGTTCTGTTTGAAGGCCACTGAAGTAGCCACAGCTCTCACTTCATGTGTCCTTACCTTCAGCAAAGCACGGTCTTCTTCCTTCAGATGAGAATGTGCTTCCCTAATCAGGAGCCTGAATAGGTAAGAAACTGAGTTCTTAGACCTTGGAAGAGAAGGCTTCTTGATAGCACACCATAAGGCTTCTGATTGTCCTCGTAAAGGTTATGACCTTTTTAGATAGTACCTAAGAGCTCTAACTGGGCAAAGTACTCTCTCCAGTTCGTCCCCCACCAAGTTGGACAGGCTTGGGATCTCGAACGACTTAGGCCAAGGACGTGAAGGAAGCTCGTTTTAGCAAAAAACCGAGCTGCAAGGAACATGTAGCCGTTTCAGATGTGAAAACTATGTTCCTGCTGAAGGCGTGGATCTCACTTACTCTTTTAGCTGTTGTCAAGCACACGAGGAAAAGAGTTTTTAATGTGAGGTCCTTAAAAGAGG
Organism: Palaemon carinicauda; assembly: GCF_036898095.1. Lineage (NCBI taxonomy): Eukaryota > Metazoa > Arthropoda > Malacostraca > Decapoda > Palaemonidae > Palaemon > Palaemon carinicauda. Next base: position 29,122,289 of record NC_090744.1, read on the forward strand.
CTGATTGGAGAGGTTCAAATCTTGATGACATAAGGAACCTTAGGACCACGTCTAGATTCCAGCCTGGAGTGAACAACCGACGTTCCTTTGAGGTCTCAAAAGACCTAAGGAGGTCCTGTAGATCTTTGTTGGTGGAAAGATCCAAGCCTCTGTGGCGGAAAACCGCTGCCAACATACTTCTGTAACCCTTAATCGTAGGAGCTGAAAGGGATCTTACGTTCCTTAGATGTAACAGGAAGTCAGCAATCTGGGTTACAGTGGTACTGGTTGAGGAAACTGCATTGGCCTTGTACCAGCTTCGGAAGACTTCCCCTTTAGACTGATAGACTCTGAGAGTGGATGTCCTCCTTGCTCTGGCAATCGCTCTGGCTGCCTCCTTCGAAAAGCCCCTAGCTCTTGAGAGTCTTTCGAAAGTCTGAAGGCAGTCAGACGAAGAGCGTGGAGGTTTGGGTGTACCTTCTTTACGTGAGGTAGACGTAGAAGGTCCACTCCTAGAGGAAGAGTCCTGGGAATGTCGACCAGCCATTGCAGTACCTCTATGAACCATTCTCTCGCGGGCCAGAGCGGAGCCAACCAACGTCAGCCGTGTCCCTTTGCGAGAGGCGAACTTCTGAAGTACCCTGTTGACAATCTTGAACGGCGGGAATGCATACAGGTCGAGATGAGACCAATCCAGCAGAAAAGCATCCACGTGAACTGCTGCTGGGTCTGGAATCGGAGAACAATACAACGGGAGCCTCTAGGTTATCGAGGTAGCGAACAGATCTATGGTTGGCTGACCCCACAGGGCCCAAAGTCTGCTGCAAACATTCTTGTGAAGGGTCCACTCTGTGGGGATGACCTGACCCTTCCGGCTAAGGCGATCTGCCATGACATTCATATCGCCCTGAATGAACCTCGTTACCAGCGTGAGCTTTCGATCTTTTGACCAGATGAGGCGGTCCCTTGCGATCTAGAACAACTTCCACGAATGAGTCCCTCCCTGCTTGGAGATGTAAGCCAAGGCTGTGGTGTTGTCAGAGTCCACCTCCACCACCTTGTTAAGCTGGAGGGACTTGAAGTTTATCAAGGCCAGATGAACCGCCAACAGCTCCTTGCAATAGATGTGAAGTGTCCTTTGCTCCTGATTCCATGTTCCCGAGCATTCCTGTCCGTCCAAAGTCGCACCCCAGCCCGTGTCTGATGCGTCAGAGAAGAGACGGCGGTCGGGTTTCTGAACAGCCAAAGGTAGACTTCCTTGAGAAGAAGGCTGTTCTTTCACCACGTGAAAGTAGACCTCCTCTCTTCGGAAACAGGAACTGAGACCGTCTCTAGCGTCATGTCCTTTATCCAGTGAGCCGCTAGATGATACTGAAGGGGGGCGGAGGTGGCGTCTCCCTAACTCGATGAACAGGGCCAGCGATGAAAGTGTCCCTGTTAGACTCATCCACTACCTGACTGAGCATCGGTTCCTTCTCAGCATGCTCTGGATGCATTCTAGGGCTTAGTAGATCCTTGGGGCCGACGGAAAAGCCCGAAAAGCTCGACTCTGAAGATCCATACCCAGGTAGACAATGGTCTGGGATGGGACGAGCTGGGACTCCTCAAAATTGACCAGGAGGCCCAGTTCCTTGGTCAGATCCATAGTCCATCTGAGAATCTCCAGACAGCGACGACTTGTGGGAGCTCTTAAAAGCTAGTCGTCTGACGGAGCCGGACACAAGATCATGGTACTGCTGCACAGTCTGTGAACTGTCAACCATGGGGAAGCGAGGAAGTACAGCGACAACCCGAAGCTGTCTAGACTGTCTGGGTCGTACAGACAACTCCTTATCGGGTTGCTGAGGTTGCCGCACTGCGTCACAACAAGTCACTTCTGCTGGTTGTTGAATGTCTTCCCAGTGACACACTGACTCCGTAAACAAAAAATCCTCTAACAAGGACTAAGCTTGGACTGCATGTCTTGCAACAAAGCTCAAGGTCTATGGGAGCAGGTGTGGTAACAGACGGGGTTAGCGACTGAAGTGGAACCATTACCCTCCCTGGAAGCATGTTATGCTTAAATAAAAGTCCATAGGAGGCTAAGCAGCTAAAGGCTCCTCTCCAAATGACAGAGTCCTCAAGGGAATATCAGAAGGAGGGAGAATAGCACTTTCTCATCTACAGGAACCATATCCGAGAAAAGCTAAGTTCTCTCAGTGAGGGTTTCACTGGTGCAAAAGCAGCAGACTAGAAGGCAACGTTATGAAACTGCTTGACAGTCTAGTGAGTTGGCAACAACCAAAGATGTGTGACTGAGGAGCATGCGGTAAGGTATGCAGAGCATGCTGTATGCAGAGCATGCTGTATGTAGAGCATGCTGTAAGGTAAGCAGAGCATGTTGCATAGCGTGCGGCTTATGCTGCATGGGATGAGGCTCATGCTGCATGGGATGAGGCTCATGCTGCATGGGATGAGGCTCATGCTGCATGGGATGAGGCTCATGCTGCATGGGATGAGGCTCATGCTGCAAGGGATGAGGCTCATGCCGCATGCGTTGAGGAGGATGTCGCCTAGTATGAGGCTCCTGCCTCATGGGTTGAGGCGGTTGCCGCATAGCATGAGGCTCCGGCCTCATGGTTTGAGGAGGATGCCGCATAGTATGAGGCTCCTGCCTCATGGGTTGAGGAGGATGCCGCATAGCAAGAGGCTCCTGCCTCATGGGTTGAGGAGGATGCCGCATAGCATGAGGCTCCTGCCTCATGGGTAGAGGAGGATGCCGCATAGCATGAGGCTCCTGCCTCATGGGTAGAGGAGGTTGCCGCATAGCATGAGGCTCCTGCCTCATGGGTTGAGGAGGATGCCGCATAGCATGAGGCTCCTCATAGCATGAGGTCCCTGCCTCATGGGTTGAGGGGTTGAGGAGGATGCCGCATAGCATGAGGCTCCTCATAGCATGAGGCTTCTGCCTCATGGGTTGAGGAGGATGCCGCATAGCATGAGGCTCCTGCCTCATGGTTTGAGGAGGATGCCGCATAGCATGAGGCTCCTCATAGCAGGTTGCTGCATAGCGCTGGTACCTGGCAACTCCCAATGCGGCAGCTCACGCATGGAGGCAGGAGGAGCCTCAACATCATACGTCTGGCAGGGTGGACTGCGCAGAGGTGGAGGAGCGCTCGCAGGAGGAGGTGTGCTAACCTTCTCTGCCTGAAACTCCTGCATCAAAACCGCAAGCTGAGACTGCATTGTCTGCAGCATAGACCACTAGGGTCTATGAAAGACAACAACAAACGGAGCTACTGTCCGTTGAGACTGAGGGTCTAAAACAGCTGGTGCGGCAACAGACGGAGTTACTGCCTGTTGCGGTACCACCTTGCCTCTCTGGGAGGTGTGCAGTTGTCGTACTGCAGCAAGTCCGAACTGACCCAGTGCTAATGGCTCCACCTAGGAGTTGGACTTGCGCGGAAGGGACCGACTTGCACTTAAAAGCTGCAAGATTTGGTCCATGGTTTCTGCGAGAAACCTCTTCCGCAGACGAGGAATAAATGGGCTCTCTCGTCTTTGTGTGGGTGGGGTGATCACGTCGGCTACGTGAGTTGGTTACACCCGAAACCACGGAGGGAAAAGTCTGTTCGTCGATCAAGGCCTGATGAACCCATAAGTCCTTCGACGTTACTTCTCCTCTGGGCTTGGGAGCTTGTAAGAGGTCCCAGACTAGGCGAACAACTGGCACGAACAGACGAACCCTCGAACGCAACACTGTAACACTTTGCGCTTATCACTTTATCACTTTTGATTTTCTGTTTGCACTTATTTCACTGAACTCGAAACTTTAAGTGGTTTGTACCTGAAACACGCAATTCTATCCTTCATTAAAAGTTAGTAATTGCGAAAACAGTATTACAATGTAACAGAAAAACATAATGAAAGATAAATAATTCAGTGGCTGGAAAAGAGACTAAACACTAGATCAAATAAACTACGTTTAAAATCTCTCACCGCATAGAGCCTGGGAACAAGAATAAAACTCTAGAAACGTTTACCTTCTTCCCCTAAAGAGACTAGGGAGAAGAGCAAAAACGATAACAACGTTACCCGCTTGAACGAAACGTTTATCCTCCTCTCTCTCCCTCCGTCTCTATCTCTCTCTCTCTCTCTCTTGACTTAGAACCTGAGAGATGAGCCCAATTATATATATCGTTAAAACATATTATTGTTAAAGGAAAAAAAAAAAACTGAAAGATTTCCCAAATAAAAAGTTCCTTTATTAGAATTAAAACCATTTAAGCTAAGAAAGAATGAACAAAACGCTAGAATCGGTTTACTCTTACTGCAACGTGAATATTCTCTCTCTATCGTAACGATAGAGCGCAAGTTGAACGTTCTGAACGTCAACAACTGCAGAGACAAAACAAAACGTTAGTTCAACTTTGAAAACAGTACGAGACTATCAAAGAAATTCTTTCAAAAACATTAAAATAGCATAATATGTTAACAGGTAAAAACAAAATGACGGGCTCAATGTTAATTAACTTCGGTTCCAAGAAAAGACCGCCTACTATTAGGAAAGGTCGAATATAAACAAACATAAAAATTAATTTTAATAAGTTTATAATAAAAGGAAGTTAATCGAAGAGGCCTATAAAAGGCGGAGAGATATAAAATAAATCTATAACTTTTGTTAAGCAAAATTAAGAAAAAAATTAAGAAAGAGAGTCTATACTCTCTTCGACACCAACACTTCCGTCTAAGGGAAGGGTCGGCCATTTAAAAGTGAAAGAGAGTTCATACTCTCTTCGTCACCAAAATTAAATCAAAAATTAAATCAAATTAATTCCAAAAACTTGCTAAGCTAATGATAAAGCTTCCTGAATAGCGAAGGCTAAACTCTAGAGCAAATACATCACCAAATCGTGAGCAATAACTCCAGAATCAACAGCGTATCCATGTAGGTCTAGCCGGAGGCACGACAGAGGAAAAATTGAGGTGGTGTTGACAAGAAGTACTGGAGTACCTGACCACAGATGGCGCTGTTGTGTTCACCCCCACCTGTATAGCGATCGCTGGCGTATCCCGACCGTAGATTTCTGTCGGCAACAGAGTTGACAGCTACATGATTATCGGGTAAGATTAATATTGAAAATTATAAAACAGCAAAGGACACAAAAAGGATATGATAGGATTGATTCTCGTGGAGTAACTAATGTGCAGTCTTCTTCCTAGAAAGGGTTTACAGAAGCTTAGGTTGACTACTACTACTACTAATTTTTATTTTTATTTTTATCTTCATGAAGCAAAGAAAGTTAACAAAACAGGTAGAGAGGAACCAGACATCCTTCGCTTCTAATCAGTAGAAATGTGTGCTCCAGATTTTGTTGAAGGAGGCATGGCAAGAGCCGATAACTTATTTTAAGAAACTCGCTTCATGACAGATGGAACTACAGCCTAGAGGGAAAAAGGGAAACAAAAAATCTGAAGTCTTAAGAAAAATCTTCAGAAGACTTAGGACCACAGTGCTTAAACAATTTCTTCTTGCCAAAACCGCACAAATCCACTGAAAACACAAGAAAAGTATCACACAGTTGACCCAAGAAAGATGTACACAGGACACAAAATGCAAGGGTCCTTAACAAACAGATATAAATGAATCACAAACTTGTCTACACAGATCCAAACAAGTACATTGTCGAATGGCAATTATTAAAGAAACAAGTTAACCATACTATGACTAATGCACAACCTTCATAGGTCAATTAATAAAGAATGCTAAATCGGCAAAAAAAACCATTAAGCACCAGACCAAATTGAATAGTCAGATGAAAATAAAGAAATAAAGGAAATTTTGGACATATCAGATCAAAAACTTCACAAAAGCATTCCTGGGGTGAAATGAAGATAATGTTTCACTCTAGTACCACAAAGAGGGAGGAAAAGGGACTGCCATACAGAATTTTTTCAAGACGCACAAAGCTCTGTCAGTCTTGAATGACGTGAGGTGTCCAGGTATTTTCTCATAATGGAAATAAGGCAATATATGACAAATTTATTATGAAAAAATATCAAGACTGCACTATAAACACTACTCACTAATGATCTCTAAAATTTTACATAAATTCTATAGAAAATTATCTTCAACAGAAATCAATAAATCTAGGTAATCAAAATTTCCAAAGCAACCCAATACATAAAAACATATGAATATTAAGTCAAAGAAAGAGAGACAGTAACCAAACCACTATTACATCAAAATTTTAACACCTATATTAGTTACTCTATTTTTTTTTTTTTTTGACATGCAGTCAAAAAGAACTCTCATTAAAATCATTTCCAAAATATACAAGAAGAAATCAAAACTCACCCAGAAATTCTGTAGTAGAAATATTGTAACCCACACCCAGACTTTTACTAAAGATTTTTCTAAAGTTATCTAAAGATTATATTGCAGGTAATCCTTACCCAAGAAACCAACACAAGAGATACCCCCTGAATCCAATCTACAAAATGGTGCAACCAAAAATAATCAACTGAAAAGCTTGCATAAGATACCCCTTCCTCTTTGATCATATAAACCCAATGCAACCAAGTTGTTCAAAGAAGTTTCTCAGTATCATACAAAGCATACAAAATACCAACACCTGTCACAGACTGAGAAACCTGGTTATAGGATACTTATCGGACAAATTTATCTTCCTTTTTTTAAATAAATCTGTAACCTAATTCTAGTGTATTTTCAGGGTAAAATCCAATATAATTCAGTGTATCAAGAGATTTCCGATGCTCTTAAATATTACAAGGATAAGTTTACAATTTATAAATTTGATAAAGCCAATTGATATTACACTGTAAGTACAGTTCAATATACCATCCATGTGACTGTCTAACCTCAAAGACAGCAACCCGGGCAGTATCTTGAAGCATCCAACATGAGGAATCAATGAACATGATTCAAAAGGCCAAGTTAAACATCATCCACAAAAAGTTGTAAAGAACCAGGTTGTTCAGTTTAAGAGGCCCATGTCCCACACACCAGCAAAATAACAAGTGCTTAAAGGGACCTTACCAGAAGTGATAATACAGCTCCCAGTACTGGTGGGGGCTGTTGATGGGTGAGACAAGACACATTTCATTATTTGGCATTAGGATAATCAACGATTGCCATCTTCATCCAACTGTACCTCAAGTCTAACGACAGTATTATAAAAATTATATATAAAATTTCACTTGGCTTTATCGGAATGAGTTGGGTATCTTTACCCTATCCATCTTTTTTTTTCAGCAGTTAACTTACCAATCATTTATGCCTGATTAAAAATGCATTTGCATTGGTTAAAGATGGCATGCACTCAAAGTTTTACTTAAAATAATAGTAAAAACTCTTATTAATTTTTGAGTTTTGGAGGATCAGGAATCATAAAGTAATCAGATTTTTCAATAAACTATACAGTACTCATGTTTTTACTAATAATATTGCTTTACGTGTTCATCTTCATTAATCATTAGCACCACAATAAATACGCTTATGCATATTATTGTGATTTCTTCATCACTACTGTATATTATACTGTCCGCATGTCTTCATAGGAAACACGAAATGAAAAAGAAAACCATTCACTGTACTGACAATGAAAAAGAAAAATAACACTGAGTTTGCAAATACAAAAGCAAACTTGTTTTAACAGAATCCTGAACCAACAAAAACAGGATAATACTTTAAACAAAAAATTAACTTTTTCTATCTTACGTGACTTAAATTTATCAATTCTGATGAACTGTGTAATGCCACCTACCTTCCCCCTCTTAACAAAATAAAATATAGGCAAAACTTGGTGTCCTATCAATTTTGCGCTTCTTGAAAAATCCTTCTAAACCCTGGTGAATAAAAGCAATTTGGTCGCTCAAGAAAAAAATAAACTAAGCCCTGCTTAAAAATTCTGATATCTTGATTTCTTTCTATAGTACTTGATAAAAGTACTCTCACAAAGGTCAAAGAACTTATAATGAAGTCCTAATCTAGAAAGATAGGTTAGAATTTCATGGTTAACAAAAGAATTGAAATTCAAAAAGGATATTAACAATGCAAAGATAAATTTAAAGTTAAAGGATATAAAATCAACCACAAGATAATTAAAGCTATTGAAAATTAGGACTACTTAAGACCATTTTCAAAGACTGTGTTTGAGGATACAAGACGTATAGAATATACATCAAACAAAACTTGAAATATCATCTACTAATGTGTAAATACCAGGCATAACTTTCCACATAAAGTTTGGTGCATACAAAGAAAGTGCCAATGTGCCGTCTCTGAGAACCAATCTCGCTACTTCAATGCCTTATTCGATTTTTATTTGTACCAATGAATATCTTGTAAGAACTCTTTTCCTAAGAAAACCAAACCAAAGGGAAAATCCGAATTGAAATACTTCTTATATTAATGGGTCATACAAGAATGTAAATAATCTCACTCACTTTGATTCTACAGCCTTCTGACATTCAAGTGCATGTTGTTTAATCATCGTGGGCATTACTTCATCTATAGCTACCTTCAGCCTGAAAAGACAAAAATTTCCAATGCAGTAATTCAAAATAAATATTAGGTTTTTATTAAACCTTACAGTCAATACTTGACAACCCTTTGGAACGAGAAAATTAACTAACATGACTATTTCCTGACGCCACAATAATACTAAATATGACATGCTAAAAATCTCTCATAAAATCTGATCTTTTAACTTAAGATGAATAGATGGTTCAATTGCACAAATATGAAAGTTGTCTAATGGGAAATACAAGAAAAAAAGACATCCTTGGAGATTTCAAAATACTAATTTGATCCCATGTGAATGGACTGATTGTAAGACATGCCCTGGTGGTTGACAAATAACTAATACAATGGCAAGTGCCACTTTGACCTGAAATCACAAGGATAATTTAGGTTTATACAGAGGAAAAAAATATATTTCCTTCAATAATCAGCACTATATCTAATTCTCTTAACATATTTGCCTTCACATCATTAAACAAAAGAGATCTGTAAGTCTTGAAAAATAAAAATGTTACATTGATGAGAGTTTAGAGTTTCTAAAGCTGCCTTAGTGGTGAATGTACTTACTTATAGATGGGCTCCTGTATTCTATTTTCCTGTTTTTCCGTTAAAAGATTTTTCGCTCGTTTAACAATAGTCTGGGTACCGCATGGCAAGTGTTGCGAGAGGTGATTGTAAATCTGCGTTTTCTTTCTTACACCCAATTTATTTAGCTTAATGACAATACTGGAAAACAAGAAGAGGTTATAAATACTTCAATGATTGAATAAAAAAATTATATGCCACATGCCACTGTAGTTGCCCAATTCACATTTCAAAAGTTATCTAAAAAAAATAGTCACTTTATTCAATAATCTTGAGATTCTTAGCATAAAAAGCTATTTACATTGGGTTTACTTTCGGCGTAGCTGAAATGACGAGCCAATAGTTTATAACGAGGGTTAACTACCCCCACGCTAGTTAGCAGAAGGTAGGGGAAGGGGTAGCTTGGTACCCCCTCCCCCCCCCCCCCCCCACACACACACCGGTGATTTGCTTCACTTCACTTAGAGGTAGGACTTGACTTGGGGGACAGGGCTGGCGGGCAAATATGTGTAAATAGCTAAGGTTTGTATGGTTAGGAAAAATACAAATTATCTCCGAATTTGTCATTTGTTCCGTAACCGAAATACAAACCACGCTATTTACATTGGGTGACTTACCCCTTAGGAAGGGTGGAAAGTCCCCAGCCTTACTGACTTTGGCTTTACCCGGGGGCTCCGCCTCCCAGTGAGTAGCACTTGAGAAAAAGAGCCCCTGCACCTCACAAGTTCCCTGCTTCGCAAGGAACATGTGGCCTACATAAGTTGTGTGTGGAGGAAAGAGCGTGACTCGTCCTATGAAGTTGACCTTGAGACCTTTAGATAGGAATCCAGGATAGGACGTTCCCAATACCACCTCGTCAGGGTATGGGGGAGGCGACAGTATTAAACTTAATACTAGGAGCACAAGGAAGCATGGGTTACCTGCAGAGGTTGAGGTCAGCTATGCGGAGACCAGGATGCTGCTTCCCCAAGAGAGGAGAGGATGAAGAAAGAAGTAAGGGTCAGACATACTCTTTCATTCACGCAGACTAAAACCAGGTAACAACGCCCTCAACCTACTGCTACTTGTCCATAAAGGAGCCTGAGGTTAGACCAGCCCTCCGAGGCTCCTGTGGGTCACGTCCTGCAGGTAGTGGGCTGTGAAGGTCGTCTGACGCTTCCAGACCCCAGCTTGAAGCACCTGCGTCACAGAGAAGTTTCTCTTGAAGGCCAGGGACGTAGCAATGCCCCTGACGTTGTGTGCCCTAGGGCGACGTGACAGAGGAGGGTCTGGATTCAAGGCGTGATGAATAACCCTTCGAATCCAAGGCGAGATAGTATTCTTGGTGACCCTCCTCTTCGTCCTGCCTGTGCTAACAAACAATGCTCGCACTTGAGGATGAACTGCAGCTGTTCTCTTCAAGTAATACCTCAGACTCCTCACTGGACATAGTAGCAGCTGGTTTGGGTCACTTGTTACAGAACGGAGACTCGCGATCCTGAAAGAGTCGAATCGTGGGTCCGGCACTCCAGGATTCTGAATCTTGGCAACAAACTCAGGGACGAACCTGAACGTTACCTCCCCCCATCCCCTTGAATGGGCGATGTCGTACGAGAGACCATGAAGTTCACTAACTCGCTTGGCAGAGGCCAAAGCGAGCAGGAAAGCCGTCTTCCAAGACAGGTGGCGATCAGAGGCCTGGCGTAATGGTTCGAAGGGAGGTCTCTTAAGAGCCCTGAGGACCCGAACCACGTTCCAAGGAGGAGGTCTAACTTCCGACTGAGGGCAGGTAAGCTCATAGCTACGTATGAGTAGAGAGAGTTCCAGCGAGGAAGAAATGTCCACTCCTTTCAGCCTAAAAGCCAAGCTTAAGGCTGAGCGATAGCCTTTCACCGCTGAGACCGAAAGGCGCATTTCCTCCCGCAAATAAACGAGGAACTCCGCTATTGCTGGAATAGTGGCATCGAGTGGAGAGATACCCCTCCCACGACACCAACCACAGAAGACTCTCCACTTCGCCTGGTAGACTCCCTCAGAGGACTTTCGCAGGTGCCGAGACATCCTCTCCGCAACCTGTTGCGAAAAACCTTTCTCCATGAGGAGACGCTGGACAGTCTCCAGGCGTGAAGCCGAAGCGAGGCTACGGCCTTGTGGAAGATGTTGCAATGTGGTTGTCTGAGTAGCTCGTGTCGTGGGGGAAGTTCTCTCGGGAGCTCCATCAGGAGCTGCAGAAGGTCCGGGAACCATTCCGCGTGATGCCAGAGCGGAGCTATCAGAGTCATCGAACAGTTGACCAATAGTCTGGTCCTGTTGAGCACCCTTCTCATCAGACAGAACGGTGGGAAGGCGTACACGTCGATGTTGTCCCACCGTTGTTGAAAAGCATCTTGCCAGAGTGCCTTGGGGTCCGGGACTGGGGAGCAGTACAGGGGCATCTTGAAATTCAAGAATGTCGCGAACAGATCCACGGTCGGGGAACCCCACAAAGTCAGGACTTTGTTGGCTATCTGAGGATCCAAAGACCACTCGGTACTCACTATCTGCGAGGTCCTGCTCAGACTGTCGGCGAGCACATTCCTCTTGCCAGGAATGAAGCGAGCTGATAGTGTTATCGAGTGGACTTCGGTCCACCTCAGAATCTCTACTGCAAGATGGGATAGCTGCTGCGAAAAAGTACCTCCCTGCTTGTTGATATAAGCCACTACCGTGGTGTTGTCGCTCATCACCACCACGGAGTGACCCGCCAGGGTCCGTTGGAACTGCTGAAGAGTCAGAAAGACGGCCTTCATCTCTAGCAGGTTGATGTGCAGGTACTTTTCTGATTCTGACCAAAAGCCTGAGGTCCTCTGGTTCAGAATGTGCGGCCCCCACCCTTCTTTTGACGCGTCCGAAAACAGCGTCAACTCCAGGGGAAGGACGAGAAGATCTACTCCCTTTCGCAGGTTCTCATCGACCAGCCACCACCACAGGTCTGCCTGTTCCGAAGGTCCTATCGGGATCAGAATGTCCGGGGAATCGGATCCTTGATTCCACCGGGACTTGAGCCGCCACTGCAGGGATCTCATCCTGAGACGGCCGTTTGGAACCAGACGAGCCAGGTAGGACAGGTGACCTAAGGGACGCAACCACGATTGGGCGGGAAGCTCTTCTCGCCTGAGGAAGGGTTCCGCCACCCTCCTCAGCCTTGCTATCCTGTCGTCTGATGGAAAGGCTTTGTGGAGATTGGTGTCTAACAACATGCCTAGATAAACCAGTCGTTGGGACGGCTGCAGAGAGGACTTCTCGAGATTTACCACGATCCCCATATCCTGGCAAAGTCCCAGAAGCCTGTCTCGGTGCCGAAGAAGGGTCGACTCCGAATCTGCTAGGATCAGCCAGTCGTCCAGATAACGAAGGAGACGGATGCCGTTCCTGTGCGCCCAAGATGAAATCAGGGTGAACACACTGGTGAACACCTGAGGTGCTGTGGAGAGACCGAAGCACAGCACCTTGAACTGGTAGGTCTTGCTGTCTAGGCTGAATCTCAAGTACTTCCTGGGAGACGGATGGATTGGGATCTGGAAGTACGCGTCCTTTAGATCCAGTGTGCACATGAAGTCTTGTGGTCTCTCTGCAAGTCTGACCGTGTCCGCTGTCTCCATGCTAACCGGAGTTTGCTTGACAAACTTGTTCAGAGCTGAGAGGTCGATGACAGGTCTCCAGCCTCCAGACGCCTTCTTTACAAGAAAGAGTCGACTGAAGAAGCCTGGGGAGCCGTCGACGACCTCCTGGAGAGCATCCTTCTTGAGCATGGTCTCGACTTCTGCCCGAAGGGCTAGCCCCTTTACCGATTACATGGCATAGGAGCTCAACGACACTGGATTCGCTGTCAGGGGAGGTTGAGATGTCGTGAATGGGACGCGATAGCCTTGGCCGATCACAGAGACCGTCCAAGCATCGGCCCCTTGTTGCTGCCACCTGTGCATGCAACTTTGAAGGCATCCCCCCACAGGTGGACATGCGGGGGGACTGCCACTCCCAGCGTTTGCGGCCGCGGCCGCTCCCTCTAGGAGTCTTGCCTCCCCTGGAGGACTTACCGCCCCTCTTGGCCTTGGCTGGAAAGGGCTGGGGCTTAGACACCACTTTCTTAGCTGCCGGTGCCTGCTTTGGTGTCTTGCAAGGCTGCTGCTGCGGTTGCTGCGGAGCTGGAGGCTTATAGGGCCGAGATGCAAGGGCCCTTTGGAGGAGGGAGTCCTGGCTCGACTTCCTCCACCTCTCAGCTGTGCGTTCCATGTCCTGCGGCTCGAACAGATTCCCCCCAAGGAGGGAAGCGTGCCTGAGCCTGCAGACATCCATGGCGGGGACCTTCGGGTGGATCTTCTCGGTCACCACATCACCACGCTTCAACACCGAGTTGGCCCAAAGGTTGGTAACCTGATGTGCCAGGAATTCGATGGAGCGAGTGCCCGAGAGGAGGAAGGTCTCCAGGGCCTTCCTATTGGTCTCCTTAGACAGATCCTCGGAGCGCAATAGGTTGCCCAGAGAACCTAGCCAGATATCCAGCCACAAAGTTGCTTGCATGGCGCACTTCGCGACCTTCTCATGGCTCAGGATCTCCGACACCGAGAACGTCACCTGCCGGGCGGAGAGCTTCTCAAGGGGAATTCCCCTAGCGAGCTCTTCTACCGAATGGTGGAGGGGAAGAGCGAGGCTAGACTCCCCCATGATCTCAAAATACCTCCTCTGCTGGAGACGAGGAGGTGGGAGGAGTTTGTTCCCGGCAGAGGAACGACTGGAGGAAGCGAGAACCGCGAGTTGAGCATTGGCCCTAGCTCTGGCACTCTTCAGCCCCTGGGACCAGGACAAAGCCGCGCTGGCCTTGGGGGGCTTCCGAGTTCCGTACACCTGATCCAGGACCGTGTCCTTGCCTTCACTGGGGGCGATCACAGGGTCTATGAACCCGTTGAGTTGTCTCATCAGGGTCAGGACTTGCCAGAAGGCGTGCTCAGACTCTTGCAACGATCATCAGGAGAGCGCTGATGAACAGGAGAGCGCTGGCGATCAGGAGAACGCTGACGAGCAGGAGAGCGCCTGTGCGCTAACTCTGCAGAACGCTGACAAGCCCCTGTGCGCTAACTCTGCAGAAGGGTGCGCAGGGGAAGCACCCACACCGTGGGAGGCAACCCTTTGCCCCAAAGGGACCGTTGCCCGTCGGATGACGAGGTCAGACTGCTGTCCATCTGCACCAGGGGCGGAAGGTCTGGAAGGCGTTGGAGAACGAGATCAATCCCCTGAGAGGTCTAAGGAGGCAGGAGCTGCAGGCTGCTTACGGCGAGAAGAATCCCCATCAGAGGAAGGAGGCAAAGATTCAAAAAGGCGCCTCTTAGCACCCTTATAGGGAGACGGGAGGCCCTTACGACGTAGCGGACGGTGAGCCTTACGGCGAAGGCGGCCACAAGGGGGGTCGTCAGGATCATCCGTCCTCCGAAGGGGAGTCTCAGTCAAAGCGCTCCCCCGAGGGGGAGGCTTGGCAGAAGAAGAGCCCGTGGGACTCCCTTCCCCCTTCGAAGGATGTACAGAAGGGGGAGGAGAGCCTTCAGCAACGTCACCCTCATCAGGAACCGCAGAGGTTTGCCCCGACCCATCAGAAGCCTCTGTCACCACGACGTCGACGATAGACAGAGGATCTACCTCTGCTATCACCAGCGACTGCTTAACAGCGGCCCCCAACTGGACAAGGTCAAACAGGGCTTCCTTGGAAGGCAGGACCTTCAGCCCCAAGGAAGCCCAAAGCTGAAAGAGATCATCATGAGACAAAGAATCATTATCAATAACCTCCCCCGGGGGAGGAGGGGGAGCCGCCCCGCTATGGGAGGCGACGCCCTATCCCCCCCACCCAAGGTCGGGAAACAGAACTAGGGCCTGCGCTCCGACTCGGCGGTCTTTCCTTCAGAGCCGGACGAGGGGGAGCTTCGGAGGAGGTTTGGGCGGCGGAAGAAGAGTCCCGAGAGCCTTCCTCCTTCAAGGCAACCCCAGAAGGAGAACGGTCTCTCTTGGACTTCTTCTTACGCCGGCGGCCAAACTTCTCCCACTGGGAGGCAGACCACTCCCTACACTCACTACAAGTATTTTCTCTGTCCCACCGTCGGCCTCGACACTGCGGGCAAAGGGTGTGAGGATCTGTATCCACCGCAGACATGAAAGTACTGCAAGGGCGACCAGCAATACCAGGGCACTTGCGCATGATGGACATCCAAGGGTGAGGCCAACTTCAAACACACACAAGCTGAGGAAAAGCAAAAAAGATTAAGGCTGTCAAGCGAGGACGATGGACAGACACGTCTGTTCATCGCCGGAGCCAAAAGTGAAGTGAAGCAAATCACCGGTGTGTGGGGGGGGAGGGGTAGCAAGCTACCCCTTCCCCTACCCCCCGCTAACCCTCGTTAAAAACTATTGGCTCGTCATTTCAGCTACGCCGAAAGTAAACCCAATGTAAATAGCGTGGTTTGTATTTCGGTTACGGAACAAAATTCTATTTCCAGAACTTAAAGTAACTTACCTTAGTAATAGTTTATTAACATCGTCCGTAAAAAACTTTTGGCTTGATAATTTACATGCATGGCCTTCTTCTTTTAGTTTATCAAGGAGCTGAAAAAAAAAAAAAAATTTCACAATGTATCACTTAAATAATTACTAAATCTATCTTCTAACCACTTACCCATACCCATCAAAACAACAAATACTGTATACAATATTGTATACTAGGCCTAAGCTGTAGATATATAAAATATATGTTCCAAATCCATTGATCAAAACAACTAATCAAGAATATAACTAGTTACATTGTAGCAATTATGGATATCAACCATTTGACTTATGTAAAACCCAAACTAAGATATCGATTTAATATGGCTAACTGTAGCGCTATAAATTTTAAGTAACAGACTCATTTTCATAAGTATGGTGTATTTCTCAAATTGTGATCTTAATAGAAATTACTTAAAAGATATTACTCTACAATAATAACTATAACAGAAAAGTAAAAACTATTTTACCTGTATTAAATCTGGAGGAAGATTATTGGGAAGGGGAATATCATCAACGTTTTCTGGGTTCTGACCATTTTCTTCAAGTTCTTGCCCTTCTGTTTCTTCTTCGCCATCACCTTCATTCTCACCATCTTTCTCTTCACCCTCATCCTCCTCATCAGAATCACTATCACTAGACGAGGAACCTGCAATAGTCAAATTTTACATTGAATATAGGATGAAAATGTAACTGGTATAGCTATATGACCAAGTAAACTGTTAAGTAATTAGTCTTTAGTCCTTATCTCTTGAAGATGCCACTTTTATTGAAAAGAAGTTATGTCCATCAATAGTACACCATATTATAAATGGTTAAAGAGATTTCCACATAAATCAACTTGTCTGTGCTCATCTTAGTTTTTCAACTACAGTGGCTCTGGGAGAGATCCTTAATGATGGCAAAGAAAGTACTATAATCCTAAACAATATCAGTTGGCAAAAGGAAAAGAATGTATCAAAGTTTGGTAAGGTTAAGCCTCTTATCATTGATGGACTCTGAATTAAATAAGCAATAGAACAAAAAAAAATTTTGATAATGAATCTTTTTATTTCTACATTTCGCCTCATATTCATATTGCTTCTCTCTCGAAGCTCGGTTTTATCGGCATTTTCCCATAACGCTAAAAATTTTTTCTTTCTTTCCTTTCAATTAACTTATGCCTCTAGTAAAGTAATGAGATAATCTAATGGTTAATGACAATACCCAAATAATTCAATGGTTAATGACAATACCCAAATAATTTAATGGCTAATACCAATACTCAAATAATTTAATGCCTAATGACAATACCCAAATAATTTAAATGGCTAATGACAATACCCAATGACTGGTGAAGCTATATGGTCTGTCTTTAGATTTTCCCTATAGCCTTTGTCTTCAGTTTAAAAAAAAAACTATTCCCTATCCTCTTGACACCACAAGGGGAAGAGGGTCAGCATCTATATGATCATCATCATCTCCTCCTACTACACTTATTGACGCAAAGGGCCTAGGTTGGATTTCGACAGTTGTCTCTACCTTGAGCTTTTAAATCTATACTTCTCCATTCATCATCTCCTACTTCACGTTTCATAGTCCTTAGCCATAGTTCCTAAATATTTAAGATTCCACCACATTAATCCTTTCTCCCTCCGATGACATTTTATATTCCGTTGCATATTCCATTCTCATCATCTGTCTTACTTTTATTTATCTTGAGCCCAACCTCATGTGATATTTCATTCATTCTGGTAAGCAAGCTTTGCAAATCCCGTGGTGTTCTGCTAATAAGGAAAGCATCATCAGAATACTCTAGGTCCGCTAATTTCCCGTTACCAATCCATTCCAATCCTTCTTCGCCATTCACAACTATTCTATGCATTACAAAATCCATGAGGATGATAACATAGGTGACAACACATTCACTTGGAGTACTCCACTGTTTACTGGAAATTAATTTGATAGGACTCCATTAACATTAACTTTGCACTTGCTATGCTCATGTACAGATTTACATATTTACATCTTCAAGAGGAACTCCATAACACAGCACTCTCGACAAAATTGACTGGTGCACACTATCAAAAGGCCTTTTCATAGTCATCAAATGCCATCAAAAGGGGATTTGTAAATTCTACACATCGGTGAACCACATGTCTTAAAATGAAAATTTGGTGACTAAAACTTTTACCTTTTCAAAATCCTGCTTTTTCATCTCTTAGCTTTTCATCAATCTTTCTCTAGTCACATTAGGATGAGCATACCATATATTATCTTGACAACTGACATGTGATGCCTCTGTAATTATTGCAATTAGTCAGGTCTCTGTTTTTTTTGCTATTTTCACCAACACTCCTAGCTCCCATTCATCAGGTTTTGACTCTGCATACCACATTCTAAAAAATAATCTTGTAAGTATTCTGGTAGTCACTTTATTTTTGGCCAAAATCATCTTAGCAGTTATTCCATCGTATCTCGGGGCTTTCCATCTCTCTGAGTTTTTTATAATAGCTTCGATTCCAAACACAGAGAATTCATTCAAGGCCACATCAAGGCCTTCCTCAGCTTCAGGAATGTCAATTAAATTATTCCCTTCATAACTTCTATTCCTGATGTCTCTAGTGTTCCATATAACGTAGTCTTTCAACCAGCTTTTGCCATAATTTAATAGATAACATCTTGTGCTACATGAACCATATATGCCATGACAGCCACATATGAAATACAAGGTTCCTTAGATTTATTTCAGCAATTGGAGGGTTACCAACTATATCTTCTCCCTAGCAATCTAGTTGTCTAATATAGAGGCTAGGATTGCGGGATGAGGAGTGTTTCGCAGCAGAAGGGTCTAAATTAAATAAAGAATTCTAGGCTCTGTGAGGACCTCTAATCTGTAATGGAGTTGAACACTAGAACCTCAACATCTTTCTTGAGAAGTAAGTTTAGGGTTCAAAATAGGGCAGGTAGTTCAGAATCACTGCCTCATGTATATGACTCACTGACTTTCTTTGATTTTACAAAAGTAGATAAAGAAGTTAACATATTTTTAAAAAATCGTTATCAAAAGTATATTTGTTAAGTGCTGTATTGAAGCTTGGTGCTGGTGTCATTATCATCCTCATCCCCACTATAAAGAGCTGGCTTAGTCTTCTCTGGATTTTCCACTGATAGAGCAAGTTTCCTTTTGGACTTAGAACTTTTAATCTAGTCTGCAATCATACTCATCCACCGTAAGAAGTGAGGCCTCCCCATTCCTAACAATCATTATCTATGTTACAATACTGTCCCCAACACGTGACATGAAAAGAATGCGAATCATAATCGCTCAGAAATAATTCTCTTACAGAATCTAATCAGCAGTGAATAATAAATCAAGAGAACATTATTAAAATCCTTATAACTTAACAATCTGGAGTTCAGGGTTTGTCAACAGCTGAAACCGATATAGAGACTAAAGATGAGGACAGTATCGCTTGCCAAGCAACTGATTATTTCCATTAATTGCTAGCTTGTCTCATTACTTTACTAAAGCCATGTTTATTGAAAGGAAAGAAAATGACAAATTCGAAGATAATTTGTATTTTTCCTAACCATACAAACCTTAGCTATTTACAGAGTGTTTACCTTTTAGCGCAGCTGAAATGACGAGCCAATAGTTTTAACGAGGGTTAATTACCCCCGTGCTAGTTAGCGGGGGGTGGGGAAGGGTAGCTTGCTACCCCTCCCCCCTCCACACACCGGTGACTTGCTTCACTTCACTTAGAGGTAGGACTTGACTTGGGGGTCAGGGATGGCGGGCACATATGTGTAAATAGCTAAGGTTTGTATGGTTAGGAAAAATACAAATTATCTTCGAATTTGTCATTTGTTCCGTAACCGAAATACAAACCACGCTATTTACAGAGGGTGACTTACCCCTTAGGAAGGGTGGAAAGTCCCCAGCCTTACTGACTTCGGCTTGCCCGGGGGCTCGATCCCTCAGTGAGCAGCACTAGAGAGAGGGAGCCCCAGTACCTCACAAGTTCCTAGCATCGCTAGGAACGAGTGGCCTACATAAGCAGTGTGAGGAGTGTGTGACTCGTCCTATGAAGTTGACCTTGAGACCTTTAGATAGGAATTCTAGGATAGGACGTTCCCCATACCACCTCGTCAGGGTATGGGAGACGCAACAGTATTAAGCTAGGAGCACAAAGAAGCATGGGTTACCTGCAGAGGTCGAGGTCAGCTATGCGAGGACCAGGAGGCTGCTTCCCCAAGAGAGGGGAGAATGAAGAAAGAAGTAAGGGTCAGACATACTCTTTCATTCACGCAGACTAAGACCGGGTAACAACGCCCTCAACCTACTGCTACTTGTCCAAAAAGGAGCCTGAGGTTAGACCAGCTGTTGTGCAGCCACCACAGGGCCGATAGAAAACGTATCGAGGCTCCTGTGGGTCACGTCTTGCAGGTAGTGGGCTGTGAAAGTCGTTTGACGCTTCCAGACCCCACCTTGAAGTACCTGCGTCACAGAGAAGTTTCTCTTGAAGGCCAGGGATGTAGCAATACCCCTGACATCGTGGGCCCGAGGGCGACGTGACGGAGGAGGGTCAGGATTCAGGGCATGGTGGATAACCCTTCGAATCCAAGCTGAGATGGTGTTCCTGGTGACCCTCCTCTTAGTCCTGCCTGTGCTCACAAACAAAGCTCGCACATGAGGACGGACTGCAGCCGTTCTCTTCAAGTAGTGCCTCAGACATCTCACTGGACATAGTAGCAGCTGGTCTGGGTCGTTTGTTACAGAACAGAGACTCGCGATCCTGAAAGAGTCGAACAGAGGATCCGGCACTCCAGGATTCTGAGTCTTGGCAACAAACTCAGGGACGAACCTGAACGTTAACTCCCCCCATCCCCTTGAATGGACGATGTCGTACGAGAGACCATGAAGTTCACTAACTCACTTGGCCGAAGCCAAGGCGAGTAGGAAGGCCGTCTTCCAAGACAGGTGGCGATCGGAGGCCTGGCGTAACGGCTCAAAGAGACCTGAGGACTCGAACCACGTTCCAAGAAGGGGGTCTCACTTCCGACTGGGGGCAGGTAAGCTCATAGCTACGTATGAGTAAAGAGAGTTCTAGCGATGAAAAAATATTTACGCCCTTCAATCTGAAGGCCAAGCTTAAGGCTGAGCGATAGCCTTTCACTGCCGAGACAGAAAGGCGCATTTCTTCTCGCAGATACACGAGGAAGTCCGCTATTGCTGGAATAGTGGCATCGAGTGGAGAGATACCCCTTCCACGACACCAACCACAAAAGACTCTCCACTTTGCTTGGTAGACTCCCTCAGAGGACCTTCGCAGGTGCCGAGACATTCTCTCCGCAACCTGTTGCGAAAAGCCTATCCGCGAGGAGACGCTGGATAGTCTCCAGGTGTGAAGCCGAAGCGAGGCTACGGCCCTGTGAGGGACGCCGGAGTGGGGTTGTCTGAGAAGCTCGTGTCGTGGAGGAAGCTCCCTTGGGAGCTCCGTCAGGAGTTGCAGAAGGTCCGGAAACCATTCCGCGTGATGCCATAGCGGAGCTACCAGAGACATCGAACAGTTGACCGATAGTCTGGTCCTGTTGAGCACCCATCTCATCAGACAGAACGGTGGGAAGGCGTACACGTCGATGTTGTCCCACCGTTGCTGGAAAGCATCTTGCCAGAGTGCCTTGGGGTCCGGGACTGGGCAGCTTGAAGTTCAAGGCTGTCGCGAACAAGTTCACAGTCGGGGAACCCCACAAAGTCAGGACTTTGTAGGCTATCTGAGGATCCAAAGACCACTCGGTACTCACTATCTGCGAAGCCCTGCTCAGACTGTCGGCGAGCACATTCCTCTTGCCAGGAATGAAGCGAGCTGATAGTGTTATCGAGTGGGTTTCGGTCCACCTCAGAGTCTCTACTGCAAGATGGGATAGCTGCTGCGAAAAAGTGCCTCCCTGCTTGTTGATATAAGCCACTACCGTGGTGTTGTCGCTCATCACCACCACGGAGTGACCCGCCAGGGACCGTTGGAACTGCTGAAGAGCCAGAAAAACGGCCTTCAATTCTAGCAGGTTGATGTGTAGGAACTTTTCTGATTCTGACCAAAGGCCTGAGGCCCTCTGGTCCAGAACGTGCGCCCCCCCCCCCCCCTTCTTTTGACGCGTCCGAAAACAGAGTCAATTCCGGGGGGAGGACGAGAAGACTCACTCACTTCCGCAGGTTCTCGTCGGCCAGCCACCCCCGCAAGTCCGTCTGTTCCAGAGACCCCATTGGGATCAGAATGTCCGGGGAATCGGATCCTTGATTCCACCGGGACTTGAGCCGCCATTGAAGGGATCTCATCCTGAGGCGGCTGTTTGGAACCAGACGGGCCAGGGAGGATAGGTGGCCTAAGAGACGCAACCACGATTGGGCGGGGAGTTCTTTTCGCCTGAGGAAGGGTTCCGCCACCCTCCTCAGTCTTGCTATCCGGTCGTCTGATGGAAAGGCTTTGTGGAGATTGGTGTCTATTAGCATGCCTAGATAAACCAGTCGTTGGGACGGCTGCAGAGAGGACTTCTCGAGGTTTACCACGATCCCCAGATCCTGGCAAAGATCCAGAAGCCTGTCTCGGTGCCGAAGAAGGGTCGACTCCGAGTCTGCTAGGATCAGCCAATCGTCCAGGTAACGAAGGAGACGAATGCCGTTACTGTGCGCCCAAGATGAAATCAGGGTGAACACTCTGGTGAACACCTGAGGAGCTGTGGAGAGACCAAAACACAGCACCTTGAACTGGTAGATCTTGTTGTCTAGGCAAAATCTCAGGTACTTCCTGGAAGACGGATGGATTGGGATCTGGAAGTACGCGTCCTTTAGATCCAGTGTGCACATGAAGTCTTGTGGTCTCACCGCAAGTCTGACCGTGTCTGCTGTCTCCATGCTGAATCGGGTTTGTTTGACAAACCTGTTCAGAGCTGAGAGATCGATGACGGGTCTCCAGCCTCCAGTAGCCTTCTCTACTAGAAAGAGTCGACTGAAGAAGCCTGGGGAGTCAACTGAACAAGCCTGGGGAGCCGTCCACGACCTCCTGGAGAGCACCCTTCTTGAGCATGGTCTCGACTTCGGCCTGAAGGGCCAGCCCCTTTGCCGATCCCGTGGCATAGGAGCTCAACGACACTGGATTCGCTGTCAGGGGAGGTTGAGATGTTGTGAACGGGACGCGATAGCCTTGGCCGATCACTGAGACCGTCCTAGCATCGGCCCCGTGTTGCTGCCACCTGCGGACGCAACGCTGAAGGCATACCCCCACAGGTGGACATGCAGGGGGACTGCCACCCCTAGGGCTTGCGGCCGCGGCCGCCACCCCTAGGAGTCTTGCCTCCCCTGGAGGACTTACCGCCCCTCTTGACCTTGGCTGGAAAGGGCTGGGGCTTAGACACCACCTTCTTAGCTGCCGGTGCCTGTTTGGGAGCCTTACGAGGCTGTTGCTGCTGTTGTGGCGGGGCTGGAGGCTTATAGGGCCGAGTTGTAAGGGCCCTATGGAGGAGGGAGTCCGTGCTGGATTTCCTCCACCTCTCAGCCGTTCGCTCCATGTATTGAGGCTCAAACAGGTTCTCCCCCAGAAGGGAAGCATGTCGGAGCCTACACACATCCACGGCGGGGACCTTCGGATGTTATCTCTCGGACACAGCATCGCGACGCTTCAACACCGAGTTGGCCCACAGGGTGGTAACCTGGTGCGCCAAAAACTCGATGGAGCAGGTGCCCGAGAGCAAGAAGGTCTCTAGGGCCTTCCTATTGGTCTCCTTGGACAAGTCCTCCGATCGCAATAGGATGCCCAGAGATCCTAGCAAAAAGTCCAGCCACGAAGTGGCCTGCATGGCACACTTAGCGACCTTCTCGTGGCTAAGGATCTCTGCCGCCGAGAACGACACCTGCCGGGCAGAGAGTTTCTCAAGGGGAACTCCCTTCGCCAGCTCCTCCACAGAGTGATGGAGAGGAAGAGCGAGGTTGTGCTCACCCAGGATCTCGAAATACCTCCTCTGCTGAAGACGAGGAGGAGAGATGAGCTTGTTCCCGGCAGTGGAACGACTGGAGGAGGCAAGAAGTGCGAGCTGAGCGTTGGCCCTAGCCCTGGCACTCTTCAGCCCCCGAGACCAGGGCAGAGCCGCACTGGTCTTAGGGCCCTTCCGAACGTCAAACACTTCATCCAAAATCGTGTCTTTGCCTTCACGGGGGGCGATGACTGGATCCATAAGCCCGTTAAGTTGCCTTATCAGGCTTAGGACCTGCCAGAAGGCATGTTCGGACTCATGCTGTTCTCCTCCCTGCGGGCTGGCAGCTAAGTCTCCTGCCCCAGGGATCTCTTCCTGGGGTGACACGTGGACATTCCCCTGGGTAGTCGTGGGTTCCTGACGAATCCTTGCAGAGGATTTAGGGACGGTCTTGGAGTCCTTGGATTCCCTCTTGGGAGGGATACAGAATCCCAACAACGAGGTTCGAGGGGCCCCTTCCTCACGAGACGATTCTCCTGCATGAAGCGAAGTCTCCCCCCCTGGTGCCGAGGGGAAGACTACCGCCCCACTGGACTCACCTGAGGACGGAAAGGCCTCGTCCACGTGAGAAGGAGACAGCACTTGTGCAGGAGAAGGGACCTTCGCGACCGACCTCTTGGGAACCAACT
The DNA here is from genome assembly GCF_036898095.1 of Palaemon carinicauda. Taxonomy (NCBI): domain Eukaryota; kingdom Metazoa; phylum Arthropoda; class Malacostraca; order Decapoda; family Palaemonidae; genus Palaemon; species Palaemon carinicauda. The sequence continues at coordinate 29,146,559 of NC_090744.1, forward strand.
TCGCCCTGGGGGAAATCACCACGAAGTCCACTCCTCTCTTTCTCTTCAGCGTAGGAGAGACAGCCGTTGGTTTGTTACCCTGGCCGGCGAGTGCCGTCTAGGAGCACGCGTTCCTGCTGCTACCACCGGCTGCGGAATTCGCCGCGAACGATGGTCGCGCGAGGGCAAATGGTAGCGCAGGAGCGCGGGCGAGGGTGGGCAGGTAAATGAACGCGTGTCCGAGGCTACGAACGCAAGCGTTGGCGCGACGGCGAGGAAACGCGCTGCCGCGAGGGTGAGGAAGACCGCTGGCGATGTAGATCCACAGGCGATCGATGATGAGCTGGTGAGTTCGGTCGCTCAGGTTGACGATGGCGCGATGTGGCATGTCGACGCGTTGGCGAGCGATGGCGAACAGCATGCGCAGGTGAATGACCGCGCAATGGCAAGCGATGGCGAGCAGCATGCGCAGGTGAATGACCGCGTGATGGGGAGCGATGGTGATCAGCATGCGCAGGAGGGCGATCGTGCAATGGCGAGCGATGGCGAGCAGCATGCGCAGGAGGGCGATCGCGTGATGGCGTGCGATGGCGAGCAGCATGCGCAAGTGGGCGATCGCGAGATGGGGTGCGATGGTGATCAGCATGCGCAGGAGGGCGATCGTGCAATGGCGAGCAGCATGCGCACGAGGGCGATCGCGTGATGGCGAGCTAGAAGCTGGCGAACCATGTTCCTTCAGGAGCGTTGGAGAACGTTGGCGAGCCGGCTGTCGCTGTTGAATAGGCGATACTAAGATCGCCTGTGCGCGCTGGCAAGCAGGTGAACGCTGGCGAGGAGGTAATCGCTGGCGCGTAGGTGATCGCTGGCGAGCAGAAGGTCGACGCGTGTCATGTGAAAGGACAGGTGGCGCGGCAGGTGGTGCGGTGCGTTCACGAGCAGGAAATGGAAGATCACTGGCGCGTTGGCGAACATGTGTTTTTGCCACACGCGCAGCACGATGTTGCGTAGCCACAGGACCAGTTGGTGAGCAGGGAGCTCAGCAGGAACTATAGGGTGCTCAGAGACCGCAGGGCGATGGTCCTCAAATGAGCGCTGACGCTCAGAAGAGAGCTGACGAGCAGGAGAGCGCTGGCGAGGAGGGCGAACATCAGGAGAGAGCCGACGAGCAGGAGAGCGCTGGAGATCAGGAGAGCGCTGGCGAGCAGGAGAGCGCCTGTGCGCCAGCACTGCTCGAGGAAGGGAAGGATCCCGTTGCCCGTCGGGTGACGAGTTCTCCAGAAGGCGAAGATCTGGCAGGAGATGGTGAACGGTCTGCAGAGAGGTTCAAGGAAGGCGGAGCTGTAGGTTGAGGCTGACGAGGAGACTCCCCCCCGGAGGATGAAGACCCAAAAAGGCGCCTCTTAGTCCCCCTGTAAGGGGAAGGGAGGCCCTTGTGGCGTAGCGGACGGTGAGCCTTACGGCGGAGGCGGCCTCGGGGAAGATCGTCGGGACCATCGGTCCTCCGAAGGGGAGTCTCCGTCAAAGCACTTCCCTCAGAAGGAAGCTGAGCAGCAGCAGAGACCGAAGGACTCACTTCCCCCTTCGAAGGATGTACGGAAGGGGGAGGAGAGCCTATAGCACCATCATCCGCAACAGCACCTGCGGCGGATTACCCAGCCACGTCGGAGGCCTCTGTCACCACGACGTCGACAATAGACAGAGGGTCTACCTCTGCTACCGCCGGCGACTGCTTAACAGCGGCCCCCAACGAGACAAGGTCAATTAAAGCGACCCTGGAGGGCAAGCCCTTAAGCCCCAGGGACGACCAAATCTGTAAAAGATCATCATTGGTTAAGGCATTATCAATAACCTCCCCCGGAGGAGGAGGGGGAACCGCCTCGCTATGGGAGGCGACGCCCTCTCCCCCCACCAAAGGTCGGGAAACAGAACAAGGGCCTGCGCTCCCACTCGGCCGACTCTCCTTAGGAGGCGGACGAGGGGGAGCTTCGGAGGAGGTTTGGGCGGCGGAAGAAGAGTCCCGAGAACCTTCCTCCTTCAAGGCTAACCCCGGAGGAGAACGGTCTCTCTTGGACTTCTTCTTACGCCGACGGCCAAACCTCTCCCACTGGGAGGCAGACCACTCCCTGCACTCACGGCACATGTTCTCCTGGTCACACCGTCGGCCCCGACATTAAGGGCAGAGGGAGTGCGGATCCGTAGTTACGTCCGACATGAAAGTCCCACAAGGACGGCCGGCAACTCCAGGGCATGTACACATTGTAAAGAGGAAATAAAAAAATAATGAAGGTCAACTTCCAACCAACACACACGCTGAAAAGAAAAAGCAGAAAATTAAAGGCTGTCACGAGGACGATGAGCAGACACGTCTGATCACCGCCGAGCCAAAAGTGAAGTGAAGCAAGTCACCGGTGTGTGGAGGGGGGAGGGGTAGCAAGCTACCCTTCCCCACCCCCCCGCTAACTAGCGCGGGGGGGGTAATTAACCCTCGTTAAAACTATTGGCTCGTCATTTCAGCTGGGCTAAAAGGTAAACCCTCTGTAAATAGCGTGGTTTGTATTTCGGTTAAGGAACAATTGGAAATTGGGAGATCTTTTTTGTTTTAGGGGTAAACATTGATAAAACTTGACTTACAGAGAGAACCAATATGAACATCAACGGAGGTTCATAAAAATAATAAACAGTAATGGAAGGCAACAACCCAGTACTGTACTCACTTCCTGAAGAATCAGAATCTGAGGAGCTTGAATCCGATCCTGACGCTGACTCCTGGGTGTCACTTTTTTTGTCAACGGCCTCTTCCCTGGCTTTGCTGATCACAGCTTCTATGCTGGCAGCTATACTCTGGTCATTAAGCGCAATATCACCTAGATAAAAGCAAACACAATTCTAGTGGATACCTACATAACAGGGTAAATGTCTCAAGGTACACTAAACACTTTACTACCTATAACAGTATATTATCTACAGAAATGAAGAAATATAAGTAAAACTTATACTTTAGTCATTTCAAAATCTTATTTCTTGACTGGAAACTAACAGATGGCCCCTAAAATCTATTATGTCAATTCAGTTACTTCACAGCATTATAAAACTTAAATTTCTTTTAACACTGCCATCAAGATAACAATCAAGAGATCTTTTCAACACTTTTCAACACTACAATCTTTTAAAAGCAAACGTCTTAACACATAATTAGTTAACAAGCTTTAAAAATTCACATGCATAAACCTTTGCAAAAAGATGACTATGATCCTATTCCTCCACAATGCTAAGACAAAACTTGAGAGCTCATAAAATCACTCAGAGATAAACTTCACCCTCTAAATCAATAATTCAGTCAGAACCTTCAACTGTACGGGAATATCCCGGTTGCTTAATATTCTTACTACACAAAGTAATACTGTACATAGAAACACAATAGAGTAAAAAATACTGTACCTTTATTTTCACAACCATTCATGATTTTATCCATTTCTGGATCGGAGTCTTTCTTTTCTAGATTTTTTGCGTTGAATTTACCAATCATCTTCTTCCTCTTTCTTAACAGTTCCCCTTCATCTAACTTCCTCTTCTTAGGACGGATAACACCATTTTCATACACAGCCTTCAGGAAGAAAAGAATTCATTAGTTTCAAATACGTACTTTTATAAAAATTTAATGAATCATAAATAGTCAAGCAGTCTAAAGGAGTTTTTCTGAATAATTGATAGCTACATGAAAGAAAGCTTACAGAAAATTTAAATACAGTACCAGCAAATGTTTTTCATTCTCATTTGTCCTGTAACTCCATTACTCTGGACATGGTAATACAACTTCTAATAAAATTATTAATTTGTGATGCACTTTTACTGTCTTTATCTAGAATTAGACCATTTCAAATCAATATAATATCCTACATACGTTTTACAAATTAATAATTCTGACATATCTTTTTGAACAAATATCACTTTCAACAAAAACAACATTCATGAATAAAACCGAAAAATAAAAAAATCTTACTTATTACATCAGGACCACAACTCAATACTTAATTATGAATAGGACAAAAATAAACTTAACAATGACAATCTCTTGTACAAAATACAGAAAATCTACTCTTTCTCAACATCTTATCTTATGAAAAATGGGAGCCTTTAATTCACGAACAGAACAAAATGAGACATTCATACTTACTTCTCCTTTGTTGCTTTCTTCTCCTTCTTCTTCACCCTCTTCCTCTGGATCCGATTCGATTCTTTTCTGTAATAATTGAAATTTGTAAGTTATCAACATTAATTCAGCCCAATATCAATAGCATAAATAACTGACCTTTCAATACGAACTGAGGTTGCTTTGGTAGCAGACAACTATTATTATTACATACTATAGAAAGTGGTAGGATGAAGATCTAGAACTAATAAGTGTCATAGAGGAAAATGTACAGAACAGAAGAGTGAATAGAAGGAGCGGGCACGATGAAACTTGACCTTCCCTTGGATGTCCTGACAGGGGTTACCTTGACCATGGATGAGACAAACTTATCAGGGACTACTCTTTTCTGCATCAGGGGAGAGGAAGAAACCAAAATTTCTGTGTGGGAAGGGACTGGATTTTTGCCTTGGGTCCGTAGAAGGCGAGGAAGACCCCTCCAGGGGGATCATGGGAGTTTCCGACAGACAAGCAGGTGGAATACCTGTTGTGAAGGCTGCATGGCAGCCCTAACCAAGGCTCTAAACCACGGCTCCTGACCAGTAGCGGCACTATCGGAAAGTTTCGCTGAAGGTAACGGTGAAGATGGACTCCGCAAAGAAGACTTATTCACTGTCAAAGAAGCTCTTGAGGAAGGCTGTAGTACTGATGTCTCATTCCAAGGAAAAGGAATCATCCAAGAAGGGGGGGATTCCTTCGGAACTTTGAATGCCTGCTGCTCAGCTGTCTTGCTTTTTCAGCTCTCCCTTGCAAACGCAATGTTCTGCATTTGCAGGGAGGAGAACGATTGGGAGAAGACTTACGTCCCTCTGAAGGGAGCTCAGATCGGAAGCTCGAGGAGGAGAAGGCTTAGAAAGCTTCTCTTCCCATGAACAGCGCCATTCATCAGAGTGATGTCGTTCTGGCAAACGTTGGCGATGATCGAGGGCTGGTTCCTAGGGTCGCTGTACTGTGGCAGCGAGGTCACACATAGCCATCTGTCGGCGAGCTGATGATGGAGACTGTTGGTCGTCTGATGATCGTCTAGGCAATCGGCGAGCTGGCGAATGATGAGCAGCGCGAGGTTGATTTAGTTTGCCTTCCGCTCTTGGAGAGCAACGAGTCGTTGAGGAACGACGAGAAGGTGACCGGCGAGCAGCCGAAGATTGCTAAGAAAGCTAGCAAGTGGAGAGCTGCTGGCGATCGGCGAGTTGAGATCTGTGGATCAGAGATCGGTGAGTGATCAGCGCACTGACAATCGGTGACCTGGGGAGGGGCTATGACACCTAGGAGAGTGGTAGACACCTGGAGGGGATCACAAACAGACCACCATCGGCAAACAATGAGCACCAGCCTGTAGACAACTCAGTGATGGAGGATTGACCAGATGGCAGGAACCAGCTTGCAAGCCACAAACAGGAGTTCGTCGGCGAGCAGTAAGCGTACGTCAATTTGACGAACGAAGAGCTGTCGCCTGTCAAGAACGGCAAAAGACGAGTCGTCGAATGCCAATCGGCAATCGATGTGATTGGTAAGAAGCTGGAGATTGTCTAGCCATTGAATTGGCGATTGGCAAGCTGGCGAATTGGACATCTGGCGACTCGCGAGCAGGCGATTGGCATGGCGATCTGCGATCTTAGAGCAAGCGATCAGCGCTCATTGAGCTTGAGATTGGCAAGCTGACAATTGGTAGGTCAACTATCGACAAGCTGGCGATAGGAGAGCTGGAAATAGGCGAGCTGTCGAATGGTTTAGCCGTGAGGTGGCGATCGGCGAGCAGAGATCCGAGACGACGCTCGGCAAGCTGGCAATTAACAATCGGTTAGTTGAAGATCAGCAGTATGGTTCGACAATTGGAGATAGGCGAGCTAGAAATCAGCGATTAGGGAGCTAATGATCGGCGAGCTACTAATCGGCAATTGGCAAGACTGAAGATAGACAATAGGCGAAAGACGAGCTGGCGATTGGTGAGCTGGAGATCGACGATCGGCAAGCTAGCTATCGGTGACCTAACCCTATCGTAAATGGCAGGTCAGGAAACCTTAAAATTTGATGGGCAACGGCGAGCCACAAACAACAGTTCAATGGCGAGAGGTCGGAGAGGAGCGTTGTTAAATAATCAGACAGGCGAACTCTTCAATGCTGGCAAACGGCAAGTCTGAGGAGAGTCCAAGGAGACGGGCAAGGTTCGGGAACCAGAGGGTGAACGGTGAGACTGACACGAGTCGTCCAACTGACGATACATTGACGAAGGCAATATCCGAGTAGTGAGTAAACGGTGAGGTCCTTGACGATCCACTGAAGGGGATCGTTCACCAGGTATCTATGACGAGCCAAACACACGTCTCTTTGCAAAGGTAAAAGAAAATGTCTGAGGCTACGAGGAGGACTACGAACTAAGCCAGCTTGCTGATGATGATGACGATCCTCCGCGGGGAAGACGCCTCAGCAGGAGGATCTCTGGAAGGTCTCCGAAGAAGTCTCTCGCGAATGAGAGAGGTGGTCACCCAAAGGAGAGACTTGCCTCAGACTTTGCTCTGACCCCAAAGGAAGAGACAGCTCAGCAGGGGGGGGGGGGGGGGTTGTATTCTTTGGCAAAGGAAACTGCTACAGCCAATGAGATGTAGCTGTCAGCAATTCTCCTGGCAAGCAGGAAGGTTGAAAGGCAGAGATGATGAAGGGAAGTTTTCCCTCGGAAAGGAAAACAGCCCAACACCTGGGGAGGATGTCCCTAGGAAGGGCAAGTAGTCCAATCCCTGGAGGCGGACCTCCGGGCAGCGCTCTTTGCTTCCCATCAACAAACCTTGTTCAAGCTGAAGGTTTGTATCGAGCACTACCAGAAAAAACGTAGCTTGAGCTAGTTCCTCGAGGTTAGCGTGCTGATCTGGAGCTGCCACAGGCACAGGAGACCAGGAAAGTGACAGTGAAGTGACAGCAGAATCCACAGGAACAAATGAAACTACTCTTCTACGTCAGCTATCTTAGCCGAACGAAGGAGTACAGCATCACTAACTGAGGAAAACTAAAAACAAACTATGCAAAGGCTGGTCAGGTGCGTACCCGCTAGCCAAATCACCAAAGGCCTGTAAAAGCTCCCTTGCTTTTAAATAAGTCATGAAGATGGATTATTAAACCTTGTTGGGAAAAATGTTATTTTCATTAGTAAAATAAATTTTTGAATATACTTACCCGATAATCATGTAGCTGTCAACTCCGTTGCCCGACAGAATTCTACGGAAGGGATACGCCAGCGATCGCTATACAAGAGGGGGGTGTACTCACAAGCGCCACCTGTGGCCAGGTACTGCAGTACTTCTTGTTGACACCACCTTAATTTTTCCTCGGTCCACTGGTTCTATGGGGAGGAAGGGTGGGTCAATTAAATCATGATTATCGGGTAAGTATATTCAAAAATTTATTTTACTAATGAAAATAACATTTTTCAATATTAATCTTACCCGATAATCATGTAGCTGATTCACACCCAGGGAGGTGGGTGAAAACCAGTGTACATGTATATCAAGAAGCTAAGTATCCCGTATTTCATATTATCAGTTATTCAAAATAACAATGAAATTATAAGTACCTGGTAAGGAAGTCGACTTGAGCCATTACTCTGCCTTAAATAAGTTCGTCTTCCTTACTGAGCGCAGCGTTCCTCTTAGGAGGCTGAACAACTCTAAGGTGCTGAAGTATCAAGGGCTGCAACCCATACTAAAGGACCTCATCACAACCTTTAACCTCGGCGCTTCTCAAGAAAGAATTGACCACCCGCCAAATCAACAAGGATGTGGAAGGCTTCTTAGCCGACCGTACAACCCATAAAAAGTATTCAAGAGAAAGGTTAAAAGGTTATGGGATTATGGGAATGTAGTGGCTGAGCCCTCGCCTACTACTGCATTCGTTGCTACGAATGGTCCCAGGGTGTAGCAGTACTCGTAAAGAGACTGGACATCTTTGAGATAGAATGATGCGAACACTGACTTGCTTCTCCAATAGGTTGCATCCATAACACTCTGCAGAGAACGGTTCTGTTTGAAGGCCACTGAAGTAGCCACAGCTCCCACTTCATGTGTCCTTACCTTCAGCAAAGCAAGGTCTTCTTCCTTCAGATGAGAATGTGCTTCCCTAATCAGAAGCCTGAATAGTAAGAAACTGAGTTCTTAGACCTTGGAAAAGAAGGTTTCTTGAAAGCACACCATAAGGCTTCTGATTGTCCTCGTAAAGGTTAAGACCTTTTAAGATAGTACCTAAGAGCTCTAACTGGGCAAAGTACTCTCTCCAGTTCATTCCCCACCAAGTTGGACAGGCTTGGGATCTCGAACGACTTAGGCCAAGGACGTGAAGGAAGCTCGTTTAGCAAAAACCGAGCTGCAAGGAACATGTAGCCGTTTCAGATGTGAAAACAATGATCCTGCTGAAGGCGTGGATCTCACTTACTCTTTTAGCTGTTGTCAAGCACACGAGGAAAAGAGTTTTTAATGTGAGGTCCTAAAAAGAGGCTGATTGGAGAGGTTCAAATCTTGATGACATAAGGAACCTTAGGACCACGTCTAGATTCCAGCTTGGAGTGGACAACCGACGTTCCTTTGAGGTCTCAAAAGACCTAGGGAGGTCCTGTAGATCTTTGTTGGTGGAAAGATCCAAGCCTCTGTGGCGGAAAACCGCTGCCAACATACTTCTGTAACCCTTGAGAGTAGGAGCTGAAAGGGATCTTACTTTCCTTAGATGTAACAGGAAGTCAGCAATCTGGGTTACAGTGGTACTGGTTGAGGAAACTGCATTGGTCTTGTACCAGCTACGGAAGACTTCCCCTTGAGACTGATAGATTCTGAGAGTGGATGTTCTCCTTGCTCTGGCAATCGCTCTGGCTGCCTCCTTCGAAAAGCCCCTAGCTCTTGAGAGTCTTTCGAAAGTCTGAAGGCAGTCAGACGAAGAGCGTGGAGGTTTGGGTGTACCTTCTTTACGTGAGGTTGACGTAGAAGGTTCACTCCTAGAGGAAGAGTCCTGGGAATGTCGACCAGCCATTGCAGTACCTCTATGAACCATTCTCTCGCGGGCCAGAGCGGAGCCAACCAACGTCAGCCGTGTCCCTTTGCGAGAGGAGAACTTCTGAAGTACCCTGTTGACAATCTTGAACGGCGGGAATGCATACAGGTCGAGATGGGACCAATCCAGCAGAAAAGCATCCACGTGAACTGCTGCTGGGTCTGGAATCGGAGAACAAAACAACAGGAGTCTCTAGGTTATCGAGGTAGCGAACAGATCTATGGTTGGCTGACCCCACAGGGCCCAAAGTCTGCTGCAAACATTCTTGTGAAGGGTCCACTCTGTGGGGATGACCTGACCCTTCCGGCTGAGGTGATCTGCCATGACATTCATACCGCCCTGAATGAACCTCGTTACCAGCGTGAGCTTTCGATCTTTTGACCAGATGAGGAGGTCCCTTGCGATCTAGAACAACTTCCACGAAAGAGTCCCTTCCTGCTTGAAGATGTAAGCCAGGGCTGTGGTGTTGTCAGCGTCCACCTCCACCACCTTGTTAAGCTGGAGGGACTTGAAGTTTATCAAGGCCAGAAGAACCGCCAACAACTCCTTGCAATTGATGTGAAGTGTCCTTTGCTCCTGATTCCATGTTCCCGAGCATTCCTGTCCGTCCAAAGTCGCACCCCAGCCCGTGTCTGATGCGTCCGAGAGGAGACGGCGGTCGGGTTTCTGAACAGCCAGAGGTAGACTTCCTTGAGAAGAAAGCTGTTCTTACACCACGCGAGAGAAGACCTCCTCTCTTCGGAAACAGGAACTGAGACCGTCTCTAGCGTCATGTCCTTTATCCAGTGAGCAGCTAGATGATACTGAAGGGGGGGGGAGGTGGAGTCTCCCTAACACGATGAACAGGGCTAGCGATGAAAGTGTCCCTGTTAGACTCATCCACTACCTGACTGAGCATCGGTTCCTTCTCAGCATGCTCTGGATGCATTCTAGGGCTTGGAAGATCCTTGGGGCCGACGGAAAAGCCCGAAAAGCTCGACTCTGAAGATCCATACCCAGGTAGACAATGGTCTGGGATGGGACGAGCTGAGACTCCTCAAAATTGACCAGGAGGCCCAGTTCCTTGGTCAGATCCATAGTCCATCTGAGAATCTCCAGACAGAGACGACTTGTGGGAGCTCTTAAAAGCCAGTCGTCTGACGGAGCCGGACACAAGATCATGGTACTGCTGCACAGTCTGTGAACTGTCAACCATGGGGAAGCGAGGAAGTACAGTGACAACCCGAAGCTGTCTAGACTGTCTGAGTCGTACAGACAACTCCTTATCGGGTTGCTGAGGTTGCCGCACTGCGTCACAAAAAGTCACTTCTGCTGGTTGTTGAACGTCTTCCCAGTGACACACTGACTCCGTAAACAAAAAATCCTCTAACAAGGACTAAGCTTGGACTGCATGTCTTGCAACACAGATCAAGGTCTATGGGAGCAGGTGTGGTAACAGACGGGGTTAGCGACTGAAGTGGAACCATTACCTTCCCTGGAAGCATGTTATGCTTAAATAAAAGTCCATAGGGGGCTACGCAGCTAAAGGCTCCTCTCCAAATGACAGAGTCCTCAAGGGAATATCAGAAGGAGGGAGAAAAGCACTTTCTCATCTACAGGGACCATATCCGAGAAAAGCTAAGTTCTCTCAGTGAGGGTTTCACTGGTGCAAAAGCAGCAGACTAGAAGGCAACGTTATGAAACTGCTTGACAGTCTAGTGAGTTGGCAACAACCAAAGATGTGTGACTGAGAAGCATGCGGTAAGGTATGCAGAGCATGCTGTATGCAGAGCATGCTGTATGTAGAGCATGCTGTAAGGTAAGCAGAGCATGTTGCATGGCGTGTAACATTTCTCAGAAATTCCATGACCAGTGCTAGATTGAGTAATATCGCATTACTGTCTATTGAAAGTGCACGTGCCGAGGGAATTGATTTAGACTGTTTTGTTGATGAATTTGATAGCCGGCTAATCGTAGAATTAAGCTGCACTAAATATACGTACTATAATCTACTTCACCTCAGGAAAGGGAAACTCGCCCTGTTGGCAACACTGCATTACTTCATGCATGCTTGCATGGGGTTTTAATATCAACATAAAATTTACATTACATTCATAACTCATGATTCATTTTTGTTTTGAAGATATTTTTGCCATATTTTGCGATTTTGTTAAAAATATATTGCAAGGAAAACATATATATATATATATATATATATATATATATATATTTTTTTTTTTTTTTTTTTTTTTTTTTTTTTTTTTTTAAAGTAATATGAATAACTTCCATTATCATAATGTTTGTGTAGGCATACATGTATATGATTACAAATGCAAGTTATGAAAGTAATGAGGTGTTATTATTGTCATTTGTTATTTCAAAGTTGAATGGGAAGAGGCTCAAGTTGAGGAGAAAGTGGCAGATGCATGCGTTGAGGTGGCTGACTCATAGCATGAGGTTCCTGCCTCAAGGGTTGAGGTGGCTGCGCAGAGAGAGGCTCTTGACTCACGAGTTGAGGTTCTTGAGGTGTGAGCTGCGAGAGTTGAGGTAGCGGTTGCGCAGAACGCAGTTCCTGTCTCACGAGTTGAGGTTCCTGAGGAGCTAGCCTCAAGAGTTGAGGCTCTCGCCTTGAGGAAAGTTGAGGTAGCAGCTGCGAGAGCTGAGGCGGCTGCCTCAAGGATGGTAGAGGTTGTCGTACCTCAAGAGGTTGTTGCCTCGAAGATGGTCTAACTGCAAGAAAATCTTGCCTCAAGGCATAAGACTCCTGCTCCCATTGTTGAGGTTGCCTTAAGGAAGGTTGAGGTTGCTGCACAACGCTGGTAATTGGCAACTCCGAACGCGGTAAGGTAGCTTGAGGAACCTCAACTTCGTACGCCTGGCAGACTGGACTGCGGTGAGGCGGAGCGCTCGCAGGAGAAGGTGTAACCTTCTCAGCCTGAAACTCACGCATTAAGACCGCAAGCTGCGACTGCATGGACTGCAGCAAAGTCATCTTGGGATCAACAGACGATAAGGTCTGTTGAGGCAAAGCCTTAACAGAAGATGAGGTCTGTTGAGGCATCGCCTTACCTCTCTTAGGAGGTGTGCAGTCACCTGATGACTGCGGAGAGTCAGAGCTAACCCAATGACTGCATCCGGGTTGTTGAACTCTAGAGGTCTGGACTTTACGTTTAAGAGGTCTTGAGACCTGAGTCCAGCGTTTTCTCCCCGAAAATTCTTCTGCAGACGAGCAAAATAAGGGCTCAATCGTCTGCGGGTGGGAGTGACGGTCTCTGTAAGACACGCCCGCAACCACCGAGGATACTTCTGTGCGCCGATCAAGGCCTGCCGAACCCTTTTGCCCTTCGACATTGCTTCTCCCCTGGGCTTGGGAGCTTGCAAGAGGTCCCGGACTGGGAGGACGACTGGCACGCACAGAAGAACCCTCACGCACAACACTGACACACTTTGCGCTAATCACTTATCACTTTTGATTTTCTGTTTGCACTTATTTCACTGAACTCGAAACTTTAAGTGGTTTGTACCTGAAACACGCAATTCTATCCTTCCTTAAAAGTTAGTAATTGCGAAAACAGAATTACAATGTAACAGAAAAATCTAATGAAAGATAAATAATTCAGTAGCTGGAAAGAGACTAAACACTAGATCAAATAAACAACGTTTAAAATCTCTCACCGCATAAAGCTTGAGAACAAGAATAAAACTCTAGAAACGTTTACCTTCTTCCCCTAAAGAGACTAGGGAGAAGAGCAAAAACGATAACCACGTTAATCGCTTGAACGAAACGTTTATCCAGCTCTCTCTCTCTCCGTCTCTATCTCTCTCTCTCTCTCTCTCTCTAGACTTAGAACCTGAGAGAAGAGCCCAATCATATATATCGTTAAAACATATTATTGTTAAAGGAAAAAAAACTGAAAAATTTCCCAAATAAAAAGTTCCTTTATTAGAATTAAAACCATTAATCTAAGAAAGAATGAACAAAACGCTAGAAACGGTTACTCTTACTGCAACGTGACACCGTGAAAATTCTCTCTCTATCGTAACGATAGAGCGCAAGTTGAACGTTCTGAACGTCAACAACTGCAGAGACAATACAAAACGTTAGTTCAACTTTGAAAACAGTACGAGACTATCAAAGAAATTCTTTCAAAAACATTAAAATAGCATAATATGTTAACAGGTAAAACCGAAATGACGGGCTCAATGTTAATTAACTTCGATACCAAGAAAAGACCGCCTACTATTAGGAAAGGTCGAATATAAACATATATAAAAATTAATTTTAATAAGTTTATAATAAAAGGAAGTTAATCGAAGAGGCCTATAAAAGGCGGAGAGATATAAAATAAATCTAAAACTTTGGTTAAGCAAAATTAAGAAAGAGAGTCTATACTCTCTTAGACACCAACACTTCCGTCTAAGGGAAGGGTCGGCCATTTAAAAGTGAAAGAGAGTTCATACTCTCTTCGTCACCATAATTAATCAAATTAATTCCAAAAGCTAGCTAAGCTAATGATAAAACTTCCTGAATAGCGAAAGCTAAACTCTAGAGCAAATACATCACCAAATCGTGAGCAAAAAACTCCAAAATTATAAGCGTATCCATGAACGTCTTGCCGGAAGCACGACAGAGGAAAAATTGAGGTGGTGTCAACAAGAAGTACTGCAGTACCTGGCCACAGGTGGCGCTTGTGAGTACACCCCCCTCTTGTATAGCGATCGCTGGCGTATCCCTTCCGTAGAATTCTGTCGGGCAACGGAGTTGACAGCTACATGATTATCGGGTAAGATTAATATTGAAAATAGTAAAATATATTGTTTGGGCTTCCAGTAGGTTACAAAGCAATGATTTACTTCCCTGAACCAATTCCCTGAGGTGTTCTTGTACTCCAAGTGTACTCCCATCCTCTGAGAATGGCAGGATCCTTGGATGAGGGGTTAGAGTTGAACTCCCCTTGAAAGGGAAGACTCAACCAGCCACCAAGCTTGATCTTCCCGTGTTTCCTATTCCACTGAAACCAGAAGAAAGGGAGATCTGCACACGCAGACCTTACACGTGGGGATTTCCAGCACGAGTAACCTTGCACACAGTGATCTAGAATGTGATCGCAAGTTACCACGTGCAAATAGAGGTACTCGAGAACGTAAAGGAGAGAGTGCATGTGGAGAACACCATCATATGCATACAGAGCACAGGAGCATGAAGATTGAGAATGTCTAGGAAAGGGGAAGAAAGGGCGGCACACTTCAATCCCACTGACAGTAGATATGCTAAGCTCGTACTAGAGTTGTGAATTTCTTCCTGCTGACGGACTACTCTCATCCTCACACTGCTTGGCAAGAGAAAAACATAGATAAAAGGTGTGAAAACACACTTACCCAGTAGCCAGACACCTTCCTAGTGTTGTGTGGACCGGTGTTTGCACTATAGGACAACTCTCGACACTTATCAAGAAGGGAGGATTCTTCTATTATTATTGTTATTATCATTACTTGTTAAGCTACAACCCTAGTTGGAAAAGCAGGATGCTATAAGGCCAGGGGCTCTAACAGGGAAAGTAGCCCGGTGAGCAAAGGAAACAAAGAAAAATAAAATATTTTAAGAAGAGTAATAACATTAAAATAAATACTTCCTATATAAACTATGAAAACTTTAGCAAACCAAGAGGAATAGAAATAAGATAGAATAGTGTACCCGAGTGTATCATCAAGCAAGAGAACTCTAACCCAAGACAGTGAAAGACCATGGCACAGATGTTATGGCACGACCCAAGACTAGAGAACAATGGTTTGGTTTTAGAGTGTCCTTCTCCTAGAAGAGCTGCTTACCATAGCTAAAGTCTCTCTTCTACCCATACCAAGAGGAAAGTGGCCACTGAACAATTACCTTACAGTAGTTAACTCATTGAGTGAGGAAGAATTGTTTGGTAATCTCAGTGTTATCACGTGTGTGAGGACAGAGGAGAATGTGTGAATAGGCCAGACTATTCAGTGTATGTGTAGGCAAAGGGAAAATGAACCGTAACCAGAGAGAAGGATCCGATGTAATACTTTCTGGCCAACCAAAGGACCCCATAACTCTCTAGTGGTAGTACCTCAACAGGTGGCTGGTGCCCTGGCCAACCTACTACCAGCAGAAGTTAAGTGTACAAAACTCCTATCAGTCAGACTTAATGGACTTATTTGATTATGTTTTTACCTCACTCTTCTTCAGAAGTTGCAATGAAGTCTCAATAAAAATGAAGGAGTGGAGAAGGGAGAACTTAAAATTATTCTTCTCCGGAGTAGTGCAGGCTGATGACAGTGCTCTCATGGGAAAGAGACCACAACAGCACAACTAAGTAATAAGGATCTTAGCACCTTCCAGAATAGGCAGACCAGACAATGAAAGAAAGACAAAGGGCAGTGACTCTTCCCTTTACTCTTGGTAGTGCAGGAACTCTTCTTCTGAGATATCCAAAGAAAACCAACTTCCTTAGGTACACATTGTGGTTG
This sequence comes from Palaemon carinicauda, assembly GCF_036898095.1. NCBI lineage: Eukaryota > Metazoa > Arthropoda > Malacostraca > Decapoda > Palaemonidae > Palaemon > Palaemon carinicauda. The sequence continues at coordinate 29,162,229 of NC_090744.1, forward strand.
ATTTTATACAGCTACACACAAGGGATAGAACAGTAGCAGACATGCTGCCCGAAAGGCACAAGTATGTTGGATAACAAGTAGCACAAAAAACTGTAACATAATTAATTATCACGAAAAATTTACATCCTTGGGTTCTTCCATTAATATGCCTTGAACACGGCTAAAAGAACCTTTATGCAATATGAAATTAAAGCAAATGACTTCAGGACACCAAGAAGTGCTGAGAGTCTATACTCTCCGGCAGCCAAAGCCAGAGTAAAGGTTAAGAAGGGAGGGCAGCCCGGGATCTACACACCACCCACAAGTTACTATTACTACTTCATTGAAAGTTTAAACACCTCTTTCCAGCTTCACCCAATCATACTGCTGTTTAAATTAAAAATTTGTATTTTATGTAGGAACTTCCACATATTGTGCTTATTATATATATAAACAATATAGGGCAAAGAACCATACCCTGAGAAAAAATTAGATATGAACTTTTGAAATTACAGTACAATATACTATTGCAGAAAGTTGGTTCTGTATATAATTGTAATAATAGCTGATGAAATTAGAAATGTTTAGGGTACAACAATTGCAATACTAACCACGACCTTCTTCCTTCCAGCGTCTATATCACTAAGGATAGAATCTTCTTCCAAAGATTCATGTGCAACTTCTTCGAAGTCCAACTCGCCCGAATTGATATAAAAACCTCTATGCTTTGTTTCCATGTGCGTTGGCACCACTTCATCAAACTGTAAGAAAAACACTATACATTATCCTAATCAATAAGAATCTATAACAAATTACAAAAGTCACGATATGAATTTATTAAAATCAACTTATTACATCAAAATATATATAAAAAAAAATATACACCAAAAAGATGTTCACATTCCTAAACAAAAAGTTTATTAGACCTCTTGAAAAAATTGGGCCACCAACTTACAGCATCCGAGTTATCAATAAATGGATCCGTTTCATCGTAACCTTCCCCAAGGGTGCTAAAATCATTTTCTTTTCTCCTCTTCTTCTTTGTTGGTCCATAAGATGCCTGAAATATGAATCAAAATGTAATCTACATTAGCATTACCTTTTTAACTTAAAACAACTGGATCAAAATTCTTCAACAAAAAAAAAAAAAAAAAAACGCTGCTATTCTAAAAACTTCACTTAAAAGAATATGGGAGACCAAATAATTTATTGTGTTAAGTAGGGGGCTCACATAATAAACTAATATGAAAATACATGGTACTCTAAAAGAATAATAATTATCTTTTAAAATAACTAAAATTATTTAAAATAGACTTCACAGGCAAATAAAATTAGTGGCTTCAATTACATATTTACGTTTCCAAGCCAAAACCAAACATCATGAATATATTTAGCAATCAAGAAGTCACATAAGATGAGTGAAATAAAGTACAGTACATGCTATTTAATTAAAAACACAGCAATGACTGAATTCTTCAACTTACATATTTACTCTCCATTTGCTTGGCCAAAGCTTTCAAGGCGGCATCTTCGTCGCCAGCAAAAGGGTCGGAGGGATCCAACGCTGGTCCATTGATGACATCTCCTAATCTCTTCTTCCCTAGTCTTTCGTGCTGCAATAGATTCAAAGACACACAATGAGCAGAAATGATGGCAAAAAGAGGAGGGAAAATTTGTTAAAGGGGCATAAGAGACAAAAAAACAGATAGCTTATCTACAAGACACATTTCGGACATTTAATGGGGCAAGATTAAAAGTTATGAAATAAAATAACAACACTAAGGAATACTGTCAGAGAATGGTTAACTGAATAGGGCTTTGAGTATTACTACTGGTAAACATTGTCTACAACGTAAAAATATACAAATGCTGGTGAAGACAGGATGGAATTGGAATAGGTTGATAATCAAAGACAAAATTATGTGAATGAAGAAATAGTTGATGAATAGTCAGCAAACATCAAAATAATATGGAACAATGGGGAGTATGTGGCCAGAGTACTGTACAGTATGGCCTATATACTCCAAGGGGATAAATCAAAAGAACTGAAGTGACTGTTGGGAAGAACTTTTTTTTAACGCATTAATCTGAAATGATTGTTAGCAGAGGATTTTTTTTAACACATTGATAAAGGCAAGCAAAAACAGGTTATACTAATGGGAGGATGCTTAAATGGACAATATGAAATAGTTTGTTCTGAGAATGTTTCACAATATGGCATTAGATGAAACTGCTATAAAAAAAAGTTCAACCATACCACTGGCTCTCTTTCTAAACTACGCCTATCACATAGTTGGCCAGAAAGTTTAAACCCTTTTTTCAATAGGTAGATTAATTTCTAATAAATTTATGTTCTGCATAAATTCTAATCATCATACCTTCAAGCCACCCCTATCCTCTGACTCGTTTAACAGAGTATACCGCTAATTAAATCTTTTAGTAGACATTTTGCCTTCAGTACAAGAAATTTTTTTTAAAACCACATGGTATCCCTTTGTGTTCACATCACATTCCTTTTACTGAAACCATTAGGGTAACATATCTCCTTTAAAACATTCTAGGGTAGCATATCATTTTAACACATTTCACTGCAACTCATAACCAAATATATACAAATCACACACTGATGCACATACATATGTAATCTCCATAAAAGAGAGAGAGAGAGAGAGAGAGAGAGAGAGAGAGAGAGAGAGAGAGAGAGAGAGAGAGAGAGAGAGAGAGAGAGAGAGAGAGAGAGAGAGAGAGAGAGAAATATGTTTAATTTCTTATTCTTTCTTCAATATATATGATTTTCTTGGAAGGGTTAAAACATGTTTAGATGACAAGAGGCAGAATTATGTTAATTTCCGAGATTTCGCCAATTCAAGAATGTCACAATTTAGAACATTTTTCATGAACACAGCACAGCAGTACAGTATTTACATACTTCGACCATGCAAGGATGTTCTTAAATCATTGATTCTTAGATATATCATAAACACTACAGTACTGTTCCCATCTTAACTTATTTTGGATTAGTATGCTTGACTTTATGAATCAATAAAAGTGAACTGCACTCCTCCTGCAACTAAGGTGACCCTGCAAATGTAGCTAAGAATATAATATATTAACCTTGAATAATGGCGAGCATAAAAAATTGAATTCGGCTTACTACATACAGTAGGTCCCCCATACAGTAGGCTTAAAGTCGCAAAGTTCTAAGGTCAACTTCATTAACTTTTGCCTTCAGCTAATATTCTCCCCCCACCCCACCTAACATCCAGCTGGTCTTCCAAACACTGAGCTAGTAGACTAATTGGTGCTACAGTATACCATAACCTGTTTTGCATTTATTCAAAATATCTTCTACATATTGCAAACACAGGTTCCTCTCTTTGGAAGTACACTAGTTGAAAGTTCTTATCTAAGTCTTTCAAGATTTTCGGTGATCAATCTATTCTGAAGAAGTGTTTTAATTATTTCATTCTACCCTGTTTTGAGTATTGTTCTCCTGTCTGGTGTTCAGCTGCTGATTCTCATCTTAATTTGTTGGACAGAAACTCACGGTCTAATAAATTTCTTATTCCTGATCTAGATATTAATCTCTGGCACCGTCGTTCAATTAGTTCATTATGCATGTTGCATAAGATTTTTCATAACTCTGACCATCCTTTACATTCAGATCTCTCTGGACAATTCTATCCTGTTCGTAATACTAGGCAGGCAGTTAATTCTAATAGCCAGGCCTTCTCCATCACAAGGCTCAATACTATGCAGTACTCTAAGTTTTATTCCAGCTGTAACCAAGTTGTGGAATGATCTTCTTAATCGGGTAGTTGAATCAGTAGAACTTCAAAAGTTCAAAGTTGGAGCAAGTGCTTTTTTGTTGACAGGCAGACATGAGTCTTTTTATAGTTTATTTATGACATATTTGTTTTTGATGTTGCTAATAGTTTATATATGACATGTCTGTTTTGACATTGTTACTTATTTTAGAATGATTTAATGTTAATTTGTTCTCTTCATTTATTTATTTCCTTATTTCCTTTCCTCACTGGGCTATTTTTCCCTGTTGGAGCCCCTGGGCTTATAGCATCTTGCTTTTCCAACTAGGGTTGTAGCTTGGATAATAATAATAATAATAATAATAATAATAATAATAATAATAATAATAATAAGGGGATGACTGCATGCAGAAAAATACACATAAGTTAGAAAATTACTCCACAAAAGACAAAGGAGTTTTCAAACATTCAAATCTGTGGAGTTTGACATTCATAAATAGAATTCCCTAAAAAAAAAAAAAAAAAAAAAAAAAACTGCATGATTTGAGCTTACAAATCCCCGAACAAGCAATGCTGTTCCTTCCTTAGGCTATGCATAAAATATGTGAGGGGTGATGACTTAGTTCTTCACGATGTAAATTTTCATATTATTTTTGTTGTTATTATTATTACTTGCTAAGCTACAACCCTAGTTGGAAAAGCATGATGCTCTAAGCACAAGGGCTCCAACAGGGAAAATGAGTCAGGTGAGGAAAGAAAATAAAGAGATAAATAAACTACAAGAGAAGTAATGAAGTTAAAATATCTTAAAAACAATGACATTAAAATAAATATTTCATATACAAACTATAAAAACTTAAAAAATCGAGAGGAAGAAAAATAATATAGAATTGTGTGCCCGAGTGTACCTTCACACAAGAGAACTCTAGCCCAAGACAGTAGAAGACCATGGTACAAAGGCTATGACACTACCCAATACTAGAGAACAATGGTTTGATTTTGGAGTATCCTTCTCCTAGAAGAGGTGCTTACCCTAGCTAAAGTGTCTCTTCTACCCTTACCAAGAAAAAAGTAGCCACTGGATAATTACGTTGCAGTAGTTAACCTCTTGAACGAAGAATTGTTTGATAATCTTGGTGTAGTGAAGTGTATGAGGACATAAGAGAATGTGGTAAGAATAGGTCAAACTATTCGGTTTAAGGACAGGGGAGAACATGGTAAGAATAGGCCAAACTATCCGGTGTGAGGACAGAAGAGAATGTGTTAAGAATAGGATAGACTATTCGTTGTACACGTAGGCGAATGAAAAATTATCCATAACGAGAGAGGGGAATCAAATGTAGGACTGTCTAGCCAGACAAAGGACCCAATAACTCTCTAGCGATAATATCTCAACGGGTGGCTGGTGTCCTGGCCAACCTACTATCTACAAACTTAATATACCGTACTATTTGTACTCTTAATACTCTAAGAATATACAGTGGATTCAGTATCCTGTAAGAACTGTGTGCTATCGAGATACCTATAAAACTTTGTTTAATGAAGTATACCACAATGAACAAAAACATAAAACATGAAACTCCTAACAGATCAGTGGGATGCCTCATTTGTATCAACAAAATAAAATTAAAATAAATTCCAAAATAAATGTTAACCAACATCCAAAATACATTGAAGATTGGAGTAAATCTTTTAAAACATTTATAAGATAAAATTAAAATCCCCATTTAATGCACAATATTTCTATTTAGATCAATCTGTAAAACTTCAAAGTTACTCTTCTAGTACCATGAAATCATGTTTATTTTCATTGCCTTATTTGCCTTTTCTCTCATTTCGATTTTCTACCATAGACCCAGGTCTACGGGCAGTTTATCCTGAGGAAAGTCACGCTGATTGTTATAGAATAACTTTACAAAATTGTTTATACAAGTGTTTTGAGTTGAAGGTAAAAAGAGCAAAATAAATTCAAGACATCATGGTTAAATTCATTTGTCTGACAACACACAGCACGAAGGCTTAAATATACTTACTAAAATACAGTGGAAATGTGACTACAGTTAGCTTCTCTGTAAAGAAGCCAACGGAACTTTATGCATCACCTGTCAAGGCAAAAGATATCTATAACCTTGACAGGAAAAGCATGACTGGAAACGCCATTTCTCTCAAAACCGTTGAAATTACATATGCTATGAGACACGTTGCACTATAGTTTCAAATCATTACCGTAAGGAATTATATTCTAATCTATAAGCATTACACAACTAAAACACACACTATGTATGTGTATGTATATATATATATATATATATATATATATATATATATATATATATATATATATATATATACTGTATATATATACTGTATATATATATATATATATATATATATATATATATATATATATACTGTATATATATATATAATATATATACATATACATGAGAGAGAGAGAGAGAGAGAGAGAGAGAGAGAGAGAGAGAGAGAGAGAGAGAGAGAGAGAGAGAGAATTTTTTGGCAATTCTTTCTGTTACATATCAGTATTTGTTACGCTAAATCACGCAAACAAAAGAGTAAACTAACAATCATGTACGGTTCTTAGCACTAAGGTAAACTACGAACATTTTGGCTTTATTAAATTTAAATAAATTCCAGACTATTTCTCGTCCAGTCACGAGGTTGAATGGGTCAAAGGTCGCATTCAAAACAACCTCGTGACCTATGGCAACCTTGATCTCTTCCCCAACGGAATTCCGTACAATAATAACAAGTGTTCGTATTTAATATGCTATTTGCAAATACAAAAGGTGTATATTTATAAACGATGTGAAATCTTAATTTAGACTCTACTGATACAAGAGTATAAAATCCGTATAAATTTATAAAGAAAAATAATAATCTATATCAATATTCTTCAGTAAAGGCATTTGTTAAGTATAAAGAATTAATTTTAGAATAGTTTTTCCCAAATAAGAATCCAATTGAAGGAAGTCTGATTTCTCTTCAATGAGCATTTACGATCTATTTTTTTTTTTTTGAGCATTAATAAATTTCAGCAAATCGTTTCCAAAAATATCGATTGTATACAACACGTAACCAATCTACGCCGAATAGATTTGTAAAATACGATGTTAGTTAATTCGTTACTAAGAAATCACCACGAGAAGAAATTCTTAAATAATAAATTTTTAAATCAAATATAATTCAAAAGCGTAAACAAAAAATTGACCTGCAATAGAGAGGCAAGATCAACCGCGCTAAAGCATCAGCAATGGCCGGGGAAGGACAGCGGTCGCGAATGGCTTGATGGCGGCGGATGGCAGTCTGAGTATTTAAGTGTTGCCTCTCTCTCTCTCTCCCTCGCCGCACGTGGGGCCGCGCGTTTCGTCACTGAAAGTTAGTGACGTCACTGTGGTCCGTGACGTATCCACCCGCACGCCCGTGGTCACCACGCCCACGCTACGCCCGCGCCCGAGACCGCTACGCCCACCAATCAGCGGGCGAGAAACGGCGGATAAGCCCCGCCCACGCGCGCCCCGCCTCCAATAATCTCCCCCTTCGCCCGTCACCCCCACTGAGCTAGGCAGTACAGTCAGTGTGGGATAAAAGGGGGGGGGGGTGGAAGTAATCCCTTAAGGGGGTTGGGGGGAAGTCATCACCATAGGTCATCATAATGAAACTATTTCAACAATAAATAAAACCAAAAGTAAATGCTAAGCAATAAGAACCTTAGTTGTGCAAAGACATAAGAGCGACTTTTCCTCGCCGAACGTCAATCCAACAAAGTTGCTTCGTCCGCCAAACGTAACGTAACAGACAACAAAATCCAACTTTACACTGATAACCACGTCTGCCTAAGTACTGTATTATAGTTTTAATAAAATTTCCTGTAAAAATATACAGACGCGATCACTTGCAAAAGAGCGAGCATGGAGAGCAACTTCATGGGGACCCCTATACAACTGCTACTATGGCCCTAAACAGTTTTTGGCGCGAGCTGATTTGCTTCATCGATTCTTTGGCAAACCACGTGACCAGTTTCTACCTACATCCGGGACCAACCAATTATCTTCAGTCTGCTTTATCTCATTTTTCCTTTACCTATTCCTAAAGTTCAAAACCTAAACCCCGAGAACCTTTTCGTGGTAAGTCTCACGTCCACCGCTGCTATTCCTCTCTCTCCTCCAACATCGCCAACGCAAACATCTCTCGTTGTCGCTTCCTCCCTCCCAGACAGCAGGTTTTAGGACCCAGACGTCGTGCTATTATGATAATCGACCTTAGATTCTACAAACTACACCCTCCAACATTCTCCCGCTGAGTAAAACCTAACGCCAAGGTCCAATCCTATCTCCCTTCCACCGACTCGCTCTTCCACAGGAATATAAAAGTACTCGTTTCTTACGCCCTTCTGCCATCCTCGCAAACACACGCATACACCAGATTCAACCAATCTTATTATGCAGGAAGGGGGTGAAAGAAACATGGGGGGAAGCATTACCAACAGGAATTTGCCACTTCTTTTTTGTTTTCTCGTGATCTGCCAGCTGGTTTTAGTGTAACATGAGCATGGGTAAGAATACCTTACGAGCCACGTCAAACATTCCATTCAACCTCATCAATTATCACCTCAAACTCAAGTTCATGAATAATGCTTTTTTGGCATGTGACGCCGAAATCTAAAAAAAAAAAAAAAAAAGCCTATCGACCAACCTCGTCATGGCAAGTAACTCGAGGACAACCTTAAAGATGTCATTTGAAAAGCCTATAAGGCCCAGGAGGAAACTGGCAATACAAAGTGATTAACAATTCAGTCAAACGTAAATAATCTCAGATAATTACACATATCACATTATCAATGATATCTCAAGTAATTGAAAGTGACAACTTGAAAGAATAGTGACGGTTTGTCCTCGAATGAACACGTTATGCAGGTGACACATCCAAAAAGCTACGACGAGGCTGAGCAGTAGGGGGTGAGGAGAGGCAGTCAAGTAACAACAAGAGTCACACGGGCGTCTACTACCACCCGGCGCCTCACACCCCCAAGCCAATGACAGCTAGTCCAAAGTGATCATCAATCCTCTTCCCATTCTTCCTCATGGCACTGCTACTCTTCAAGGACCACTTCAAATACATCGGCCCGAGGCCCTTGGTGCAAGGTCCTCGACTTGGACCCTTCGAAAGACTTGGTGCCCTTCGGATCTCGTTTCTCACCATTCACGGCCCTTCCTTAGCCCAAATTTGACATCACGAAGGCTTGGCTAGCATGGAGGAGGGAGAGAGCTTGCCCCCTTTTTGCCCTTAGCTGCTTGGGCCCCTTGACTTTGCCCTTAAGGTCTCTTTCTAAGGGACACACTCGGAGGACGTCCCCAAGTGGACCCTACATTGGAATGATCGTGAGCGGCGTGACGAAGGGGGCACGCACTCGGCCATCGAATATAAGAGAAAGCATCTCTGGAACTTGCGTTTGAATATGACCAGACGGTGAAACACTGCATCTGCTTCCCTTCATGTACACCATCTACAAAATGTCCATCTGTTACCCTCCACCGGCCCTTCATCTAGGCCTCCATATTCGGACACATAAATCACACTTCCTGGGCGCTAAAACATTGCAACAAGTATATAATTCGAAACCTCGATTCATCGAGAGTATATTTCCACTGGTAAAACGTTACACCAAAATACACTTACCAGTTTTAGAGAGACCAATTCACGATAGTTGAACTCGGGACAGAACTTTTCATTGGACTCAGCCAATGTCAGATTTAGACGCACTGATTTTAACCTTCTGTCGCGTTTCTTTTCTTTTTTCACAGGGCCAAGGGTAGTAAGTGCCACCTTCTTCGGCTCTGTCATGTTTGCTTAGCTTTTTCCATTCAATTATTATAAAAATATCTAAAATTTAGTCAGTACAACATTCAAACACTGTTCACCTCCACTTCCATCTTTCACTACTGGGTTTCTTGCGCATGCGCGTTGTTCAAACGCCACCGCGCGAACATAAAAACAAAATATAATTCTAAACTCTACTGCTTGAAATGCATTCCATAAATGGAATGCAGCTTTGCAAAATTTTATCTCTGCGATTTTTAAACAATTCTATTAATTATAGTAAGAACTAAAAGATAATAACCATGTGTTGGTAACAGTTACGAAAGTGATGCCACAATCCAACAATTGATAAAGAAAACAAATTATCATTTCATTGGAGTTGCAGTCGTATAATCCTTTACATTTTCTTGTTCTTCGAATAGTATCTATATTTTATTTGCAAATTACATATTCGTATTATAAACTAATTAGTAAGTATTCATATTCTTATACATTAGTAAAAATATACCTTCATTAAGAGAAAAGTTATTACATTTTTCTGAGCAAAACATGTGGGTATATAGTGAATATATGGTATGAACACTAGCAAACATACAGTACAGTATGTCTTCGATTAACCAACAGGTTAAAAAAAATGTCGATAAATAAGTCTACTGGCTTCATATACCTTGCAACTTTTTGTTTCATGATGGTAAAGCCCATTGATATTCGCCTTTTTCTTTTATATTGAAAGTAATATATTTTATGTTATTTGGTAGAAGAATAATAATCCAGTGGTTGATATTTGGAGGAGCTTTCTTTGGGAGTGTCTGTCTAGACTTATCTTTCGACGGATCGTCTGTGCGCTTCCATATTCCTACAAAGGGTAAGTTATGTTTGGCTTTCCAAATTAATTGGGGGGGATGGTGTGGACTATGTCATTATATACATCAATTTGCTGTTCTTTTATAACTAACTATTCAATCAATAAAATAAGATATATTTCTGTTAGCATTTCTTTTCTGTAGATAATAGAAGAAAACAACTACACGTATTACTTGAATATTTTTGGATCGCTTATAGAGGCTATACTACATACGATTCTTGTTAGAAAAAGGACATTTATAAGGAAAAATTATAATCTCATACATCAAAATAATTAAAATTTTAATTCAAGTTCTACTTTGTGCTTCGTTATTTTGAACTATATGTGATATTGTTGTGAAGAAATATTGGCCAACTCTATTCTATCTTTTTGAAAACTACGGGTAATTAATCCATGTTTATTTGAAATATCTAACCTTAATGCACACGTGATATATGAAGAATAGTTCAACAAAAAAAGTCTCAACGGTTGCTTGCCTGACAGACGCATGAAAGGATTTTGCAAATGTACTGTACATCTAGGTATTAAATATCTACTCTTTACTCTCCGCAACACATCTAAACAAAGCCTGTCAGGTGTAAATGGTGCTTTCTTCTTTACGTCATATCAACACAGCCATTGACAAAACTTAAGCATTTAGATATAAGTAGTAAATATTTGAATGGTATCAAAAATATTTTTATCTGTAACATAACTGACTTATAAAAGCTTTTTTTTTTCTTAAAACTGGTACAAATGCATTGTGGTAAAATTGAACGTTAAAAGTAGCGATGAGTCATTGTTCTGTTTGCTTTGCCTTGTAAAATTTCTACGCTTTCTACTACTCACACACGCGCGCGCGCACACACACACACACACACATACACATATATATGCATATATATAATTTATATATATATATATAGAGAGAGAGAGAGAGAGAGAGAGAGAGAGAGAGAGAGAGAGAGAGAGAGAGAGAGAGAGAGAGAGAGAGAGAGAGAGAGAGAGAGAGAATATGTGTCTAGTATTACGTCATTATCGTACGCATTCATAAATCTAGATGCAACAAAGATATTTTGTAATGAGCTTTTCAATACAACACTGACGATTTTAGACTGAACTGATAAATTTTAAATGTCAGAACTTTAAAAACATAGGGTTCTCCCAAAAAGAAAAACTTTAAAGCGTATAACAACGAATCGTTAAAAGATATGAATTATATGAGGAAATTGGGTGTTTGTAAACAAGGAAAATATGAAGCCTATGTAAAATTATAAAGCTATTTTATCCCATTTAAATTTTTGTTAGATTATATGTACAGTAGAATTCTTAATTAGATAAAATTTAAAAACTAGTTTATAAGGAATTGATGGAAAAAACCTCTAAACAACAAACTTACCTTTAAGCTGTATTAAGTGTTTTTATATCAAGAGTAAAGATATTTAGTTGGAGTATCTGCCCTAGTCTATAATTAGGAATATCTTACCAATTTAGAAGTGACTTTTGCCTATGAAATAGAGGTTTGCCTCTTTCCTTATAGATGTTCTTTTAGTTTTATTATACAATTATAAACTAAAACTTACATATAATCGTCATATTTGATCATTGTAAACGTTTTATTGATTGTGAGGGTAAGACTATTTGTAAGAGATACTCCTCATATTGTAGAGTTCCGTGAACTTAACTTAGGCCTAATGCTGTTTATTATCATCAACATCTTGATCTATTTTCGGAGGCTCTCCTATTAGCCCTTATTTATTTCCCCAGTTAAAGAATATTATTAATGTTTTTTTTCCATCCTCTCTTATTTTGTTATTAACGTATTTGAGTAGACTTATCCAAGTTTTCTTTAATCGTTGGTTCTTGTGATACTTTGCCGCCTTAATTTGATGTGATTCTTTATGAAAAAAAAAAAATTAATTATTTGCCAACGATAGTATCCTCAAATTTTCCGATATCTCATCAGCAATGGGTCTGTCTATGTATCTGTCCAACTGGGATAAGTTATATATTTAGACTTTTTTTTTCTTTTTTACACTGTAAAGAACTGCTTTACTGTATATACGGAAAGTATCATAAGTATAATCTTGCGACCTTGGGAGGTATGTCTTGCTGACTCTATATTGTTTAAGCCTAACTCACATTCTTGATCAATACTGTATATTACTTCGTCCTGACTCGCCAGAATTTATTGTTGTAGCATAGTATATAGTATGTTAAAATTATGTTCATAAATTACATATTTCTTCGCGAAGACTAAAAACATGTGTAGTATTTTACAATCATATTTATAAAGGCATAATTTCTTTCATTAGTGGCTTTATTATTTTAGTCTTGTTAATTAATTCAGATTTAAATATTATTTCCTGTCTATCGCTGGTTGTAAAATTCCTTTTGACTCACAAGCTACATCCCTACTAATGCCTGCAATCCGCCAACAGTACTGGACTACCTAAAATGTAACATATGCCTTGAATTCGTGATTATTCTTCAATAAACCATACCAGTCGAGCGTTACTGAAGAGGCTACTAATAATTTAGTATTTTTATATGTCACACTAGAACACTGTTATTCTAGATATTCCTAAAACTTAATTTATCTTAGGGTCTGCTTTTCTGGTCCTATACAGCAGGGTAACTCTAGCTACTCGCTACAGGACCTTTCATTATTCATTTTATCGTATACATTCCAAGACATTCAGCAATAGTATCTGTTAGCTTCACAATACTTTGAATATTCTTCCAAAGATTAAAATACGAAGAGTTATTTTATTGTTTGCTAATACGTTGGGCATTTTTCAGTAGGGCATACAACGAAAGGCTACTCAAGATGGCCTCCCCTATAACTGTCAGAAATATTTTGACATCTAGTGATATTCACATATCTAAACACAACTTTGTAAACAAACACCCGTGATCCGATGTAGGCTTTGTTGCTTAGTTACTGCATTAATTCAAGGGTTAGGGTGATTAATTTCGTGTAATTATGAGGCTCAAACGTAGTAATAGAAAAGAAAATGTCATACACGAAATATTTCGTCGTGAACTCGGCGTTCGCTGCCCTTACTGGTATGTATTTCATAAGCCTTTGTGAGACATGTTAGGCTTATCTCCTGCACAGTAGGCCTATCTGCAGGAGACGATAGGCCTTAAATTTGCCGTTGACATTTTAATGCTTTGTTATGGGTGACTCTCTAGATGTGTCATCTCTTCTTTAGTATATTTTTTAAACAATAGGACCAGGTATTTCCAAATTGATATAGCAAATAAACTATAGTAGGGCTTGACCTGTCTTGCGCCTTTGTGTAAAATGAGGTCACGGGTGATGATTTTCAATGTTGATTGCTAGAAAGAAGTTATTGGTGGAGGATCAGTGAGAATTAACTTTTCTAAACCTAACCTTGCCCAACAACATAACCCAAGCTTCCTTATGCCTACTATAATTCTGTTAAATCCATACTGGTGGTCAGCACAGCCTCCATTTCCTCCGTAACCCAACCCAGGATGCCAAGTCCAGACTTAATGGGGGCTTTGCCCCTTATTCCTTTACCTGAGTTACCCTAGGACACTTTGCTCTTACTCATTGTTTGTTGGTGTATCCTGGAATGGCAAGCAGGGAAAGGTAAACCTTGAGACAGAGAAAGCAAGATAATGATCATTGGGGGAATATGCGCACCTGCAAAGCTTTGGATGTGGAAATAAAGAAACCAGGTGCCAAAAAAAAAAAAAAAAAAAAAAAAAAACTGATCATGGATAACATTGTTGATGTTTTTGATTATATCATGTTAGTTTGAGAGGTTGCAAAGTTTTCGATGTGGAAATAGAGTAGCTGAAAATATTAATGATGTATACAAATGTTAAATATAAATGTTTAAGACATAAATTTGGATATTGATTTTACAAATATGATGTGTTTTGATTTTGTTCTTTATGCTTATGGTAAAATAGAATGAAATGTCAATGATGCTCATTGTCTGTAGATTAGAAACACATTTCTTACCATTGTATATGATATTACATATAGTATTACTCAATGGGGATCTCCAGGCTTCTACAGTTGAATTTTTCTGGTGAAAAAGGGGTTTGGAGGCTGGAGACCAGTCATTGATATCTCCCCTCTGAACAGGTTTGTGCAACCGACTCAGTTCATAATGGAGACGGCAGACATGGTCATCCAAGCGGTTCGTCCAAGGGACTTCATGTGCTTATTGGATCTGAAGGACGCATACTTCCAGATCCCAATTCATTCGTCTTCAAGGAAATATCTAAGATTCATACTTGAGGAAAAGACATACCAGTTCAAGGTTCTATGCTTTGGTCTCGCAACAGCTCCTCAGGTATTCACCAGAGTGTTCGCCCTAGTGTCATCTTGGGGTCATAGAAACTGCATCCGTCTTCTCAGATAACTGGATGACTGGCTGATCCTAGCAGACTCGGAGACGACCCTTCTTTTTCACCGTGACATGCTTCTCAGATTTTGTCATGACCTGGGGGTTCTGATAAATCACGAGAAGTCATTACTGCAGCCTTCACAAAGACTGGTATACCTCGGTATGATCAGACACCATCCAAAAGAAAGTCTTCCCATCAGACGAAAGAATACGCAGACTGAAGGAAGTGGCCGCACCCTTCCTCAGAGGAGAAGTTCTTACAGGCTCTCGTTGGTCGAGTCCGTTAGGCAATCTGACCTCTCATCCATCTTGTTTCAAACACCCGCCTCAGGATAAGATCCCTTCAGTGGCAGCTGAAGTCCGTGTGGAACCAACACTCTGATCCACCGGACACCCGAGTTCCCATAACTCAGGATCAGGTGACAGATTTGAGTTGGTGGATGGTAAACGAAAACCTTCGACGGGGCCAAGAATCTTCTCGTTCCCCTTCCATATTTGATGCTCTTCACAGATGCATCAAAAGAAGAGTGGGGGCTCACCTGCTGCACCATACAATCTCTTGCCTTTGGTCAGAGTCAGAAAGGTCCCAGCACATAAATGAGTGCAGCCTACCTAGCTTTTCATCAGTTCCAACAGTTGCTGGTTGGTCATTCTGTGGTGTTGATGAGCGACAACACCACAGTAGTGGCTTACATGAACAAACAGATCAGTACCTATTCGCAGCCTCTATGCCATTTTGCAGTAAAGATCCTCAGATGGTCAGAAGAACATTCAGTGTCTCTATCAGCTCGATTCATATCAGGCAAGAGGAATGTGCTCGCGGACAATCTGAGCAGAGCGACTCAGATATTATGCTTCGAATGGTCTTTAAATCGCCAGATAGCCAACAAAGTCCTGACTTTGTGGGGTTCCCCGATTGTAGATCTGTTCGCAACATATCTGAACAGCAAGCTTCCGCTGTACTGTTCTCTAGTCCCAGACCCTCAGGGTCTATGGCAAGATGCATTCCAACAACAGTGGGACAACATCGACATGTACGCCTTTCCCTATTTTTTGGTCTGATGAGAAGACTGCTCAACAAGACCAGTGTCTCCAAAGATCTAATGATGACCCTTGTAGCTCTGCTATGGTATCATGCAGTGGTTACCGGACCTCCTGCAGCTTCTAGTAGATCTATTGAGAGAGCTCCCTCCACAACCATATCTACTCAAACAACCACACGCGAACATCTTCCACAAGACCGTGCAGTCCTTTGACTTCACGTGTGGAAACTCTCCAGCGTCTCCTTTCTCAGAAGGGCTTTTTACAAGTTGCGGAACGTATGTCCAGATACTTGTATAAGTCCTCAGCCTTGGTCACCAGGCAAAATGGAGGGTATTCTGTGGTTGGTGTTGTAGAAAGAATATCTCTCCACTCATTGCCATCATTCCAGTAATAGTGGAGTTCCTTGTATATACTCGGGAGGAAAAGCTCTTTTCAGTCTCGGCGGTGAAAGGTTATCGTTCAGCCTTGAGCCTTGCCTTTAAGCTAAAGGGAGGGGATATTTCCTCGTCCTTGGAGCTTTCTTTACTCACACAGAGTTATGAGATCACTTGCCCCCAGTCAGAGATTAGGCCTCTTCCTTGGAATGTAGTTCACGTCTTGAGACCCTTAAAAGGACCTCCCTATAAATCATTATGCCATGCAACTGACCAAAACCTCACTTTGAAGACGGGGTCCTGCTCGCTTTAGCTTCGGCAAAGAGAGTCTGTGAATTACATGGTCTCTTGTATGACATCGCCCATTCAAGGGGATGGAGGGAAGTGAAACTCAGCTTTGTCCCTGAGTTTATTGCTAATACTCAAAATCTGAGGGTTTTGGATCACAGATTCGGCCCCTTTCAGATTGCGAGTCTTCGTTGTGTAACTAATGACCCAAATCAGTTGTTGCTATGACCAGTGACGTTTGAGATACTACAGTATCTTAAACACACTGCAGCAACAAGGCTCCGACTAACACCTCTGTTTGTTAGCTCAGGGAGAGTAAAGAGGAGGGGAATCAGCACTTCCCTGGCATTCAAACGCAATTTTTCTGTGCTGCAAGTACTTCAAGGGGGCGTGTGGAAGAGATAGACCACCTTCACAACCCATTATTTAAAAGACATGACCCACAGAAGACATGATACGTTCACAATCGGTCCTGTGGTGGCTGCTCAACAAGTGATTTAAGAATATCTCAGACTCCTTGGTATACAAGTAGCAGTTGGTAGAGGGCATTGGTTACCCGGGTTAAGACTGGGTTGAATGAGAGAATGTCTGGCTTTCCTTTCTTCATCTTCCCCTCCCTTGGGGTACAGCACCATGGGTCCCTCTGCAAGCTGGCTTCAACCTCTGCAGGTAATTATCACTTCCCTTGTGTAGCCTAGTATAAGTTATAAATTGATATACTGTCCACGTCCCCATTGCTTTTCTGCGAGGTAAGCAATGGAATACGTCTCGTTTTCTTATATAAACTCAGAAGGTGTTCATACAAGACAACAACCTCTATTAAACTGCCTTGCACAGGCTGCTGTTGTACTCACTTTGTATATTATAGCGAGATGTCAGATTTTTCCCTAGATCACAGTCATATACTGTACTAGGTAAAACTGGGTCAATGTCCATGCCAGAACTAGAAATTCCACCCACCTAAGAGTACATACATACATATACCAAAGGCACTTCCCCCAATTTTGGGGGGTAGCCGACAACAACAAGAAACAAAACAAAAAGGGGACCTCTACTCTCTACGTTCCTCCAGCCTAACCAGGGACTCAGCCGAGTTCAGCTGGTACTGCTAGGGTGCCACAGCCTAACCTCCCACATTTCCACCACAGATGAAGCTTCATACTGCTGAGTCCCCTACTGCTGCTACCTCCGCGGTCATCTAAGAGTGAGTCATCCAAATAAATAACGGAAGGTTTGTTAGTATGGGAACAAATGACAAATTCCGAGATAATTTGTATTTTTCCCTAACTAATACAAACCTGGAGTTACTTATATCAATTTACCCGCCATCACTTGTCCCCCAGAAGTCCTCCCTGCAATCAAAAGTGACGTCTCTCACTGCTGTGAGAGTATATATAGGGGCGGCTGAGTACCCCAGCCACCTCCAGCCTGCCCGCTCAAGCGGTTAGGCAGGGTTGCCACCTCGCAATTAAAGTCTAATGGCTACCTTCTAGCTGCACTGGAAGATAATCCAAATAAATAACTCCAGGTTTGTATTAGTTAGGGAAAAATACAAATTAGCTCCAAATTTGTCATATCTTTTGCATTCAATCTACCCAGACTAGTGTACTATCCTATACATAGTACTAGGTATGCAGTTAATTCTTACAGTCTGGCCTTTTCCATCATAAGGCTTAATGGTATACAGTGTTTTTTAAGTTTTATTTTTGGTATGTCCAGATTGTGGAGTAATTTTCCTTATCTGGTTGTTGAGTTGATGGAGCAGCTTCAGAAGTTCTAACTTGTTGGTAATGGTTTTCTAATGAACAGATTAGCATGTCTCATATTATAATTCCTTCAAAATAATGCACCCGTTTTGCCTATATCCACTACAGTAAGCTGTTGTGCCAAAGGGTTGTGGCTGTCCATGCTGATGCTCCAGTGACCTGGGAGAGTGTGTGTAGGACAAGTCCTTAGCTTTTATAGTATAAGAGTAACAGGCAATAATTCATAATCATATTTTCCAAAACTAGGTTTTCCACACCCATCGTTTGTGGTAAGTTTGGTCCCAGTGAGAGTTTGTATTCCAGGGTTAATTTTTCATAGTTAGATTTTTATAGTAAAATAATAGAAACTTCTGTTGAACAGGTCAAACATGTGGGCACTTCGCCATGTGACATTTGGTCCTCGGAGACGATGGAAGCAAGTCTTCAGAGGAAGAGAAACCTCCATTTTAGAATTTAGCGGCGATTTGATGTGGATCACTGATCCATTTAGAATAAAAGGTAAAATGGTGTAAGGGTTTTCTTAGCATCTTTATATTCTTGAATTATCTGATCTAAGGTATCAGGAATGTGTTTTACTTACCATCTGTCTTTAAAAGGAATCCTGTTAGGGGAATGTAATATAAGACATATTGTTGCTTGTTGGTTGGATAGGAGAGACATGTTTAAAAGTAATGCTTATCTTTTTCTTAAACATACCTAGATAATGTTTTTTGGGTAAAGCATTATGTTCCAGAAATGTCCACTTAAAGTGTAAGCATATAGCATTTTAGTTATGTTGCATAGCTTGGTATGGCACTTTATTAAATTGGTGGTAAATCTTTAGACAAATGAAATATAACTCTAGTGAAATTTCTTTACTGTCTCTCAAGTATGTAATTGCTATGTTATCATTCATTTTTATCCCGTGCTGGTAAAGATTTTGTGGGTTGTGAATTAAGGGATTTTATACTTAATTCAATAATAGAATGTGCAGATATTGTGTTCTTAACTTTCTTTTAGCTTTGTTAAAATTAATTGTAAAGGAAAGGATCTTTGTTTGCATGATAAATGGGATTGCTTATTTGTTCCGTAACTGACATACAAACCACGCTATTTAATAGGGGTATTACTTTCGGCGTAGCTGAAATGACGAGCCATTAAAATTTAGCGAGGGTTTACTACCCACACCGCTAGTTAGCGGGGGTAGGGGAGGGTAGCTTGCTACCCCCCCCACACACACCTGTGCTTGAGCTCACTTTGCTCTCGGCTCGGATGGTAGACGGACGTGTCCTCTCTCATCCTCGCCTCTCTCTTGGCAGCCATTAATGCTTTTTTGCTTTTTCTTTGACAGGTTTGTGTGTGAAGTTGGCCTCTGCGATTATGCGCACCTGTCCTGAATTACCCGACCGCCCCTGCGGAACATTCATGTCGGCGGTCGAGACAGACCCTCACACCCTTTGCCCTTATTGTAGAGGCCAACGGTGTGATAGTAGTAATAAGTGTGGTGAGTGTAGGGAGTGGTCTACCTCCCAGTGGGAGAGGTTTTCTCGGCGACGTAAGAAGTCCAGGCGGGATATTTCTCCTTCGAAGTTTTCTTTGAAAGGAGAAAAACCCAAGGACTCTTCTTCCGTTGCCCAAACCTCCTCCGAAGCTCCCACTCAATCGGTCTCTTTCGAGAGACCGTCGAGTGGTAGCGTAGACCGTGGTTCTGTTTTCCAAACTCTGGGTTCGAGAGATGGCGTTGCCTCCCCTAGCGAGGCAGCTCCACCTCTCCCCCCGGGGGAGGATGTGTCATAAACCAATTTGTTTCAGCTTTGGTCTTCCTTGGGGCTCGAGGGTTCGCCCTCCAAGGAAGCTCTACTTGACATCATCCGATTGGGTGCCGCTGTCAAGCAATCGCCGACTTTGGCAGAGGTTGATCCTCTGTCAATTGTCGACGTTGTGGTGTCAGAGGTATCCAATGCGGTATCTCCTAATACCTCTGCCTCTTCACATCCCGCAGTAGCTGAAGGCTTAGTTTCTCCCGTTCCTGCTCAACCAACGAGGGAGAAACTAAGTCCAACAGTCTCTCCTGCCAGTGTTTCTCTCCCTCGGGGGAGTTCACTTACAGAGACTCCTCTTCGGAGGACTGCAGGTCAGATTGCTGATCCAATGACCCCCAGAGAGCGCATCCGTCGCAAGGCTCGCCTTCCTCTGCGCCAGAGAGGCCTTTCTTCACCTTTTAAAGCGGTGAGGAGGCGCCTCTTTGGTTCATCATCGTCGTTGCAGTCCTCCGCAGAGGAGCCTCGTCAACGTTCACCGACTGTTCCTGCTATGGTCCTGGACCTCTCGGCGGATCGTTTGCGAACCCCTTCGGTGACCTGCCGTCACCGTTCCTGAGAGCTGATGCGCTTTACGCGCCCACGAAACCTGACTACCATGCTTGTCAGGCACCAAACCCTGTTACAGGGCATCAAGGGCGTACGCGCCATGATGGGTATGCGCGCCAATGTTCTCCTGCGCTCCATCAACCTCCTGCGCGCCAACAACCTCCTGCGTGCCAGCGCTCTCCGTTTCATCAGCGCTCGCCAAAGTGCCAACGCTCTCCCGCGTGCCAGTGCCCACGCACAGCCATCTCTCCTGCGCACCCACGATCTTCGGATCTGGGTTAGGATACGCGCGCGCGACCTGCGCACCCGCATCCACCTTCTCCTTCAGTTGCGCGCCACCATACTAACGTGCCCGCAAGATGTGCGGCCACGCACATAGGCTCCAACTGCTCGCCCGCGCGCCAGGGGTAACTCTCCTGCGCGCGCGCACCCTGCGATATCTTCTGAGGCGCGCGAACTCTCGCCCGCGTGTCTAACGACCTGATCCTGTGCGCCCACGCACGCGCGTGCTCGCGTAATCAGTCTCCTGCGCAAGCTCCTGTGAGCCCACAGTCTTCCGCGCGCGCTCCTACACGCCATCACTCTCCTGCGCGCCGCGTGTGCACGCGCATCAGCAATCTCCCCCGCGCGATCCCGGGTATTCTCCATCGCGCGAGCGTCAATACCCTCCTGCGCGCGAGGCTGCTGGACAGCGCATGGCAAGGTCGCCATCGCCGCATTCCCCTCCTCGCAAGCGCAGAACACCGCGCCCTGCGGCAGAAGGGAAGCATCCAGAAAGGTCCAGGAACCCTTTTTCTTCTTTTCAGGCGAACCCCCCTATGGAAACTCCTTCCAGGGATCCGTCGATCCCTGTCCCTCCAGAGGGAGTGCGCTGTCAGTCAACAGCCATGGTTCGGTGCGCTAATCAGAGCAGTTACACAGGCTTTCAAGCCTGTTTTCTCTGAGTTGGGTCATAGATCCTTGGCTGTTTCTACCCCTCTGAAGAGAAAAAGAGGAGTTTCGGACGCAGTGACTTCTCCAAGAGCTAAGTTGTCTCCTCGTATGCCTTTGAGGCGAGTTCCTTCACCCCCCCAGACTTTTTCTCCTTCCTTGTCGGACGAGGATTTCCCGTCCTCAGGGGAGTCACGTGAGGTGAGACATTCCCCATCGCACCAATGAGGGAAACCCCACCTCGCGTTGGAAAGTCTTCCCGGGTAGGGGCGGAGAAGAACTTGCCTCCGTCTATGTTAGAGTTCTACATCCTTCCGAGGAAGGAGTCGAAGGACTCAAAGACAGTGCCAAAATCCTCGTCAAGGCTTAGGACGGAGCCAGCTAGTCTCTCGGAGAACGTCCGAGAATCTCCCCAAGAAGAGCCTTTGGGGACAGGAGACTTCGCTGCAAGTCCGACATCCGGAGGAGAACTACAAGAGTCAGAGCATGCATTTTGGCAGGTCCTGATTCTTATGAGGGCTCCCAATGGGTTTGCCGACCCAGAGATTCCCCCTCGAGAGGGCAAAGACACGGTCCTGGACCGCGTATTTGGCACTCAAAAACCTTCCAAGGCTAGTGCTGCTCTGCCCTGGTCTCAGGGGGTTAAGAGTACCAGGGACAAGATCGCTGTCCAGCTCTCTGAGTTGGCCTCCTCCAACCGTTCCAGTGCCGGAAACAAGCTTCTCCCACCTCCTCGCGTACAACAGAGGAGGTACTTCGAGATCTTGGAGGAGCCTTGTTTAGCTCTTCCTCTCCACCATTCATTGGAAGAGCTTACCAGGGGAGTCCCTCTTGAGAGACTCTCCAACCGGCAGGTCTCATTCTCGGCAACCGAGATCCTTAACCAGGAGAAGGTTGCGAAGTGTGCTATGCAAGCCACTTCGTGGCTGGATATCTGGTTAGGGACCTTAGGTATCCTGATACGCTCTGAGGACTTCTCCAAAGAACGTACCAGTCTTGAACTTGTGGGCGAATACCATCCTGAAACGTCGGGATTAGTTCCATCAGAAGGTCCCTAGCACCGAGATAAATAGGCTCAGGCATTCTTCCTTAGAAGGAACGAATTTGTTTGAGCCTAAGGATGTGGAACAGGCTGCTGAGAGGTGGAGGAAGTCCCACCAAGACTCCCTCCTGCATAGGGCTTTGACATCCAAGCCCTATAAACCTCCAGCACCCCAGCAGTCCCGTCCTACCAAGACCACGAAACCAACGGTAGCAGCGAAGACAGTGGTGTCTAAGCTCTTTCCTGTCAAGGACAGGAAAGGCAAAAAGTCCTCCAGGGGAGGAAAGAATCCTAGTGAGAGCAGCCAAGGCCGCAAACGCTAGGATTGGCAGTCCCCCTGCATGTCCACCAGTGGGGGGATGCCTACAAAGTTGCGCAAGCAACTCGGGGCCGATTCCTGGACGATTTCCGTAATCAGTCAGGGATATCGCGTCCCATTCACAACATCTCTACCTCCCCTGACGACGAATCCAGTGTCGTTGAGCTCCCTTGCCATGGGATCAGCAAGGGGGCAAGCCCTTCGGGCAGAAGTCCAGACCCTGTTGAAGAAGGGCGCTCTCCAAGAGGTCCTAGACGGGTCCCCAGGCTTCTTCAGTTGACTCTTTCTTGTAAAGAAGGCGTCTGGAGGCTGGAGACCAGTCATCGACCTCTCGGCTCTGAACAACTTTGTCAAACAAACTCCGTTCAGCATGGAGACCGCAGACACGGTCAGACTAGCAGTGAGACCGCAAGACTTCATTTGTACACTAGATCTGAAGGACGCGTACGTCCAGATCCCAGTCCATCCGTCTTCAAGGAAGTACTTAAGATTCTGCTTAGACAACAAGGAGTACCAGTTCAAAGTGCTGTGTTTCGGTCTCTCCACAGCATCGCAGGTTTTCACCAGAGTGTTCACCCTAATATCTTCGTGGGCACCCAGGATTGGCATCCGTCTCCTCCGTTATCTGGACGACTGGCTGATCCTAGCAGTCTCGGTGTCATCCCTTCTTCAACACCAGGACAAACTTCTGGGACTTTTCCAGGATCTGGGGATCATAATAAATCTCGAGAAGTCCTCTCTGCTTCCCACTCAGACTGGTATACTTAGGCATGATCATAGACACCAATCTCCACAAAGCCTTCCCATCAGACGACAGGATAGCAAGGCTGAGGAAGGTCGCAAGCCCTTTTCTCAGACGAGAAGAACTTCCAGCCCAATCGTGGTTACGTCTCCTCGGTCACCTTTCATCTTTGGTTCGTCTAGTTCCCAACGGTCGCCTCAGGATGAGATCCCTCCAGTGGCGACTCAAGTCCCGGTGGAATCAAGGTTACGATTCCCCGGACGTCATGATCCCTATGGGACCTGCGGAACGGACGGACCTCCAGTGGTGGGTGACAGATGAGAACCTATGAAGAGGAGTGGATCTTCTCGTCCTCCCCCCGGATTTGATGCTGTTTTCGGATGCCTCAAAGAAAGGGTGGGGGGCCCACGTACTGCACCACACGACCTCAGGCCTGTGGTCAGAATCAGAAAAGTGCCTCCATATAAATCTTCTAGAGATGAAGGCCGTCTTTTTGGCCCTTCAACAGTTCCAATAATACCTGGCGGGTCACTCTGTGGTGGTGATGAGCGACAACACCACAGTAGTGGCTTACATCAACAAGCAGGGAGGTACCTTTTCAAAGCAGCTATCCCATCATGCAGTAGAGCTACTGAGATGGACCGAAGTCCACTCGATTCCACTATCGGCATGTTTCATTCCAGGCAAGAGGAATCTGCTCGCCGACAATCTGAGCAAAGCGTCTCAGATAGTGAGTACCGAGTGGTCTTTGGATCATCTAGTAGCCAACAAAGTCCTGACTTTGTGGGGTCCTCCGACTGTGGATCTGTTCGCAACAGCGCTGAACTTCAAGCTTCCGCTGTACTGCTCCCCAGTCCGGGATCCCAAGGCTCTCTGGCAAGATGCCTTCCAACAATGGTGGGACAACATTGACGTTTACGCCTTTCCCCCGTTCTGTCTGATGAGGAAGGTGCTCAACAAGACCAGAACATCGGTCAATCTTTCGATGACCCTCATAGCTCCGCTATGGCATCACGCGGAATGGTTTCCGGACCTTCTGCAACTCCTAACAGAGCTACCGAGAGAGCTCCCTCCACGACACAATCTATTCAGTCAACCACATGCCAACATCTTCCACAAAGCCGTAGCTTCGCTATGACTCCACGCCTGGAGACTATCCAGCATCTTCTCGTTGAGAGAGGATTTTCACAAGTTGCGGTCAGGATTATTATTATTATTATTATTACTACTATCCAAGCTACAACCCTAGTTGGAAAAGCAAGATGCTATAAGCCCAGGGGCTCCAACAGGGAAAAATAGCCCTGTGAGGAAAGGAAATAAGGAAATAAATAAATGAAGAGAACAAATTAACAATAAATCATTCTAAAATAAGTAACAACCTCAAAACAGACATGTCATATATAAACTATTAACAACATCAAAAACAAATATGTCATAAATAAACTATAAAAAGACTCATGTCCGCCTGGTCAACAAAAAAGCATTTGCTCCAACTTTGAACTTTTGAAGTTCTACTGATTCAACCACCCAATTAGGAAGATCATTCCACAACTTGATAACAGCTGGAATAAAACTTCTAGAGTACTGCGTAGTATTGAGCCTCGTGATGGAGAAGGCCTGGCTATTAGAATTAACTGCCTGCCTAGTATTACGAACAGGATAGAATTGTCCAGGGAGATCTGAATGTAAAGGATGTTCAGAGTTATGAAAAATCTTATGCAACATGCATAATGAACTAATTGAACGACGGTGCCAGAGATTAATATCGAGATCAGGAATAAGAAATTTAATAGACCGTAAGTTTCTGTCCAACAAATTAAGATGAGAATCAGCAGCTGAAGACCAGACAGGAGAACAATACTCAAAACAAGGTAGAATGAAAGAATTAAAACACTTCTTCAGAATAGATTGATCACCGAAAATCTTGAAAGACTTTCTCAATAAGCCTATTTTTTTGTGCAATTGAAGAAGACACAGACCTTACATGTTTCTCAAAAGTAAATTTACTGTCGAGAACAGCTGTCTACCAGGCAAAGTGGAAAGTCTTCTGTGGTTGGTGTCGTAGAAGGGGTATCTCTCCACTTGATGCCACTATTCCAACAATTGCGGAGTTCCTCGTGTATTTGCGGGAAGAAATGCCCCTTTCAGTCTCAGCAGTGAAAGGCTATCGCTCAGCCTTAAGTCTAGCCTTCAGGCTAAAAGGAATGGACATTTCTTCTTCGCTGGAACTTTCCCTACTCATACGAAGTTATGAACTTACCTGCCCTCAGTCGGAAGTGAGACCTCCTCCATGGAACGTGGTTCGAGTTCTCAGGTCTCTTAAGAGACCTCCCTATGAACCATTACGCCAGGCTTCAGATCGCCACCTAGCTTGGAAGACGGTGTTCCTACTAGCTTTGGCTTCGGCCAAGCGTGTTAGCGAACTTCATGGTCTCTCGTATGACATCGCCCATTCAAGGGGATGGGGGGAGGTAACGTTCAGATTCGTCCAAATTTATTGCTAAGACTCAGAATCCGGGAGTATTGGACCCTCGGTTTGACTCCTTCTAGATTTCTAGTCTCTGTTCTGTAACAGATGACCCAGACCATCTCCTACTATGCCCAGTAAGGAGTTTGAGGCTCTACCTCAAAAGAACAGCTGCAGTCCATCCTCATGTGCCAGCTTTATTCGTTAGCACAGGAAGGAATAAGTGGAGGAGGGTCACTAAGAACACCATCTCGGCATGGATTCGTAGGGTGATTCATCTGTCCCTGAATCCAGACCCTCCTCCATCACGTCGCCTTAGAGCACATGATGTCAGGGGCATAGCTACGAACCTGGCCTTCAAAAAGAATTTTTCAGTGACGCAGGTCCTTCAAGCTGGGGTGTGGAAGCGGCAGACAACCTTCACAGCCCACTACCTGTAAGACGTAACCCACAGGAGCCTCGATACGTTCTCTATCGGCCCTGGGGTGGCTGCACAACAGCTGGTTTAAAACCTCAAGTTCCTTATTGGTCAAGTAGCAGAAGGTTGAGGGCATAGTTATCCGGTTTTAGTCTGGATGAATGAAAAGGTTTGACTGGCCCTTATTCTTTTCTTCATCATCCCCTCTCTTGGGGAAAGCAGCCTCCTGGGGTCTCTGCATAGCTGACCTCAAGCCACTACAGGTAAACCATGTTCCCTTGTGTTCCTAGTATTAAGCTAATACTGTCACGTCCCCATACCCTGACGAGATGGTATTGGGAGAGTCCTAGTCTAAGTTTCCATCTAAGGAACTTCAGGTCAACTTCCTAGGATGAGTCACACTTCATTATACCTTCACACACAGCTTGCGTAGGCCGCAGTCCTTGCGTAGCAAGGTTCTAGCGAGGTGCAGGGACTCCTTATTTCTTGGGTGCTGACACACTCAAATACTGTAACGAGCCCCAGGGCAAAACCAAAAAGCTAGTATTGGCTGGGACGTCCACCCTTCTTAATGGGTGAGTCACCCCTATTAAATAGCGTGGTTTGTATATCAGTTACGGAACAAATGACAAATTCGTAGATAATTTGTATTTTTCCTAACTATACAAACCTTAGCTATTTAATCAAACTTGCCCGCCAGCCCTATCCCCCTTGAAGTCCTACCTCCAAGCAAAGTGAGCTCAAGCACAGGTGTGTGTGAGGGGGCGGTTAGCAAGCTACCCTCCCCTACCCCTGCTAACTAGCGGTGTGGGTAGTTAACCCTCGTTAAATTTTAATGGCTTGTCATTTCAGCTACGCCGAAAGTAATAACCCCTATTAACTAGCTAAGGTTTGTATAGTTAGGAAAATACAAATTATCTACGAATTTGTCGTGTTAGTATACTGAATAAGGCACTCACATGCAAATATAGCTTATAATGCTCCATATGAAACTGAAACCATGAACTATTACTGTTATGTTTGGTAGAAATTCTACAAAATACTGTAGGTCTCTCACTAGGCATATTCTTACCGACTGCTGGACTTTTCCAACCAGATGTACTGTAATTTAACTTCATTACAACTATAATAAATGTAAACTTAAATGTGAGGTGTATGCAGCATGAACAGAGTTAATGAATGGCCTGAATCTGAAATGGTCAAGTTGATCTACATTATCACAAAATTTGTTGGAAAGTTTCTTGTGAAAGAATTACAAGAACTGGTTATAGATACAATGTAAGTAGTGAACAAATTGCAAGTACACTACTATATTTTAGATTTTACATACATATGCAGTTTTATTATAGTATATTTATCTTTTTTACTTTCATTAGTGAGGCAGGAAAGTGTTATGCAACGGATTTGTAGTGATGGACGTGTTTTGAAGGTATTTCATACAGATCTTGCTCCTCGCCCAAAAGAAGTCTTGTTGTACACCATATCAGACCCCATCTATCGCTCAGATTACCCTCAGAAAGGTAAATGCTCTATTGTTTATTCAGTGTTGTTATCTTGAAATGTTTGGTTAATCATCATCATCACCTCCTCCTGCGCCTATTGATGCAAAAGGCCTTGGTTAGATTTTGCCTGTCGTCTCTACCTTGAGCTTTTAATTCAATACTTCTCCATTCATCATCTACTTCATGCTTCATAGTCCTCAGCCATGTAGACCTGGGACTTCCAACTCTTTTGGTGCCTTGTGGAGCTCAGTTGAAAGTTTGGTGAACTAATCTCTCTTGGGGAGTGCTAAGAGCATGCTCAAACCATCTCCATCTACCCCTCACCATGATCTCATCCACATATACTGTACCTGTCATTAACTGAATACAGTA
The DNA here is from genome assembly GCF_036898095.1 of Palaemon carinicauda. NCBI lineage: Eukaryota > Metazoa > Arthropoda > Malacostraca > Decapoda > Palaemonidae > Palaemon > Palaemon carinicauda. Next base: position 29,190,663 of record NC_090744.1, read on the forward strand.
TATTGTCTGTTATTATGTTATTACTTAGTGGTTCAAATTGAACTGCTTTATCCAGGCTGTGATCAAATGTTAGCTTGGATGCATCAGTGATTTATTTTGTATTTCTTATCAGCAGTCATCCACATATTGCATGTAGCATAATTTATTTTTGTAAGATAAAGTGGTACAATATACTTCCATAAAGGAAGGGAGGCCAATTAGGTCTTTAAATACAGTATGACATCAGAAGTTTATGTGTAATATTTTTTTTTCCAGAGTATCGTCCTACCATTTTGGCCCTAAGAAAAGGGAATATTCTTACAAGGCAAGACATGCTTACAGGTGAAACTTATGATAGCATTTACTTAGGAGATATGAAGGCATCTTCAATGAGTTCAAATTTCATGCAAGATTTGCTAATAGTCAAGTCTGCGAAACTCACCTTTGATACTGGAAATGAAAGGGAGTATTTCTTCCAGTTCAAGGTCTTTCAGATGCATCCATTTTGTCTCATTTCATCATTTAAAATTGATGGTTCAGTTTTTCCAGGTAAGTTATTGTTTTTGTCTGCAATTCTATGCTATTATAGTTTAATGGATGATAGCAAAGGTCTTCATCACATGATACTGATGAGCTTGTATTTAATGAATCATTCCTCTACATAGATATATTTGTACCTACTCATATACAAACTTTTTGTCCTTTAAAATGAGGATATATCTTCAGCGGCACTGGAATGTCCATTTGATCCTTAACAAGGTAGTTGGTTAGCGACAGGTGGCACTTGGGGAAGCCTCTTCTACCTGCTTGTCACGGAAGAGCCACTCTTTTTTTATGGCCGTGGAAGGTGTAGATGTGCTGGCATGTTAATCTCTGGAGTGTTGGATCTTTTCTTTCATGCGTTTGTGATAAGTGTTGGTTTTTACTGTATTTTATTTTTGTGAGAACTCTCACTTTTAAGCAGAAACACTGAAAGCTAAGCTTGTGTTGAAGTGAACTTTTTTCCAGTGAGTATATAGCCTTCGAAACCCCTATATGCCTTGTACTTTACCTTCATGAAAGAGTGATAATTAGCCCCTCTCCCTTTAGAGTGTTAATCTCGTTCTTCAGATCTAGGAGACAATGAATATATAGTGTAGTTTCTCTCCTCAGAAGGGATAACCCAATTTGGACTGAGTTTCTCCAATATCTGGGTGTCCAATAGTGAAAATTATTATCTGGTGCACTCACCTGGTGCTAATATTGTTCTCTTGGATGGTGATCCCTGTGTTGCAGTGTCAGTGAGTATTCCAAGTGCTGCCCTTGTGACAAAACACCCTGTGCAGTGGTTTGTGTTATGGCAGAGGAAGTTCTTGTAACTTCGTCTCAGGAGCGCAGTCATTTTCGGTCGCCCAACCACAATTCCTCTTTGATGGAAGAATGGTTGGCAAGGAGAAGTAGAGTTCACCCCCTCTCTTCATCTGCTTTCAATCTCTTCTCCCTCCTTCATTCCCTTTGGCCTAATTTCTTTGTCTTATTGGGTCCTACATTTTTTCCTTGAGAAGATGGCAATGAAGACAATAGTTGCGTGTGAAGGCCATTCACTAAAGGTTCCTTGGGACCTTCAGCAATTGCTCTTCTTCTTTGGGTGTGAGTGACAGTACTTATCGGGTAACTGGTACCTTTTGGGTCAGTCAAGTGTGTGTGACCTGGTGTTACAGTTACCACTGTAGCACCGGGAGCAAGTGAGCAGTCCTATTGTTCTTAAATTATTTTATTTGGATTGTTTATTACTTCTGTTGTAGTTTATTTATTTCCTTGTTTCCCTTCCTCACTGGGATATTTTACTGTGTTTGAGCCCTTGGGCTTATAGCATCCTGCTTTTCTAACTAGTGTTGTTGCTTAGTAATGATAATAATAATAATAAAAATAATAATGATAATAATAATAATGATAATAATAATAATGATAATAATAATAATAATAATAATAATAATAATAATAATAATAATGATGACTTCGCAAAACTGGAACAGCTGTTGAAGTTTAATGAGGGAGTTGAATACGGACAGGTGGTGGGGTAGCCCTTCCCACGCCAGTCAGGTAGACACTCACTTTTCACTTCGGCATCAAGCAGTCCAGACATACTATTGCTACCTCTTCTTTTGGGGGCTCTTCACTTTTTGTTTTCTCTTTTAAAAATGGATGTGGTGACAGATGAAGGATGAATTAAAGAAAGACAGAATATGCATTTTCTTTTTTAGATAAGTTGTGAATGTGTGACAGGTTTCTGAGCAGACCTGCCAGTATCCTCATCATTCTTGTTCTTGTTAGATGGCATGACTGTTTGCTGTCTTTCTCTTCATGGGACCACCAGACATGCCTATCCTTCTTCAAGCGAGGGAATGGAAGGACCATCCCAGGCACAAGCTGACAAAGTTAGGTGTATGGATTCCACCCTAGCATTTAGGAAGAACTTGTCAGTGGTAGAAGTGTTGAAGGGGCAGGATCTGGAAACATCAGACAACCTTCAACACCAGCTACCTTCGGGCAGATACCTACAGATCCTTGGTTACCTTTAACCATGGTCTGGCAGTAGCTGATTAACAGTTGTTCTGTAACTGGAATACAAACTTACGCTATTTATTAGGTGTATTACTTTCGGCGAAGCTGAAAGGACGAGCCATTAGAATTTAGCGAGGGTTAACTACCCATCCCGCTAGTTAACGGGGGATTAGTGGGGATAGCTAGCTACCGCCTTCACTCACACACCTGTGATTGAGCTCACTTTGCTTTTGGCTCGGATGGAGAACGATCGTATCTGCTCTTCCTCATCGCATTTATTCGACTGCCATTAATTCTGTTTATGCTTTTCCTTTTCAGTGTTTGTGTGTGCGTTGACTTCTTCTTGCGGCCATGCGTATCTGCCCTGGTCCTTAGGGCCGCACCTGCGGTACTTTTATGTCCGCCAAGGACACGGATCCTCAAATCCTGTGCCCGGTGTGCAGGGGTCAACAATGTGATGAGTTGAACAAGTGTAATGAGTGTCGGGAGTGGTCTGCCTCCCAATGGAAAAGGTTTGGGCGATGGCATAAGAAGAAGTCTAGGCAGGACTCTTCTCCTTCAAAGGTTACCTTAAAGCAGAAGAAGCCTTCTTCCGAAGCTCGATCGTTTGGCCTCCTCCAGGGGACCATCGAGTAGTAGCGCAGTCCGCTTAACTCCTGGACAACCTCGGTCCTTGAAAGACAATGGCGCTTCACCTAGTGAAGCGGCCCCGCCTCTCCCCCGGAGGGTGTCTATGTCACACTCTCCATTGTTTCAGATATAGCCGTCCTTGGGATTACTGGGTCCGCCCTCCATTCCGCCGTTGCCAAAGACTGTGTTTCTCCCCTTTCTGAATATCCTTTTGGTGGGTAGCAAAGTCCTAGACATGTCTCTGCTGAGAGTGTTTCTCCCTCCCTAGGGAGTTAACTCATGGAGACTCCTCTTTGGAGCATTGCTGCTGACAGTCAGCTTGCTGATCCACCGGCCCCCATGGGGCGTCATTGTGGTTGTAGACCCAGACGTGCTTACCCTCCTCCTCGCCTTAGAGGTGCTCCTTCACCATCGGTGAAGAGACGCCTCTTTGGCTTGTCAGCTTCGTCCACATAGCCCTCCTCAGAGGGGGAACCTTCTCATCTGATGTCTCCTGTTTCCCGACCTTCCCCTGCCTCCAGACCTTCTCTTGTCGACGCTGCTGTTAGTCCTTGAACTTCGGTTCAGGACTCCCCAGCCTGAGGAGCAATCCCCTTCGTTTGTCTGTCGATCATTGTCTGCTAACGCATTGCTCGTCAGCGCGTTGGGCATCTGCTGTTCGCCACCGTTCCCCAAAGCAACGCGTCGCGTCGGAACGTCGTTCGCCTGGCCGCGTTCCTGCTGTCTACTGTCCAACCTCTCATAAATCTCCTACGGAGGTTCCTGCAATAAGCGCTCATCAGCGTTCACTTAAGTGTCAGCGTTCGCCTTGTCAGAAGTCTCCTAAGCGTCGGCGTTCGCCACGTCAACGCTCACCCCACAGGTCATCAGGCGGTGCTGTATCAATGCTATCCAATTGTCAATCGTCGCCTGCTCGTCAGTGTTCACCGACACGTCAGTCCTTACCGGCTCGTTAACACTCACTGGTGCGTCAACGATCGCCAGCCCGTCAGCGTTCGCCTACTCTCTGGCACTCTACACCACGTCAGCCTTCTCTATCAAGGCTATGCACGCCAACGCATAGACGCTCGCCAATGAGCAGGTATTCACCAGTGTTTCAGCAACCCAAGGTTGCTTGACTTGTAACGTAGACGAAAAACAGCAGCCACCATCCTCCATTGACTTCCATGAAGTCGCAACAACCCGTAAAGACACTGGTAAGTGATCACAGAGGGAAGAAGCAGGAGCAGAAAGGTAGGTCATCGCCCTCCAGATCATTGGTCCTCTCTCCGGGGATGGGCAGAGACCCACTTCACAGGTCACCGTCGCCCCATTCCCCTCCCCGCAAACGCATAAAAGCACGACTGCCGAGGAAGGAGGAAAAGGGCATTCCTGGGAAATTTAAGATCCCAAAACTACTGGCACCTAAGGCGGACCCATGTAGATCAGCGGTTCCGGATAAGACTCCTTAGAAGGAACTTTCAGTTTCCTTCCCTTCAGTGGACCTCTCAGACAGCGCCAGTGTCAGCAGACAGCCCTGTTTCGGAGCCATCATCAGGGCATTTGTGCAAGCTTTTGGACCTGCCTTTTCAGCCCGCACCTTGGAAGCCTGTGAGAACCTCCAGCATTCGTTGGTTTCAGCAGACTCGATACGTTCTCTATTGGCCCTATGGTGGCTTCACAACAGATGGTTTAATACTTTAAGCTCCTTATTGGACAAGTAGCAGAGGGTTGAGGGCACTATTATCTGGTTTTAGTCTGCATGAATGAAAAGGAATGACTGGCTCTTTTTCTTTCCTTCATCCTCCCCTCTCTTAAGGAAAGCAGCAGCTTGGGTTCTCTGTACAAGCTGACCTCAACCACTGTAGGTAAACCATGCTCCCTTGTGTACCTAGTATTGTGTCAATACTGTTGCGTCCTCATCCCCTGGCGAGGTGGTATTGGGAAAGTCTTGGTTAACTCGGTTATTTCCTATGAAAGACTCGGAATAGCTTTTACCTTTGACAGTCACACTGCTTTATCTCAAAACACAGCTTGCGTAGGCCGCAGACCTTTCGTAGCAAGGTTTAGCGAGGTGTTAGGGTCTCCTTATTTTTTATACTGACCTACTCAGAAAGAGGAGACCCCAGGTAAAGCCAAAAAGCTAGATTGGCAAGGACATCCACCCTCCTAATAGGTGAGTGACCCCTAATAAATAGCGTAGGTTTGTATTCCAGTTACGGAACAAATGACAAATTCATAGATAATTTGTATTTTTCCTAACTATACAAACCTTAGCTATTTATACAAACTTACCCGCCATTCCTATCCCCCTTGAAGTCCTACCTCCAAGCAAAGTGAGCTCAGTCACAGGTGTGTGAGTGAAGGGGGTAGGTAGCTACCCCCCCCCCACCCCCTGCTAACTAGCGGGATGGTAGTTAACCCTCGCTAAATTCTAATGGCTTGTCCTTTCAGCTTTGCCTAAAGTAATACTCCTAATAAATAGCTAAAGGTTTGTATCATTAGGAAAATTACAAATTGTTTTCGAATTTGTCATATTTTTTTTAGCAAACCTAGCTCCCGCATGGGATGTGAAGCATCTCATCCAAGATAATGGTTGCGACATAAGTCTATATTGAAAGGTATGATGCCTAGCCTTCCCTTTCTTTCTTTTCCATTGGATTGTAGCAGTCAGCCTTTAATGTACGGGACCAAACATCAGATGCAGGTAAGCCTTATAACTGAGCAATTTTTCTTGCCCACATGTTTGGTTCAGAATTGTCTCCCCCCTCATTCCATATGGGGGATAGGATCGATAGAATGTGTGCAAACACATTTCTCATAATGATTATACATTCAGACACTATATCTGTCTCAGAGGCATATAGGTTCATCCATGACCATCTACCACTTACCTGGTAAGGGCCTACCTTAATCCCTGCCTCATTCATATGCTCAGGTTGTTAGGAGGTTGAACAGGAGTCATTACCTCCGCTCCTATACAGGACCAGGTGCTCTAACATTTCCCAGCAAATTTGGTTAATACAGACTTCTTCACTCCAAAGGATAAGTCTCCTATTAGAGGAGGAGGATTCTTATTTGTTTAGGAACAAATCCCAAATTGTGAAGTAATTTGTATTTTATCTAAGTATACAAGCTTGAGTCTTTCAAGTTATACTTTCTGCCTTAACCATCTCGTACCTCCCAGTCCTACAGTTAAAAGTGAATGTTGAGCTTGTTGGGTGGGCACGACTTACCCTCCATCTGCCAGCAAGCCATTCCAACTACAGTGCTTTGAAATCATACTCTTATCAAAAACAGTGATTTGCCTAGTTAGGAAAATAGTTTTAAATTTTGTATGTTTAAAAGCTAACTTGAAAAATAATGTACATGAGGTTATAATATGAAAGGTATATTAAGAGTATAATATTCTAATTTCATTGTTTTTTTTTTTTTTTTTTTTTTTAGCCCATCCGCACAAGCATTCTTATGGGAAGCTGAGAAGTGTTGAGGTCCATGATGGAATGTTGCTGGTTATGACAAAACGAGAATTTACTTTGGTGTATGATGCCCAGAGTATCATAGAGGTTAGTGTCTATATTTTGATTATTGTGTGGTGCAAATTAGGGGGAATGAAGTTAAACTCTAACAGAAGTCAGAGTATGGATGCAAGTAGGTCAAGAACATTGAATCTTCCCCACCCAGATATTTTAATTGACAATGTTTGTTCTTACATTTTCTACAAATCTTCGACTTATAAAAGGAATGTCTTCAGCGAAGCTGGAATTGTTATTTAAACTTTTAACTAGGTAGTAGTAACAGCTGTTGGGCGGCAAGTAAGCCCCGCCCACCCAACAGGTATCCTAACCATCACTTTGACTTCAACTGCTGGAGAGTACAGATGTACATCTCAGCGTCCTCATCTGGCCGTTTTAATCTTTCCTTTTTCTTTCAAATTGAATAAATGTTCTTACAGACAGTTGTGTTTGAGGAATATTAATGGAAGAAGCCAGGATATGTAATGTTTCCAGAAACTGTAACTGTTATTTTGTTGTTTTTTTGTGCTACCTGCCATCATCCAACACACTTGTTCCTGTTGGGTGGCATGTCTGTTGCTATTTTATCCCTCGTGTGTGTGGCCGTACAACGGTATCAACAAGAACCTAAGGAAGTTGGTTTTCCTTGGAAATTGCTGGTCCTCAGCCGGAAGAAGCAGTCCACTACTTACCTAAAGTTAACAGAGTATTGTTGATATGATTTAGCTCCCTATCACGTAATCCCTGAATAAGAGAGGAGCACACTTCAATGAACTCTCAACCAGTTTACTAAAATACGCATCGAACAACAACAACAGACGAATCAGCTGTTGGCGCTGACGATCCGCAGCCATCTACTTACGTAGACGAATCAGTTGTTGGCGCTGACGATCCGCAGCCATCTACTTACGCGATGGAAACAAAGATATTATTAATGTATGTAACAACTAAATTATTTTATCCTATTGCAAAATAATTATAACATTTTAATTTGTTATTGTTATTTAGCCGTACAAAATCTTTATATTTTATACTATCTTAGATCAAACCCCATTCACAAATAAACACCCCGCGAAGTACTGTAAACATCTACATTTACTAGTGTGGATGTACATTTATTCATAGAATTAGATTACTTTTTTCAGTACTAAATTAAAAATTAAAATGTCTTTGTTTATAAGCTTAGATAAATTCTTAGTAACCATATATTATTCAAATTGCATTTATAAATAAAATACAGAAATGGGAATAGTTATTTGTGATTTAGCCTAGTGACAAGTAAATTCGACTTACGTTGTTTTTCAACTTAGGTCGCCTTTCCTGGAACCAATTACCAATCTAAGGTGAGGTATACCTGTATTATTGAACCCAGCATCTCTCCTTGGTCTTCACCCATTGTTCCAGTCCTAAAAAAGGACAACAGTATACGGTTGTGTGTGGACTACCGTAAACTGAATAAGGTTACTGTCTCTGATAAGTTCCCAATGCCAAACATGGCAAACTCCGTATTTGGGCTACAAGGAGTCAAATAATTTAGCCATCCTCTTCTCTTAGATTGGGAATCAACAACAAGTGCAGGGTGACCAAAGTTACAATATTCTTGTAGAAACTCTGGGTAAAAGGCTTGTATGTCAGGCTGCAAAGAACTCTCATATTACCATTGCAGGCTTTGTGTGGTCACTTTTGGAGCAGTAAAGGTAGGCTGAAAGGTGAAGGTAGGATAGGACATATCGAATGCATGTTTGTGGCTCTCAGGAATTTTTGGGTGTAAATTTATATACTCCATCTTGTTAAGAACAGAAGAGTCATTCTTAATACATTGAAAATGTATATCTGCTTCGGCTACTCACAGCTTGTATAACCTGCCTCAGTACCAACAAAAACTGGAAAAAAACAATCAAATCTTTCTGTCTTTTACCTTTGAAAATGTGTTTTATAATATTGTATTAAGAGCCTTTTAATGTTAATAGTATTTACAATGGCTATTTGATATTAGGATGAAATTTCTAAATAACGGTGGTACTGTATAGTTATGATCGTTTTCCAAAGTAGAAATGTCCTTTGATCACTATATTCACAATTAACCACATCTAAATCCCAGTTGAATTTTATGGATTTGACAAAGTATTTTTCTGTGTATTGGATGAAATACTGTACTTAATTTATTTCTATTCATTGGTGTATTAATATTGATTTTGTATGTGATTTATCTCACTTTTATACAGAGTAAGAGAGTGAACGGTAGCCAGAATAACATAGACTTCCTGATAAACCCCGAGAGACCCGATGAATTGGTTACTAAAGCCCCACCTCTTCTTTTTGCCACCCACGCACACATGGACATACTTGGGATGGGAGCGTGTCCATGGACATACATTCGGGCGGTGTGTGATAATCATCTAGAGGTAGATTTCTTGAATGATTTCTTTTTAAAAAATACATGTAAGTGGTAGGATTTTTTGGATATTGAATTTATTTTCTTTTAGTAGAGTACTTTTAAGTAGTTTTATATTTTTTTATTATGGCATTATTGTTAGAAATTAGCAGCCATTAATACACAGTTTAACTGCAGTAAATCATATACTGTTTACTACTACAGAAATTTTAAAAAAATTTTCACTAGATACAGTTGTAGATTTCTGTTTGACAATCCTAATTAACGTTTCTTTTGTGATACATTTTATAACTGGATGTCTCAGGGAAATGCTATGGCTGATTGTAACCTTGAAACGCCTGTTCAGTAAGTTCTGCTAAATGCGTTACTTTTACAAAATGCATGAACATGAATCAGCATACTTTGGTAAATTTATTTAGCTTCACTTGATATACAGTATAAAACTTATTTGTTCTTACGCATGTCCAAACTTTTTGTCCTTTGAATTAGGGATATATCTTCAGCAGCATTGAAACAGCTATTGAATTGTTAACAAAGTGGTTGGTTAATGACGAGTGGCACAAGGGGAAAGTCCTGCCCATCCTTCTGTCACAGGATAGCCACTTCGGTTTTTGGCCGCAACGGGCACACACGTCACTGCATTCCTCTCTTGGCTGTTGGATCTTTTCTTACAGTAGCTTGTGATAAGTGTTGGTTTTTTATTTTATTTATTTATGAGTGTTCTCGTTTTCAGAGGAATCTCAGCAAAAGTCAAACATGTTAAGGGAATTTGGTTCCTATGAGGATATAAACCTTCGAAACCACATGTAATATGTACTTTGTGAAGGAGTGACATGAACGATGATTTCAGAGCCTAATCCATATCGCTTCATTGTAGTTCCTGTGCCTTGCGAGACTGTTACATGTTTCGTACTGAGTTTGCCCTACCTTTACACCCTATGCTGAACATTTTTCTTGGCGGGCTCACCTAACACCAACATTTTCCCTGTGGTTCTTCTGTATCTGTGCATCACATTTCCCTGAGATTTTTACATACACACATATATACAGAAGGGTCCTGAATTATGCGAGAATTTGGTCGATTAATGACCTCGTGTAAATGGAAAATCGCGAATTTCGAAACACACAACTAACAGAAATAATTCCATTGCGGTCATGGCAACCAGCAATTTGCCTATTCAAATGTGTTTACTACCCATTTCCAATACTTTCTTTGTACTATACTGTATTTCTTTATAATATCAAATTGTTCTTGTAAATAAATAAAACATTTAATATACTTTAAAGTTCTAATAACTTGAAAAATGGTTAAAATTACAACCAGGATAGGTGTAAACACCATATATTTCCCGTTATAACACAACCCAAAATACAGACAAATTTTAATGTTTGTCATATCTATTGTATAATACAACTGGTGAATAGCAAAACCATCACTCTATAGACTAGCTTGTTGTACGATTGAAAATCCAGAATTATAAAAATAAAGGCGATTTTATATCATGCGTTTCCTAAACACGCTAAAAAGCACAATAGAAAACGACAACTAATGTTTTGTTTACGTTTATCTCTGATCACAACGAAGAAACAGACGCATTTATACATCTGTGTTTTTGAATTGACAGCAATTTTACCAAGTATAGATTATATGTTGAATTTGTTATTACCAATGTTCTAATTATTTTTTATTAGAACTTTCAAATAAATGAAATGAATGCCATTTATGAAATGTTTTTCTTTATGATGCCGCCTGAAATGGAAACCTTCCATTTGTTTACGCTCCATCTTCGATCATAATAAACAAACGAATGCATTAAACACACATGATCTAAGTCATAACTAATGATATTACAAACATTTAGTAAACATTATGTTATTACAAATATTTTACTTACCGTATCCATATAAATTCCTAAATTCGTAGCAAAGCTGGAAATATTTTTTTCCTTATGCGTTTAATCCACAATAGCAAACTGCCGCTAATGACAGAGTGATAACTTACGATAATTCTAAACTGTTACGAAAGATAATTGTCCTTTCCATATCCAAAATACTTTTCCTAACTTCAGTTTAAGTCAACTTGTACCCACCTCAATTATGGATCCATATGCAAAAAAGGTAAAAGAAGAAAGTACTAGGCCTATTTTTAAAGTCACCGAACAATTAGGTTACCGCTATAACGTTCGATGTGTGTGTGAGAGAGAGAGAGAGAGAGAGAGAGAGAGAGAGAGAGAGAGAGAGAGAGAGAGAGAGGGAGAGAGAGAGAGAGAGGGATGGTTTTAAAGTACTAAACAATAAATATGATAGGTTATAACACATTGGTGTTTATGTAATATTAACTGTATAGATGGTTTGAATAAGTTAAGAAATGGTGTAAACAATTCTTTGTTATTGTATTCGCGCGGAAGCTAGACATCAGCTGATGTGATCACAGCCAAAAGTAAAACAAAAATAAGTTAGCAATACTCGATTTTTAAAACACACCCGAAATTTAACAACATAAGTACATGTTTTATTATAGCGCAATTGACATTTAAAGAGTAAAAATTTTCTGGAATAGAATGGTGTTTCCTAAAAAATAGTGGTTTGCGGACGAAATCGGTTACCGTATTTTAAGCTATGATTGAAATGGATGTATACACGGTATAATTTTTTCGTTTTGTATTTAATTGACACTTCAAGAAAACCGATTTTGGTTTCTTCATCTATTTGTAAGTATTGTATAACGAGAGAGAGAGAGAGAGAGAGAGAGAGAGAGAGAGAGAGAGAGAGAGAGAGAGAGAGAGAGAATCAGCTGTTGTAATTGAATGTCGTGTTTTTGTTTCGTGTACCCCCTGAAGCGAGGAATTGATCGCCACAACTAACAATATTCATGTTAATTTCATTCTTAAACTCAAGTTGCCATATGTGAACTATGGTTTTATTTCTTACGGGGAGAGAGAGAGAGAGAGAGAGAGAGAGAGAGAGAGAGAGAGAGAGAGAGAGAGAGATTCTGCCATCAAATCTCTCTCTCTCTCTCTCTCTCTCTCTCTCTCTCTCTCTCTCTCTCTCTCTCTCTAGATTTTATTTTACCGTCTACTCTACAAAACCAATGTTTGCAAATCAAATGTATACTGTTTAAAATATGACAAAATATTGACGACTCGTTACCGAAGTTTAGGCTATTCACTGCCGATAAACGAACCCAGTCTACTCGTGAAAACCTTGAACGCCCAGAGGGAAAAATAAGGCTTTTAAATATACTGTACTAAACAAAAATAATGCTTTAATATACCATCATTAACACTACCATTACAATTATCGTAAGGTTGGAGAAAGATAAAGATTGCCGAGAACGTAACCACATTTCTGTTTACATTTTGTCAGCTGGACTCGCACAGTTAACAGTTGATTTCATTGTTGATGTGGAATTTTATCCTTAAATAGGCTATTCATTATGAAATTATGTTAATGAAATGTAATGTTAATATTGTTTTGTAACATTTATTATAAATCACCGTATTTAGGGCTACCAATATACTTAAAAAGACAATAGATTTGATACATTTTGTAGTGCTTGACTCCGAACTTTGAACAGCCTCGCAGATACAGAGAATCGTGTAATTCGAACACGCTTAATTCGGGACCCTACTGTATATATATATGTGTGTGTGTGTGTGAGGGAGGTACTCGAGCATAGCTCGAATATTATATTTTTTTAAATTTAGTTAAACGGGCATATAACTTGGATTTAGATTTTTTTTCCTCTTCAACGGAAGTCTTATTTATATTTCATTTAATTAGATGGTAAATTTATTTGTGTTTTATAAAAAGAAATCATATAGGATTATAAAAGTTATATACAATCACATCAGGCCAATGGTTATGCACTTGGCAGTTCCCGCTGCCACTAAATGGGGAACACTCGATATCATACATTGCGAGCCGCAGATGTTTCTAATGGGAAATTATTTTTTTTCTTTTAATAAACAATTATTGAACTGACATTGACCATTCACTAAGGAAATGCCTTCTGTGGTTTTAAGGTTAATCACCAATACTTATTATCAGATAAAAAGGATGACAATAATTGGAATAAAATATACTAACTGGCAACCTTACGAGTATCTAACGAACTACGTACGATGAATGTGATGCCGACTGTACATACAGTACTCTACTCCTTGACTTGCATCTTTGAACCAAATGCTAGGGATCAGCCTGTATATGTAGGGATTAATGATGCAAATACGGGTTAGTGGAGTACCAAATTAATTTAGCCAAGCATTATTTGAATAAATATTGTTTAGTTCTTAATATATTTTGACTTTATGCCGATAATAGTGGTTGTACTATTTTAGTAATTTATATGTAATGTATTTTTGTATGATTAGTATACAGTATTCCCTCATATTGTTTATGAAAGGAGGCATGATTTTTGGTAGGTATGTTAGATACAAAAAAGGAATATTTTTTAGCTATAGGGAAGGTAAAGCAAAGAAAATGACAACATTCCATGTCAAGGCAAACACGGAATGATGATAATATTTATAAGGTAAAACATGGCATGTTGGTTTGAGAGTTGTTTAACTTTAGAGTAAGTTTATATTTTATCTTTCTCCATCACACACCCACCTCCAAAAGAATGTGGGAGTCAGTATGATGAGTAAAAGGTGAGATTTGTTGAAATAAACAATTTTGATGCTAAAAGTTATTATCTCAGTACTGTAATACTTACCTTGTAGTTACATATTTGTCTCTCTCCTCTCCAACTTTAGTGATTTCAAAAGATTTTATGGTATGTACAGGTCTACAACGACTCTTATTATACAGTGCAAAATTCTTATCATAACTATGCGTGTGGTTGATGTTCCTCCCATGGCGCCATCTATTGGAAGGGAGGGATGGAGGGATTTTTTCTGTTTTTCATTTAGCGGTAGGAAAGGCAGTGCATTCGATAATATTAGCATGGTGACTACAAGATAAGAATCAAAATAGTAAATTTTTCTACCAAAATTCTTTTCTTTACTTATAAAGCATTGATTCAGAACAAGGTTCACCCCACTTTTTTCTAGATTGCTTGTCGGTTTTATACAACTCTGCAGACCATAAAGGCTACTCCCTGCATCTTTTACAGGCGGGTGCAAACATCTTATAGGAATAAATATTTATAATGATGGTAGGAAATAAAAAACTGAGATTATTACCTTATGTAGGTTTCTCCTACCATCTAGTAATCATAATTTTCCGCAAAGCCAATCACTCAAATTTTAACTGAAGCATTGACTATTTAGAACAATGGTTTGTGTTTATGTAATGAATGAAATTCTTTAAAGTTTTATCTTTGATAAGTAAAATTTCCTACTCTGCCTTCATGTCATAGATGTCTCAGTATAATCATTGCTTTCAAAGATAAGCTTTAAAGCTCTTATATTACTTATCCTTGAATGTTTTGTATTGACTAATAAATTGTGCCTTTATGTGGGTGCTGATAAATGTCTCAAATATAATGTAGCGTTAGAACAACTCTTTTAAAGGGTCCAGAATAAAGATTACTTTTACATCCATGTATAATGCTCAATTTGGTGATAATTTTTACTCCATTACATGCTTTGTGCTCATGTTTAAAATTTTTGTCTTGTAGGTTCGAGATCTACAAACTGGTTCGCCTCTAATTGATGGTCAAGTCATCTGGAGAAGTAATTGTGACCAAGAGTTATCGCCTGACTATCTCATGTTCTTTCCAGACGACTCCAACCGTTTGGTGCATGTGAAGACAAACAGACTCAGGTACTTTTATTTTTTTTCCAAGAGTTGTTCAATCGGTGGAACTTCAAAAGTTCAAACTTGCAGCGAATGTTTTCATTTTGAACTGGCTGCCATAAGTCTCTTTTTTATAGTTTTTATAGTTTATATATGTAAGATCTATTTTAATGTTGTGACTGTTCTTAAAATATTTTATTTTAATTGTTCATTACTTCTCTTGTAGTTTATTTATTTCCTTTCCTCACTGGGCTATTTTTTTTCCTGTTGGAGTCCTTGGTCTGATAGCATTCCGTTTTTCCAACCATGGTTATACCTTAGCTAGTAATAATAATAATAATAATGATAATAATACCAGTAATATTACTAATGATAATAATGTGTTTTTTGATGGTTAACATTCGAAAGATGCAAATTATAGGATATAATTTATATAGTACTGGTACACTATACGTTTCTTTGAATCATATAGTCCTACTTATTCAATCCAGGCATAAGCATGGAAATCAATTGAAACCAAATTAGTAGTTTTTTCATTGGGAATCTGGAACTTTTGTAAAGATGGATAGGTAAAAATACTAGTGTATGAAGCTACAGTATTCCATTAAATAAACACTAGAAATAAATAACCCTGCCACACAATATTGTTAATCGATTGCAAATAGAATTAAAAGAATGCCATTTTAGTTCATTTGCAACTAAGCTTAATTTCTATTTGCTTAATTTCTATTTTACATATCTGCATGGGTAATCTTGATATGAGGGCAGTTACTGCAACATTATTGAAAAAGGCAGTATTACGTAGTTGAAAATACTTAGAGCTTAACACATGAAATGAGAACTAACAAGAATAGATTTGATTATTGTGAAGGCTCAATTTGAAAAAAAAAAAGACAGAAGGATAACACAATAAAAGGTACAGTAAAAATCAACACAATGTACATTAGACTTACCAGTTTTTTTTGTATTATCTTTTTTCAATATTAAACTTACCCGATGATCATGTAGCTGTCAACTCTGTTGCCCGACAGAAATCTACGGTCGGGATACGCCAGCGATCGCTATACAGGTGGGGGTGTACACAACAGCGCCATCTGTGAGTAGGTACTCAAGTACTTCTTGTCAACAAGAACTCAATTTTTCCTCTGTCGTGCCACCGGCAAGACCTACTAATACGCCGTCCCTAACTGGATTTGTTTTCACAACTTTTTGGTGAAGTACACTTTTCCAGTTTTGAGCTTTCGCTATGCAGGGGTTTTATCTTCATTTCAAAACTTGAACTCGTTTTGGATAGATTTAATTATGGTGACGAAGAGAGTATGGACTCTCTTTCACTTTTAAATGGCCGACCCTTCCCTTAGACGGAAGTGTTGGTGTCGAAGAGAGTATAGACTCTCTTTCACTTTTTATGACCGACCCTTCCCTTAGACGGAAGTGTGTTTAGGTTTTTGGTAATTTTGCTTAACAAAGTTATAGATTTAGTTTATATCTCTCCGCCATTTATAGACCTCTTCGATTAACTTTCCATTTATTATAAACTTATAAAACTTAAATTTTATGTTTGTTTATATGCGACCTTTCCTAATAGTAGGCGGTCCTTACTTGGAACCGAAGTTAATTAACATTGAGCCCGTCATATCGTATTTCCTGTTAAGAATTTATGCTATTTTAATTTTAATGTTTTTGAAAGAATTTCTTTGATAGTCTCGTACTGTTTTCAAAGATGAACTAACGTTTAGTTTAGTCTCCGCAGTTGTTGACGTTCAGAACGTTCAACATGCGCTCTATCGTTACGATAGAGAGAGAGTATTTCACGGTTTCACGTTGCAGTAAGAGTAAACCGATTCTAGCGTTTCGTTCATTCTTTCTTAGCTTAAATGGTTTTAATTCTAATAAAGGAACTTTTTATTTGGGAAACCTTTCAGTTTGGGCTCATCTCTCAGGTTCTAAGTCAAGAGAGAGAGAGAGAGAGATAGAGACGGAGGGAGAGAGAGGAGAATAAACGTTTCGTTCAAGCGGGTAACGTTGTTCTCGTTTTTTACTCTTCTCCCTAGTCGCTATAGGGGAAGAAGGTAAAACGTTTCTAGAGTTTTATTCTTGTTCCCAGGCTTTATGCGGTGAGAGATTTTAAACGTAGTTTATTTGATCTAGTGTTTAGTCTCTTTTCCAGCCACTGAATTCTTTATCTTTCATTATGTTTTTCTGTTACATTGTAAAACTGTTTTCGCAATTACTACCTTTTAATGAAGGATAGGATTGCGTGTTTCAGGTACAAATCACTTAAAGTTTCGAGTTCAGTGAAATAAGTGCAAACAGAAAACCAAAAGTGATAAAGTGATATGCGCAAAGTGTTACAGTGTTGCGTTCGAGGGTTCGTTTGTTCGTGCCAGTTGTTCACCTTGTCCGATACCTCTTACAAGCTCCCAAGCCCAGGGGAGAAGTAATGTCGAAGGACTTATGGGTTCCACAGGTCTTGATCGACGAACAAACGTTTCCCTCCGTGGTTTCGGGTGTATCTACACACGTTGCCGACGTGATCACCCCACCCACACAAAGACGAGAGAGCCCATTTATTCCTCGTCTGCGGAAGAGGTTTCTCGCAGAAACCATGGACCAAATCTTGCAGCTTTTAAGTGCAAGTCGGTCCCTTCCGCGCAAGTCCAACGGCCTAGGTGTAGCCACTGGGTCAGTTCGGACTCGCTGCAGTACGACAACTGCACACCTCCCAAGAGAGGCAAGGTGGTACCGCAACAGGCAGTAACTCCGTCTGTTGCCGCACCAGCTGTTTTAGACCCTCAGTCACAACGGACAGTAGCTCCGTTTGTTGTTGTTTTTCATAGACCCTAGTGGTCCATGCTGCAGACTATACAGTCTCAGCTTGCTCCTTCATGCAGGAGTATCGTGCTGGAAGGTTGACAATGCACCTGTTAACCTACAACCCGCCGAGGTTGTGCGCTCAGCAGATACTGCGGCTGCCTGCTTCCACACTCCACCTGTGAGAGCTCCACCACCGATGCGCAGTCCACCCTGCCAGACGCATATTCTTGCTGCACCTTCTGTTAACATGCGTGAGCTACCGCATCAGCAGTGGGAAGGTTCTGTAGAGCTGCCGGGTTCCAGCACTATGCGGCATTCTCCGCAACCCATGCAGCATGCGCCGCATACCTTACAGCATGCTCCGCAGACCATGCAGCATGCGCCGCATACCTTACAGCATGCTCCGCATACCATACAGCATGCTCCACAACCCACCGCAGCCCCTCTCACACACCAGCCCTCTGCTTTTGTTGTTGCCAGCTCCCACACTCCGACTGCGGAGAAGGTTGACAATGCACCCGTGGTCCTACACCTCCCACGGTTGTGCGCCCGGCATGGCTTCCTGCTCTCACACTCTTGTTGTGAGAGCTCCTCCACCCATGCACAGTCAACCCTGCCAGATGTATGATGACTCCCACACACAGAGCACTCCGTTGCCGTGCGTGAGCTACCTCAAGCTGCCGTGTTTTGACACGGTGTGTCAGCCTCCGCAACACACTGTGGTTACCGCCACTCGCCCGCAGCTAACTAGTCAGTCAGGAGTTGAGGCTTCCCCACACAACTTTGGTTGTTGCCAACTCACAGACTGTCAAACAGTTACATGACGTTGCCTTCTGGTCTGCTACTTATACACCAGTGCTGTATGTCCTCACGCTCCTGTTGTGGTTGACAGTTCAGTTTTTGACAGTTCACAGACTGTCAAGCAGTTTCATAACGTTGCCTTCTGGTCTGCTGCTTTTGCACCAGTGAAACCCTCACTGAGAGAACCTAGCTTTTCTCGGATATGGTTCCTGTAGATGAGAAAGTGCTGTTCTCCCTCCTTCTGATATTCCCTTGAGGACTCTGTCATTTGGAGAGGAGCCTTAAGCTGCTTAGCCTCCTATGGACTTTAATTTAAGCATAACATGCTTCCAGGGAGGGTAAATGGTTCCGCTTCAGTCGCTAACCCCGTCTGTTGCCACACCTGCTCCCATAGACCTTGGGCTTTGTTGCAAGACATGCAGTCCAAGCTTAGTCCTTGATAGAGGATTTTTTACGGAGAAGAACCTTCTTGCCAACGACCTTCCTACCGGTTGGTTGTACGCCCTGTTGACGCTGAGGTATCCTACTCACGTCCGCCAGTTGAGATGGTTCCTCCACCGGTGCGACCCAGTGTGGGTTGCCAGTCGCACGTTGACGTTAAGCTACTCGCGGAGGTGGTTGTGGACGTTCAGTGTGTCACTGGGAAGACGTTCAACAACCAGCAGAGGTGACTTGTTGTGACGCAGTGCGGCAACCTCAGCAACCCGATAAGGGGTTGTCTGTACTACCCAGACAGTCTAGACAGTTTCGGGTTGTCGCTGTACTTCCTCGCATCCCCATGGTTGGCAGTTCACAGACTGTGCAGCAGTACCATGATCTTGTGTCCGGCTCAGTCACGCATCCACCAGTGCGACCGGATTCAGCGAGTCAGACGTTGCCCACTCCGTTGCCGTTTCCTCATCAGTTTCGGATGAGGAACCCTCGGATGAGAACATGGCTGAACAAGAAGATCAATCCCCAGCCCTGCTATCCATCCAGAAGATGCTGAAGAAGGAATACGGCCCTGTCAGGCTGTGGATGAGTCTGGTTAGGACACTTGTCATCCGTGGTTCAATTGGTGTCACTTGGAAGACTACACCTCCGTCCTCTTCGGTTTCATCTAGCTCTTCACTGGAAAAGGACAAGACGCTAGAAGCGGTCTCGATCCCGGTTTCCGGAAGATAAGTCTGGTCTAACCTGAGGAAAGGACTTTATCAACCTTTTATAGGGTCTTCCCCTGACTGTTCAGACTCCCAACCACGTTCTCTTCTCAGACGCATCGGACGTAGGCTGGGGTGCGACCTTAGGCGGTAGGGAATGCTCGGGATTATGGAACTCGAGTCAAAGGACAATGCATTTTAACTGCAAGAAGCTTCTGGCAGTACGTCTGACCTGGAAAAGCTTCAGGTCTCTCCTTCAAGACAAAGTAATGGAGGTCAACACGGACAACTCCCTGCTTTGATGTTCATCTCCTAGCAAGGAGGGACCTACTCTCTGACATGGTGCGAGTTCGCTAGTGACCTCCTCTCCTGTTCAACAGGTCTAGACTTTTCACTAGTAACAATTTCTTCCAAGGCAACTTGAATGTCTTAGCAGTTTGTCTCAGTAGGAAGGGACAATAATTCCAACATATTGGACCCTCCACAGAGATGTATGCAAGAGACTTTGGGTCACCTGGGGCCAGCCAACCATAGATCTCTTCGCAACCTCGATGTCCAAGAGGCTCTCAATACTTTGCTCACCTATCCCGGACCCAGCAGTGGTTCTTTTAGATGCCTTTCTACTAGATTAGTCTCATCTAGATCTATATGCATTCCCTCCGTTCTAGATTGTCAACAAGGTACTGCAGAAGTTCGCCTCTCACGATGGGACAAAGTTAACACTAGTTGCTTCCCTCTGGCCCGCGAGAGAATAACTTACCGAGGTACTTCGATGGCTAGTAGACGTTCCCAGAACTCTTCCCCTAAGGGTGGACCTGCTAACCAATCGAAGTGGGAAATCTTCCTAAACTGGTGCAAGTCAGTATCCGTATCCTCGACTAGTACCTCTGTAACTCATATAGCTGACTTCCTCTTATATCTGAGGAAAGAGCGATCTCTTTCAGCTCCCCTTTCAAGGGTTACAGAAGCATGTTGGCATCAGTCTTCCGTCACAGAGGCTTAGATCTTTCCAACAATAAAGATCTACAGGACCTCCTTAAGTCTTTTGAGACCACGAAGGAGCGTCGTTTGGTTACACCTGGTTGGAATTTAGACGTGGTTCTAAGATTCCTTATGTTAGACAGGTTCGAACCACTTCAATCAGCCTCCCTGAAAGATCTCACCTTTAAGACTCTTTTCCTGATATGCTTAACCACAGCTAAAAGAGTCAGTGAGATTCATGCCTTCAGCAAGAACATCGGATTTTCATCCGAAACGGCTACATGTTCTACATCTTGGTTTTCTAGCCAAACACGAGCTGCCTTCTCGGCCTTGACCAATATCGTTCGTTATTCCAAACTTATCGTATGGTTGGAAATGAACTAGAAAGAGTATTATGTCCTGTAAGAGCTCTTAAGTTCTATTTTAAAAACCTTTACGAGGCCCGTCTGAAGCTTTATGGTGTTCAGTTAAGAATTCATCTTTGCCTATGTCAGAGAATTCTTTATCCTATTATTTTCAGACTGTTAATACGAGAAGCTCATTCCCTTCTGAATGAGGAAGACCAAGCTTGGCTGAAGGTAAGGATACACGAAGTTAGAGCTATCACAACTTCCGTGACCTTTTAATAAAATAGATCTCTGCAAAATATTTTCGACGCAACCTTTTGGAAAAGCTAGTCAGTGTTCGCGTCTTTTATCTTAAGAATGTCCAGTCTCTTTACGAGAACTGCTACACTCTGGGACCATTCGTAGCAACGAGTGCAGTAGTGGTGGGGGCTCCACCACTACAATTCCCTAATTCCAGAACCTTTTTAATCTTTCTCTTGAAATATTTCTGGGTTGTCCGGAAGGCTAAGAAGCCTTCCGCATCCTGGTTGATTTGGCGGGTGGTCAAATTCTTTCTTGAGAAGCGCCTAGATTAGAGGTTGTGATGAGGTCCTTTAGTATGGGTTGCAGCCCTTCATACTTCAGCACCTAGGAGTCGCTCAACATCCTAAGAGGATCGCTAGGCTCAGTAAGGAAGACGTACTTAAAAAGGCAGAGTAATGGTTCAAGTCGACTTCCTTACCAGGTACTTATTTATTTTATGTTTGTTATTTTGAATAACGGCTAAAATAAGATTCGGGATACTTAGCTTCTTTGTTAACATGTATGCTGGTCTCCACCCACCACCCTGGGTGTGAATCAGCTACATGATCATCGGGTAAGTTTAATATTGAAAAATGTTATTTTCAATAGTAAAATAAATTTTTGAATATACTTACCCGATGATCATGAATTTAAGGACCCGCCCTTCCTCCCCATAGAGAACCAGTGGACCGAGGAGAAAATTGAGTTCTTGTTGACAAGAAGTACTTGAGAACCTACTCACAGATGGCGCTGTTGTGTACACCCCCACCTGTATAGCGATCGCTGGCGTATCCCGACCGTAGATTTCTGTCGGGCAACAGAGTTGACAGCTACATGATCATCGGGTAAGTATATTCAAAAATTTATTTTACTAATGAAAATAACATATTTCAGTAGTAGATATAAATGTTAATCTATTTGTGAATGTTTTTTTTGTCATCTTGATCAATAATTAATCTCAATACTTTTATACATAGCCTTTTACAACTCATAGCACACTTACGAGATTCTACTCTCTGCTAGATGAATGAAGTTGTAAAAAATTGTGACATTTTGAATAATTTTTCTTCCAAAAGTAATTGTGATTGCATCACTGCAAAAGCATGCAAATCAAATAATACATTTTTTACCATAGAATTTTATTGTTCATTATAAAGAATAATATCTTAAAGCAATCTTACAGACAAATGATGTAAACAATTCTATGTATATGCAATAAAGCATTTGTTATTGTAAAGTTACTTTTATGAAGAAAAAGCAGTTCTTTATGAAATTTTTTTTTCAATAAAGCAGTATCAGCCCTCTCTCCCTCCTTGAAAATTCTGCTCATTTCTCTTTACACATATACAAGCTTTTCGTCCTTTAAAATAAGGGAACATGTCATCACCAGAGCTAGAACTTCTGTTGAATTTGTTAGCGAGCTAGTTAACAACAGCTGATGAGCGCGGGCGAGTAGCCCCTCCCCTCTATCCATTGGATGGACTTTTATTCTTCAGCCACGCCAAATGTTTTCATTTTTTTTTCTTGCAAAAAGTGAATTCCAGCTATGCTTGTGAACTATGGAAATGATACAATAAATTCCTATTGATGGGGAAAGGGTGAACATTGAACCAGCTTATGGGCTAAACCGACTGTAGATCCACATATTCTCTGTGCTTGTTGTAGGGTGCATGATTGTTCACAATCATTCCGGTGTGCTGAGTGTATGTCATGGCCTCCCGTGCTGTTGCAGCCATATACATACCTTGAAGGGAGGAAGAAAGCTAAGCCTTATTATTATTATTATTACTATCCAAGCTACAACCCTAGTTGGAAAAGCAAGATGCTATAAGCCCAGGGGCTCCAACAGGGAAAAATAGCCCAGTGAGGAAAGGAAATAAGGAAATAAATAAATGAAGAGAACAAATTAACAATAAATCATTCTAAAATAAGTAACAACGTCAAAACAGACATGTCATATATAAACTATTAACAACAACAAAAACAAAAACAAATATGTCATAAATAAGCTATAAAAAGACTCATGTCCGCCTGGTCAACAAAAAAGCATTTGCTCCAACTTTGAACTTTTGAAGTTCTACTGATTCAACCACCCGATTAGGAAGATCATTCCACAACTTGGTCACAGCTGGAATAAAACTTCTAGAGTACTACGTAGTATTGAGCCTCATGATGGAGAAGGCCTGGCTATTAGAATTAACTGCCTGCCTAGTATTACGAACAGGATAGAATTGTCCTGGGAGATCTGAATGTAAAGGATGGTCAGAGTTATGAAAAATCTTATGCAACATGCATAATGAACTAATTGAACGACGGTGCCAGAGATTAATATCTAGATCAGGAATAAGAAATTTAATAGACCGTAAGTTTCTGTCCAACAAATTAAGATGAGAATCAGCAGCTGAACACCAGACAGGAGAACAATACTCAAAACAAGGTAGAATGAAAGAATTAAAACTCTTCTTCAGAATAGATTGATCACCGAAAATCTTGAAAGACTTTCTCAATAAGCCTATTTTTTGTGCAACTGAAGAAGACACAGACCTTATATGAAATTCTGGGATCTATCTTGGCAACATCCAACAATACACCGAAGAGGTCTTTCACTTCTTTCGTTCTCTCATCAAGTGTGTCTGCTATAGCTAATTCTGTATATATGCCTCTGGCTCTGTCCCAGGGGACTATATGTCAGGAGCAGTGAGCCCTCAGATCTATGTTAGGGGTGCTCTTCAGGTTCTCAAGAGGAGAGATAAAGTTAACTTCAAAATTCAAGAGTAGACTACCTGACGTGCAACTTGGGCTTCTCATCACATGTGATTATTGAAGTGAAAGAAAATAAGAAAATTTTTAAATGTTACTGGTAAGTGTCGGTTAAATAGGGCTACTGGAGAAGAAGCAATATGAACATCAGGAGAGTATAGGAATAAGAAATGTTATTCTTAGAATTTTGTTTTATGTAATTTTTGTATTTGTTTTATGAAAAATTATGTAATGCATATTGTACTTAAAGGATTATTTATAATTTTGAAATTGATACTGATATTTATTGCTGTAGAGAAATGATATGTCTGTGATTGATTCCTTATTCTAGTGAAATTAATATATTTTTCTCTAATACTTCCTTATGTTCTTTTGTATATAGTACCTTGTAGTTATTATAAATTCATATTTGTTAGAACAGGGCAATTTATGAAGAAAACTTAGATTTATGATGTTTCATTATTTTGTCCTCTTGTCATTTCAATCTCAAGACTTAGTATTAAATATTCCAGTTGGTGATAGGTAAATTTCAATTTATGTATTTTTCAGGGTGTTGGAAATTAGAGATAATGAAGATCCCAGAAAGTTAGAAGGACCTAGAAGATTGGTTGAGGTTTTTACCTACCCAGCAACAGAACCAGAATCTGAAACCGTAAGCATTTTGTATCCATTTGTTAGAGTATACTGCAACTTTGTAGAGTTATACTGTTATTAACCCTTTTACCCCTGGGCTATTTGGAAATGTCCAACCCTTAACCCCCAAGGGGTTATTTTTATCCCATCACATTTTGCCGTATTCTTTTTTTAAATTGCTCTAACAGGCTTAATTTTTGTCATAGAGAGGTCAGGTTGGTCTCATTCTCTTGGAAAATGCGTGAATTTTCTCAAAAAGTTATCAAAAATATGAAAAAAAAAAATTTTATGGCATTTTTTTACAAGGACGTACCGGTACGTCCATGAGGGTAAAGGGATGGCTTTTGTGAAACGTACCAGTGCGTCCTTTGGGGGTAAAAGGGTTAATGTACACCTGCAGAATTTTATATTATTGCATATTATATAACTTATGGTTGACATTTCAATTGCAGGACCATAGAATAGAAAGAGCCAGCTCTTCATCAAGGCAGAATGCCTTTTTGCCACTAACTCCCTGCCCTTAACCTTTTAACTTGTGAATTTTTCATTAATTAGTACCTGGGTTTAAGAATACAAGTTGACATAAACAGTTAAACATTTATTATGACTTAATTTCACCCACATCAAATTAGAGATATCATACACATGTTTGCTGAAAAAGGTAATCCAAAATTTCAGTATGATCTTCTTATCCAGTTAGTAGATTTTTAAAGTATCTAGTTCATCAGGTATGATATAATAGTTTTATAACTATCCATTCCTTTTAGTGCTATTTTTTTTTTCCTGAAATGCTCCCTAACATTAGTTAAAGTATTTTTATAAATACCTAACCAAGATGAAAACTCTGAAGGAGAACAAGCAGTATTATTATTATTATTATTATTATTATTATTATTATTATTATTATTACTTGCTAAGCTACAACCCTAATTGGAAAACCAGGAAGCTATAAGCCCAGGGGCTCCAACGGGGAAAATAGCCCAGTGAGGAAAGGAAATAAGAAAAAATGAAATATTTTGAGAACAGTAACAATATTGAAATAAATAAGTATGTATATGCATTGGGCTTCACCAGGTCTCGTCTGACTACCCGGTTTATTTTATTTTTTTTTTGTCTGAGCTTGCAAGCATTTCATATCAGACTTTTGAGGGATTGCCCTTCAATTTTTATTGCATTGCTGAGATGCTCACCTTCACATTTCCTACCTGAATGAAGAACTGCTGTTCCATCTCTGAATGGAGTTTTGCGTATCATGATCTGAGAAGATGGCAACTTTCTAGATCACATGCACAAACCTCTACCCCTTGCCTGGGTCACTGCTCTCTCTCCACCTCAGTCATCAAAGGGAAGAGTATTGGGTACTACTGTCTCTCCCTTGATCGATGCTGGAGATCCTTTCCTCCCTGATGACTGCTGGCATAGTTCAGCATCAGTCCCTGATTACATTGCAGGGTCTGTCTTTTGGTCAGAATGCATATTTTTTGCTGGAAGAAAGTAGACATATTGTAGTCTTGTGAAGTATGAAGGTACCCAGGTTTCTTTAGGTCCATCTCGCAGTCCGATAGTGTTCTGAAGCTGTCTCCAGCTCATTGCTGTAGTGTCTTTCAGCCACCTTTCTCACTGGAAGAGCTCATTTCACACAAGCACCTCCACTAGAGATCCCTTCTATGATATTTCAAGTATTATTGGCTAGCCTCCAGAGATTCCCTGAATCATCCTATTCCAGTAAGACTGGAGTCACTCTCTGATCTTCCTGGCACCTGGACGAGGAAAACTTCACCAGGGATGTCCCACCCAACTCACCACTTCTGGACTTGCAACTGTTCTCAGGTGCGTCAAAGGAGGGATAGGGTGCACACCTTGGTGACCTGGTTGTCTGTGTGTGGTCAGTGAAAGTACTTCTGCACTTCAACATCCTGGAATTGCAAGCAGCATTTCTGCCTCCAAGCTTTCCAAGACTTTTGAGAGGCTCTCAGTGGTGTTATTGAAGGACAACATCAGCATAGTAGTCTACATCAACAAGTAAGGGCCACAGTCTTACCTCCCCTCTTTACAAGTTGACTAGAGGCACTTCAGGTCAGTGTACCAACATCTTAGAACTGTCAACCAAGTAAATTTTTGGCAAGAGGAATGTACCAGCAGAACAGGTTCAGTCACCAGAGGCAAGTTTGTAAGGTTGGACATTCAGACCCATGGTTAGTGTTCAAGGATGTCTTCCAACACTCATGGGATCTCCTAGACTCCTACCTTTCCTCCGTTCAGCCCGTTTCACTTGCTGATCTATTGAGTGTTGAGCTTGCCAGGCCTCAGGATAACCCAGGTTGCTCACATATGGCCACATGCCTAATGGTTCCTGGTCTGTTAGCACTTCTAGAGAGCTACCTTTGGACTAACCTTTCCTGTCAGTTGCATTGTCTGAAGTACCCCCATTTTGTGAAGTTTATCCAGCTTCTCTTCCAAGTGAAAAGCTTTTTGCAATTTCTGCATAGATTTCTGCATAATAATGGTTCTGTGCCACGGTCTACCAGGGAAGGTGTGCCATCTTCTTTCAGAGATGTCAGTGAAGAGGTACGTCTCTGGTAATAGTTTCTGAAGAAGACCTGACATCTCATGCCTGAATATTGGTATCTTTTCCTTAGCAAATGGATCTATTATCCACATATTGACATGCCTGAGGTCATCTTCACAAAAAATTCTGTCATTGACTTCTAAGTGCTATTGAACAATGGATATCACTAGTTGGTTAACATCCTTCTCTCCCATATATTCATCAAAATTTGAAAACATTTGCAGATCTTCGTCAGACAACCGTGTTTGTCACATTGATATTTTCTTTTGTAAAGCATCTATTTTACCTCGCAGTGTGAACACATCCTTAAGATGTCCTTGCAAGGATATGTTTAGTTCAATTAACAGGAAAAAATATCTGCCAGGTATGCAAGCTTGGCTAACCACTCATTGTCGGACAAAAGTTCTTGAAATTTTGCATTATTTTGCTGCTGAAAAAATAATTTGATTTCTTCACGGAGTACAAACAGTGTGGTTAGTATTTTACCCCTCGAAAGCCATCTTACGTTAGTGTGAAGGAAGTGGGTATACTGAGAACCTATTTCTTCACCTAGTGCTTTAAATATTTGAGAATTGAGCGCTTTGAGTCAAATTTCATTTATAATTTTAATAACATCTGATAATACTTTGTGTAGTTCTGGGGACATTATTTTCACTACAAGTTGTTCACAATGTATAATGCAGTGGGTAGATAGAATGTCTGGGTGACCAATATTTTTCACCTTTGCAACAATTCCTGAACGATGTCCAGTCATATTTGCGGCCCATCTGTTCATATCCCAAGACATTTTTTACATTCAATTCCTTGTTCCATGAAATAACTATCAAGTGTTTTAAAAATCTTAGAGCTTGTTGTTTTACCATGTAAGTTGAGCAAACAAAATACTTCTTCCTGTAATTTCCCTTCATACTCAACCCTCACAAAACATAGTAGAAGTGCCTTGTTACTTAAGTTCGTTGATTCGTCAAGCTGAATTGAATAAAATGGTGACTTTTTTACCATTTCTATAACTTTATTTCCCATATCTTCAGCCATATATTGAATTCTGAACTTATCAGTGTTAACAGACATAGGAATTACTTTCAGTTTCTGTACAGCCTGTTTTGCCAAAACCTACTCACAGGCTTGTAACATGCAAGGGCTTATTAATTCTTCTCCAATCATATATGGCTTTTCATTTTTGGCTATTTGAAGTGCTATTAAATAGGAAACCTTTAATAATACCTTATCTTCAACAACCATTTTTTTTAAAGCACCTGCTTGCATTTGCATATTTTCATGCATTCTTTGAAAATATTCAAGTGGTTTCTTGGCTAAATCTGGGTGCTTTGGTTGAAAGTGTCTTTCAAGTTTTGAAGGTTTCATGGCATCATTAGATAAGCTCTCGGAATACACAATACAAAGAGGCCGGGGGTCCACCTCACTACCAGGTTCTTGAATAAATCCAAATTTCAAGTACTGTAGTTCAAATCATATTTTCTTGATACTTTGAGTTTTTCCTTTTCGCCTCCAGTTCATATGTTCTTTCTGATGGTGCCTGACAAGGACTGTGGATGCTCCGATTCACTGATCAGCTCACACTTAAGTGGAGTATTAATATTAACATTAGTTAATCCACCTTTTGTTTTTGCTAAAGAAATGCAAAATATATGCTTGCCTTTTCTCACTCATTATGGGTCTATTACATCCTATTTTATTTGAATCTGAAAAAAAGATTTGATGATTTGTAGCAACAGTTGTGCATCGGGTTTGATACGCCTCACTTATAAATTATACAGGTACAGATTTGTTAAACTATCAACACAAATCTATAGAAAAACACTAGAATTACAATAAGAATAGGAACTGGGCCTGATATCCACATTTACCAAAATTAGTGATGGACTTTTTGGTCCTGCAGCAACTAAACACGCTCTCTTTCACTGAAGCCGGTGTAACCGGTTCAAATAACTCCCCCGTTTCAGAAGACTTCGCCCAGTCATTTTAAACTCCTCACGAGTTTGAAATGACTCCTTAGTCAAATGAACCTAGTTTGAAATTACTCAACTATTGATTGCAGTGATGTTCTCCAATGAAATGAAGGAAGTGAAAGAGTTTTTGGTGTCAAATACGTTTTGTGAGAATGTAGGAAACAACAAAGGAAAAAAAGAAAATTTCAGGAGAAAGCATCTGTCTTTTGTCATCCACGACAACTGCAACAACTCTGGTGGACGCCTGAATTTGAAAAAGAAGTCATATCCATCCGGAAATAAAATGAAGAACACCAGCGAACTGCTTCTAGTTAGAGCGAGTTTCCATATCCTTCCTGGTCCATAGCTAAAAGCGTGACAGTAGGGTAATTTCAAACTAGCGGGGATTCGTATGAAACTACTGTAGTTTCAAATGACTGAGGGAAGGCTACTGAAACTGGTAGTAATTTGATATAATGCCATTAATTATTTAATGGTTGTCTTTTCTGCTAAATGTTAGATTCAAATTTTAAAAGCTAAATCACCCTAAAATGCTAAATTGGCAACACTGATCTCTCTGTCTTCTGTGCAATTTGTTTCAGGGTTGCATGAAAAGGATTTTGAAAATATACAAATTTAAATGATGTCTCAATTTTTCTGCAGACCATCAAAAAATTTCCACGGACTACCTGTTGGAAACCGCGGATTTAGATGACTTACCTGAGTCACATAGCTAAAATGCTTCCTTTCATTTTTCTATTGTGGCCTCCTAATAATACAGACTTTAGTGTTACTGCATTATTATTATTATTATTATTATTATTATTATGATGATAATAATAATAATAATAATAATAATAATAATAATATTAGCCAAGCTATAACCATAGTGGGAAAAGCAGGATGCTATAAGCCTAAGGGCTCCAACATGGAAAAACATTGTTTAAGTCACTTGAAACGGCTAAGTTATGTCACCATTCATATGCTCACTTACTCAAAACACCTCACTCACAACTTATCTTACTGTCCTTTCAAGGACTTGTCTGAAAGAAACATGGTACAGTATAATGAATTTTCTTGATACCTTTTATCTAATGCTCCAGCCCTGTTCCAGATCTCTCAATTATCAGTTTGGGAACTTGACACCTCATATATCGCCCACTTTAATTGATTATGATTTGGCAGCTAAAAGTAATGGGTATGTTATTTAAGAATGTATTTTGTCAAAAAAGAAAGCTGTAAAAACCAATTACTTGTGAAAATATCTCGTACTTCCTGTCCTACATTCTCGCTATCAATCTTCTTCCCCACCGTTATCCCTACATTAAGGGGTTGGTTGCCTGATGCACCCTCTCCAGTGCCTTCTTTCAAAGGCATCCTCATCCACCAAACCTCTTCTCTCCATATCATCCTTCACCTTATCTCTCCATCTTATTCTCTGCCTCCCTCTTGATCTTTTCTCCCTAACAGGTTCCTCTCAAGTCCTCCTCACTCCCTCCTCACCTTGCATCCTCAATATGTGCTCACAATATCTCAGTTTGGACACTCTTATCTTCTCTGTAATCTTTACTTTACTTGCCATTCTTCTTATTTCATCACTTTCCAATCTTTCAAACAGTGATATTCCAATAATCCACCTTAGTATTCTCATCTCAGTTCCCTCAAGTTTTTCTTCCTCTTTTCATCTTAAAGCCTATGTTTTTGATCTATACATTAACACTGGTCTTATTACTGTGCTATACTGTAGATCTTGACTTTTACCTTTATTGGCATTTTCTTATCACGTACCACTCCTGCTAATTCCCTCCACTTTCCCCATGCTGCTTTTATCCTATTCTTATCTAAAGTCTCACTTCTTCCCTCATGATTTATGATTTATAGTAGATCCTAAGTATCTAAATTGTTCTACCTGTTTTATAACTGATCCTCTACTTTCATATATAGCTATCCTGTCCCAACCTTCCTAACTCCTCACCATAGCTTCAGTCTTATCCACATTTACCCTCAAGCCACCCCTTTCCAAAGTCTCTCGCTACTCTACCATCCTTCTCTAATTCTTCCACATTTTCAGTAGTAACCACCAAATCATCTGCATATAGCACCTCCCACAACTCTGCATTTCTTATCTCTTCACTTAACACATCCAAGACCAATACAAATAAAAATGGGCTTAATGCTGACTCCTGGTGTAATCCAACACTAACTTCAAAGGTTTCTGTTTCACCAACAGCTGTTATAACTTTTGTCCTTGTTCTTATGTATATCATCTCTTCCATTCTAACTAACTTTTTCGGGACTTTCCTCTTCCTCAAGCACCAAAACATCACTTTTCTTGGTATTCTATCTTAAACCTTCTCTAAGTCTACAAAAGCACAGAAGAGCTTCTGGTTTCCTTCTAGTCTCTTTTCCTGTAACTGCCTTACTATAAAAATGACATCCACAGTCCCTCTCCCCCTCATGAATCCTTACTGCTGTTTACCAATCTTTGCAATCTTTCTCAGTCTCTCATCTAGTATCCTCTCTAAAACTTTCAAACCATGCTGTTAGTTTAATTCAGCTGTAGTTACCACATTCCATGATGCCACATTTCTGCTTAAATGTAGATACCATTAGGCTCTCCTCCCAGTGTTTAGGCATTATTTCCTCTTCCCATATTGCTCTCAATAAATACAGCATCCATTCTTCCCCCTCTGTAGCTAGTATCTTGCCCATTTCAATTTGAAACTCTGGTGAGCCTGGTGCTTTACTACTCTTCATTTTACTCAATGCCGGATTCATTTCTCCATTCCGTATCTCCATCACTGGCCCCTCCACCCTTTGTGCTTCTCCCAGCTCATCTTCTTCATTATCAATATTCAATAGTTGTTCACAATATTCCATCCATCCCCTTTTAATGTCATCATCCCTATGCAATATATTTCCATCTCTATCCCTGATGACTACCAGTTGCCCCAAATCCTGTCTTTGCCTTTTCCTCAAATTTGAAATCTTATAGATAACCTTTTCTCCTTCCTTTGTTCGTAGCTTTTGATTTAATATCTCTACTGCTCTTCTAATAGCTATACCTACTTTCCTCCTAGAATCTCTTTCCTCTTCTCTGTGCTGTTCCTCTTCTCTCTGTGCCTGTTGTACTTTCCAGTCCT
Source organism: Palaemon carinicauda (assembly GCF_036898095.1). NCBI lineage: Eukaryota > Metazoa > Arthropoda > Malacostraca > Decapoda > Palaemonidae > Palaemon > Palaemon carinicauda. The sequence continues at coordinate 29,222,868 of NC_090744.1, forward strand.
TGAATGCCTTCGATTTTGTTTTAACTGAATCTGGCACTTTTCTCCTATCGAAACACTATATCCACTGGTTCTAACCACTAATTCCTGTTTCTCCTACACATATTTCTTTCAGACCCAACCAGATGTTTTCCACCCTATTATTGTGTCCAGTCATCTCTCTCACAATCCTCCTAAATTGCTCACACTTTTCTCCTTTAAGGTCCCAAACCTGAATTCTACATATCCTTTCTCTTCTTGGGTTTTCTATCTCTCATTTTAAAATCCATCACTACCAGTCTATGTTGTTTAACACAAGCTTCCCCAAAAATCACTTTACAGTTCATCATATTTTTCTTGTCTGCTTCTCTAACCAATATGTAATCTATTTGGCTTTCCACTCCACTTTCATATGTTATGATATGCTTATCAAACTTCTGAAATCAGGTATTCATACATGCCAATTCAAAACTCTGAGCCATCGCTAATTTATACTCCTTATCCTGATTTCTTTCCAAACCCATGTACCTCCTCATATCCATCTCTTCTCTTCCCCACTCTGCCAATTATATCTGCTCCTAGGATTAGCTTCTCTTCCTCTTTCACTGTTCTAATATCAGCCTCAAACTCTTGTCTAAATAATTCTTTTTCTTGTTCTTGACAACCTACCTGGGGGCATATGCTGAAATTATATTTATTATCTGATCCCCTATTATCATTTGGATCTTTAAAAGCCATGAGTAGTTGACTATAAAGAATTAATTTGGTAACAGACCTAGTGGATTTCATTGTATATATGCACTACTTGTTTACCACAATATAGTAATAATAATCTTCCTTTAGAGAATTTATCTGTGAAAACAGTACATGATACACAAAATGAGCACTTGAAGTAATTGGTTTGTATTGAAAAAAAAATGTAAATAATTTTATTCTTAAAAAATAAAATTTCGAGGACCAGTTTTTATGAGAGTTCAGATTTTTAAGTTAGTAATTTGGCCTTTGTTCGGTATCTCATATTGATATCTAACAGGTTGATCATCACATTGTATATTAGTTACAGCCTTTTCAAGATTAATGGAGCACCAAAAATTTTGGATCCGAGTGAAGTTTAATACCTTGTAGAGTATTTTAAATTTGTTTTAATCTTTTCCTCTTCTATTTTTTTCTTGTCTGTTCTATTTTATTAACATTTGTTCCATATGCTGCAGGCCCCAGAAGCTGTGTATTCTCGTTCAGGTCGGGTTGTGAAAAACAAACTTACTTTTGACCTTTCCTTAAACCGATCGGTGACTTTTGATGTCGAAACTGATTTGATGGTCATGGTTATTGTGGAAGCCAGAAGAGACACGGTAAGCAATATATTTAATTTTTATTTTTGAATGCTGTTATTGTTTCTATTTTTTTATTCCTCATTAACTGAAGCTTCATTTTCTCAATACCCAAATATTTAAAGGTGCTGAAAGTTTCTAGTTTTCATAATTGATAGCATATGTGGTGTATGAGTTGTAAGAGGCATACAGGTTTGATCAGTATATTTTCACTTCAAAATTTTTTTATGTTTGAGTAGGAATCTGTGTATTTCATTCCAGCCTCGTGAGCAAATTATTTTGTCCTATTTTATGGTCAAGTATAGGAAATTATATTGATATGATTTACATCACCATAAACCCTATGCTTTACATTGAGACTAATTTATAATAGCATCAACCTTCAGACACTTGATATAAGTATCTCCCTTTCCACTTATTTAAAAATACATCTGGGGAAAACTTGACTTATTACATAGTTTGTGTCATACAACTGCTGTCTTATTGCTAAGAGTTTTTTAAATGATCTGTCACTTTTTATTTCAACTCATTGATTTCTATAAACCTCCCTTGATGTTCATATTGCTCTCATCTCTGGAAGCTCTGAATGTCGACATTACTTTATAATTCTCTTTTGTTTTTCAAATACAGTACACTAATGTCTCTAGTAAAGCAATGAAACAGCGTCTAAGAACTATAACATGATAGAAATGTTGTATCACTTCTTCAGTTTTAAAGACAACATGGGACTACAACGATGTTTGCTCCATATGTCAGGTTTTTTGTCTGTTTTTTATACTTTCTGTATTATAGTGTTTTGAAGATGTCTTCAGATTTTCTAACAATCTCTGCACTATCGTGCATAATGTTACTGGGTGATCATGATTTGCATTCTTTTTTAATCTTATGCTGGGAAAAATTTTTTAACATAGAGAATCTTGTGAGGAGTGTGTTTCAGGATCAGATTAAAGTTCAAAGCTAAAAGAAACTTACTTTTAGTTCAGGGGAAATCCGGATAATTCTAGGCTATTTATATATAGAAGAAATGATGGCAATATTGTCACTCTAGGCTTTGACTTTGCTGCAGCCTAATGAGTTACTTTCGATAATCATAAGCTTTTTAAGAGTTAAATGTCATTAGATTCTTTTGTGGAAGCTCAGAAGGCCATTAAGTTTTAGATTAAGGGTAATATTTCAAACCTAACCTGCCCTATTTCAAACCCTAGCCTAACTTCTCAAATGGTAGTTAGTGGTTCTTGTACACCATTCCGTAAGGGTTCTGAAAGTACCCAGTATCTACAAGATTCAAGATCCTTTATTAAAGCCTTGAATTCTTTATTCACTTTAAACTTATTTGCTGTGAAATATTCACACTCCCAAAGTTGTAGCCACTCTTTTAGATACCTAGAATTTGTGAGGGAGAACAATGAAATGAAATAGGCTAAGGTCTCAGAAAGTCACATAATACATGAATGTTTTTGGGCTCAGCCATGTCGTCCTGATGGAAGGTTCCTTTAGCCAGCTTTCTAAGGGATATTTGACTACAGTGATACTCTCAGAGAATTGACCACAGGTCTCCAGAATTCTAACTCCGGGCGCGAGTATCCTTAAATTAACTCTTAAGGATATCGCATAATATTAGGGGACGTATTTTTTGATACGACACATGGCAATCTTCACCCCGAATAGCGTTTTCGCTCTGAGGGGTAAGAGTGGCGAATTTGAAGTGGAGCCGTTATCAAGGTTACCCGGTGGATCCCCTCCCGGTACCACCCCGACAAACTATTCCTTTTCTAGTAGCTAGTTAAGCACAGTGTATCTCCCAACCGCTCTCAGTTTTGTTACTATTTCAAGGATTATTACTGTGCATTCTCCAGCCTCTTCATCCTCTGGAAAAATGAGTATTTAATCTTTCCTATGTATAATTTTTGGCTCCCTTCTCACAGTTAAATTAACATAATTTAGATGTGTTTAGTGGAGCAGAGCCATCACCGGAGACGGCCATTTTGGATCGCTGTCGTACGCCATAAATGCTTTATTTAGTTAGTAGTACGACATCCCCGGTAATTAGCTTTAATGAATTGTAGTTATTTAGGCAAATTATACTCGTGAAGATAAGATTACACATGTAATATTTCCTCTTCGGTTAAACGTTTCGATCGTATACGATAGGGCCTCAGTAACGTAACATAACCGAGACCCAGACTCGAGTTAGGCTAGCCTAATGCGTTTTAGTATACGTTAGTAACGTTATCCCCGATCATCCTCTTGTATCGTTTTATAAATTCAATCGGAGATAGTACATGTCCTAGAATTACTAACATAATTCGATACTCGCCTCTTTTAGAGAATTAAGGATAAACCCTTCCTTTCCTCTGAGTGCCGCCATTAGGCGGCAACCCTCTCCTTAGTCTTGCCATAGAGTAGTGTACTCCGGCTTGACTGGGATAGTGTTTCTGTCGTACCTCTTTGTCAGTGTGTATCCCGGCTTTGAATTACGACAGTAACTCAGAGTATTCAGTCTTGCTGCCGGCAACTCTACCGTGGGGGATTACAGTAGTCATTCCCCTGCCGGTTTCACAGTTGCCGGCATAGGAAGCCCGGCTTCCCTAGTCCACAACCGAAAGTGGTAGTACAGCTGCAGCCACCTTCTCCCTTGTGGTCTAGAAGACATGTCTTATATCCGGCAATGTCTTAGGCTGAGGAATCGTTATTCTTCTATCGCCCAAGACGGCGCCGGCATAGGAAACTATGTTTCCTTGTTTTGCGGCTGACAGTGGGAGGCAGACGTGCCGCCTTCTTTCTATGCAAAATATAAGACCCTTTCCCTTCCCCTTCTGTCCTTTAGTGACAGCCTGGCTGTCACAACATCTGTGGCCGGTATTCTACAATCTCCCTGCTTGCCGGGCTGATTACGATGCCGGCCGGGCTCCTACAAAGGCGGCTAGATTGCCGCTTCGACCTTTCCCTAATGGAAGCAAGGCTCCGGGAAAGGTTGTGCCGGCCATGACGGCTGCCGGTGGGAGACCCATTATAACTTTGAGTATTCTTCAGTCCTCTCTTGGACTACCATCCACAAACCCTGTAACCGGCAGCGCAGCCGGCAACAGATTTTGTGGCTGGATGAAAGCTAGAATGAATACATTCTTTCCCCTTCCATTTGAATCCTCATTTTGGGAAGAAGGGAGTAGAGACAGTAGTCCCTACAACCCCTATTATTGTACTAAACTATAATAATTCGGTAGCCCTTCTCTCCATGCTTTCTCTCTCTCTATCGGCTAGTGCCGCCAGGTACTAACCTAGCCGGCAGCATGCCAGCTGGACCAGTGCCGCCAGGTACTAGCCTAGCTGGCAACATGCCGGCTGTACTACAGTATAAGACTATACAGTACCCAGCATTCCTGCGGTATAGAAATACAGCAGTTAGAAAACTACAGTATATAATATACAGTAGTATGATTTTCCAACATATTCTGTGTGTCCTTTCACAGTCTATTGTTGAGACCACTAAGCAAATGTTGAAGTGAAATATTCCTTCAACATTCTGATGTATCCTAGATCATCAGAACATAAAATCTTTACCCTACAGTATTAATATTCACTTGTGGCAGAGTTAGTGCTAGTATACACTGACTCCAGCTCTACGTACGAGAGCTATTCCACTCTATATTTCCCTGATAAGGAAACTTTAGAACATTAATATTGAGGGAGGTCACAGCAATTGCCTGGACAGGAAGCACAGATATGTGTCTTTCCTATTTTCTTTCTAGCTTACTATCCTAAGCTATGATTATAATAGTAATGATTACTATTTACTACATGTGTATAATTATCAGTATGATAATTACCCCATACTCATTTCACCCTTCCCTTCCTTACAAGAGGAGGGCAAAGTGAATTGTGCAGACCTGTCCTGCAGCCACACAAGTAGGACCTTTTATGGCCACAAGATGTGCGGGTCTCATGCTCCCCGCTGCATTGTATTTGGATCCCTGAGGTACTGGAACCGGTATTTTTAACATAAATTATTTCAATAATATAAACAACTTAATACTCATTCACCCTTCTCTCCCTTACAGGAGGAGCTGATGGCGAAGTGTGCAGGGGTGTTCTGCAACCACAAGAGTAAGAACTTTTGTGGGCATACGATGTACGGGCCTTAGGCCCCTGCCGCATCGTATCTGGATCCCTGAGGTTCTGGGACCCAAAAGGTAACCACAATCGCTTGACCTTGCTGACCGATGGATTTATAAAGACATCGCGGACACTATAGAGTCAAGGGATACAGCAAGGGAAACCCAGCAAAGGTGAGTATGAGGCTTCCAAAAGAATTTTCAGGGACCGTACCTACCTAACAAATTTTGAAGTGCCTATTGTTCCCTAAGGCTCAATCGAATATGTTTGTGCCTCAGGCACAGGTCCAGCCCCCCTCTATCTAACTGACGGTGGACACGGATATCAATAGGCACTACAAGGCGTGGACATCCACCATGACCGGATGCCATAGGCGTCCATTGACATCAGACAGGACCTACTGCAAGAAGGCCCTGTATAAGGAGTGGTTCAACCACCCATGGAGGAAGAAAGATCCGTTTCGACGATGACCGAGGTACTTCACCTCACTGTGCCGGCATATTAACTTATGCCGTCAACCCCTTCAACCCCAACTCCCCAACTGGCTAGACAGTTCAGCAGGAACGAAATGCTCCTAGAGTCGATCTAGCAGATACTGACACTGTTCCGGAGGGAACGAGAGGAGAATAAGCAAGATCTCAAAGAAAAAAAAGAGAGGTTCAGGGAAGGAAACGCCCTGGCGCTTCCAGGGGCTCTGCTAAGCCCCTTAAAATATCTGACCTCCCTCACTATTCCGAACCAACCCCTGGGAGTAGACAGAACACATGCCCAAATTGAATAGGAAGCTTTATATCTCCTAGAAGTTGGGGCCCCGATCCCCTTGAAGAGCTTCAATTCTGACCCAGCTTCAGCGTACCCAGATTGCTTCGTGAGACTACGAGATGAACCTACATCCCGAGAAGAGGCTATACCGAAGGAAGTCATTTTCCTCGATCATGACAAGGCTTAAGCCATCCTTACCAAGACCCAGAAAGGGGCTGGATATAACTCTAAAGTCTCAGCAGTAAACAAGCATCCAACTGTCATTGCTCCTTCCTCATGAGCCTTCCTCCCTTTCAGGGAAGGCCCTAGACTGTGTTAGAAGAGCAGGCGAAGAGGGCAATCCCTGCCCAATCCTAGAGTAAGGTCTCTAGCTATGCCCACCTGCGAGGAGAAGCGGAGAGAAGTACATCCAACCTTCTCCGTCTCGAAGTTGGATCCGGAGATAGCAGGTCAGCAGTTGAACGAGAACCATCCCTTGAGAAGGGAACAGGAGATGAAAGATAAGCTTATCGCCTCCCTGTCTTGTCAGAACCACTTAAGAAATATGTGCAAGCCTTTAGTAATGCCCCACCCTTGTGATGGACTTGTAGGTTTTTTCCCAGGTCAAAAAAGGACCGGTAGAGACCAGACGGTTTGCCGCATCAACGGTGAAACACGAACCCAGAAAATCGATTTCATCATGTATCTGGGGAATAGACCCTTTCCCACAGGAAATAGTCCAAGAGGTCATTACCATAACCACCACAGAGAATGGGAACCTGCTCCAAAAATGGGGCATATCCTCAAAGAGGAAATCATCATTAGAACTGCACAATTTCCAACTGTGACCATGACCACGGTGCCTCAAATGGTAGCCTAGCCGCAAACCACCTTCCAGATGGCCCCTCAACAGCTAGTAGCCAGTCATCTGCATTTACTAGATGTAATATCTTTTCTTCCTGTCAGTATGGCTTTCTGCGTGGCGTTAGTACAAGTGATGCTGTAAATGACCTCCTTGAAAATATCTACAATGCGATGAATAAAAATGAATACCTTGGTGCGGTCTTTTTAGATTTGAGTAAAGCCTTTGACACAGTGTCTCATGATGTGCTGCTTAAAAAGCTCGAACATTATGGAATACGTGGAAATGCGTTACTCTTACTAAAATCCTACTTAACGAGTCGTAAACAATTTGTGACCCTCGATGGCCATCTCTCAGAGGTTATGGATGTCAAAATAGGTGTTCCCCAGGGATCAGTCCTAGGACCGTTATTTTTCCTCGCCTATATCAATGATCTACCTCGATCAGTAGGTAGGTTAAGCTCCATACTCTTTGCCGATGACACTACGCTTCACTTTAGACATAAAAATATCTACTCCCTCTGTGATACACTAACCAATGATTTAACTCATGTAAAAAACTGGCTACTAGCAAATAAGTTAACCTTAAATGAAAGAAAGACATACTTCATAATCTTTTCTCTACGAAGAGTTCCTGATAACATAAGGGTTTCTATAGGAAATCACACTCTGGATCAGAAGTCCAGTGGTAAATTTTTAGGGATAATTCTTGATAATAAACTAACTTTCTGTGAGCATGTAAATATGACAGTTAATAAAATTGCCAAAGTAATGGGTATCATATATAGATTAAAAGAGTATTTCCCCTTATATATTATAAAACAATTGTATCACTCGTTAGTATCTCCTCACCTAAATTACTGCAATACGGCGTGGGGGAGTAGTAGTAGAAATGTCTTGCAACCATTAATTGTAATTCAAAAAAGACTGGTAAGAATCATAAGCTCCAGTGATTACTTAGCTCATACATCGCCACTTTTCCGGTCTCTCTCGATATTGAAGCTGGAAGACAATTATAAGCTCTCCTTAATGAATATGATGTTCCAAACACTTATTTTGAACAAATTTCCAGATTTAAGACGAAAAATAATTCAGGAACAATCAGTTCATCCATATGGAACAAGAAATTCAAACTTAACTCTCCCTTTCATACGTATTAATAGATGCGAGCAATCGTATCTATACCAAGGTATTAAACTTTGGAATACTCTGCCCGCTTATCTAAAGGCACTGCTTAGCGTTCGGTCTTTTAAGAAATCATATACAAATCTCCTGTTATCTGGGTATTAAGCTTTATTAATAAATATTTATACTTGCCTACCTAACCACAACGCAAGTATGTTTCATTGTTTAGAATATTTTTTTATTTGTAAAACTAGTTCTTTTACTGAGTTTTTTGCTTAATATCTACAATTTTTTTCAATGTATATACCATTAGCTTTCATATACCATCTTTCCTTATCATATAAATATTCATTTCCATTTGTTTTTAGGCTAAGATTCTCATTTATATGTATCTATTTGTATACATATGATTATGTATATGTATGCGTACATTTTGTATATCTATATCCATATTTACTTTATTTTTTATTTTTACTTAATTGATGATATTATTTTGTTGTATTATTGCCCGAAGAGCTCTGCTCCACATGGGCTTGGACTGAGTCTATTTTTCTTTTTGTAAATCTTTGAATGTAAATATTTTTTGTCCAATAAAACATTATTATTATTATTAATCTAGGCTTTGAAAGGCACTTGACCACCTTTTGACCCTACAAAGGTAAAGGCCCAAAAAGAGGATCCTCCGGAAACCCCCCAAGGCGGGAGGAGGACGCGGTCACGGAAACAAGTCCTCAGGAACCTCTAAATATTGAGAGGTTCCAGGTAGGAGGTAGACTTTTTCCATAGTCGGGATCGTTGGACCTTCGATCTCTGGTCCACAGCCAAATTATGAATGGACTTGGTTGGAAATGGAACAAAAATCTACCCTACTTTTCCAAAAGTCTTCCAACACTCCACCCCCTTATTGGAAGAATATACCTCAAAACTCCTGAAGAAGAAGGTAATGAGAAAAGCAAAGTCCATCAAAATTCCAGGGAAGGCTGTTTTGTGTTCCCAAGAAAGACTCGGACAAACCCAGAGTCATTCTAGACTTGTCTCCACTCAATAAGTTCATTGAGAACAACAAGTTCCGGATGTTTACATTGCAACACATGAGGACTTTTCTACCAAAAAAGGGGCGTACACAGTCTCAATAGACCTGGCAGATGTTTACTGGCACCTACCAGTCAGTCGCCAGCTCTCCTCTTACCTAGGATTCAGGCTACAGAAGACAAAATTTGTCTTCACAGCCATGCCCTTTGGACTAGATATAGCCCCAAAGGTATTGACAAAACTCACACACGATCGTCCAGCACCTGCGCTCAGAAGTACAGGTAGTAGCATACCTGGACGATTGGTGGTTGAGGGCAGCATCCAAGACTACTTGTCAGCAAGCGGCTGGAAAGGTGATCCAGTTCCTGGAACACCTGGTCGTCAAGACCAGTCGCTAGAAGTCTCACTTTTCTTCAGCTCACAAGTTTCAATAGTTGTGAATCCATGGGAACTTGCAGTCACAACACCTCTCCATTCTATTAAAGAAGGGAAGAAAAAATAGCGGTATCTGTCAGGAGACTAATCCAACACAAGGGGATTCCAAAATGCCAACAGGAAAGAGCACTGGGCTCTCTCCGGTTCGCAATAGTGACAGACCCGTTGCTAAGAAGCACAGCCAAAGGATGCGCCAGGAGTCTGGAGAAGATACGCATCAAATGCTCGAAGAGATCGACAAGGTTGACACCGACCCAATCCCGCACGCTATTGAGGCCGTGGTCAATGAATAAGTACCTAACACAGACAATTTTCTTGCAACCACCACATCATCTGTGGCGATTCACACGGAAGCCTCCCTAAAAGAATGGGGAGGCCTCCCGTATGAAAAGAAAAGACAAGAATTTGATCAGTCCATTTCAAAACTTTCACATCAACATCTTGAAGGCTATGACAGTCCTCCTGACGTTGAGGAGACTATCCCCTCGCAGAACAGTCCACATCAGATTGGCTCTCAACAACGAGGTGATAGTAATATGTCTAATTGACAAGGCTCGAGTTCACCTCACATCAACCGTGTGATATTAGCCATCCTCTGCCTGGCAAGGGAGAGTAAATGGCATTATCAAGCAGTTCACCTTCAAGAGTTCCGCGATGTGACGGCGGATGCTCTATCCAGGCGAAAGCTGGTAGAGACAGAATGGTCCCTAGACGCAGACTCATTCTCCCTTATTTTCAATAAAAGTCCCGGAACTGCAGATTGACCTCTTCGCAACGAGCGACAACAAGTACTAGTAGCCCCTTACGAGAACCTTAAGCAGAAGCGATAGACGTCATGTCTTTCGACTGGAACGGATGGAATCGAAGGTTTCTACTTCCAACTACCAATCTCCTGCTAAAAGTCCTCGACAAGCTAGTATCCTGCAAAGGAACAGCTCCTGCAGTGGCCCCCAAACGGCCCAAAAACAATGGTTTCCTCTAATTCTAGAATTGAAACTGTAGCTGTTTCCTTTGTCGTACCCAGCTTTATCAAATCTGGTACAGAAGTCGGCTATTACATTTCATCCCCAAGACCCAACAACCTGCATTTCAGGAGTTTTTCGCCCTAACAGCGAACAAAAGTTCGGGACCTCGAAGAATGTGACCGACCCCATTGTAGAGTACAAGTCAAGTCCAACCAGGAGACAATGTGAATTGTCTTGGAAGAAAGGGCCACCCCTCGTGAAAACAAGGTGACCTACAGAAATTTCAAAGGTTTCTGTCTCTCTTCTTTTACCTACTTGAACGAGGCCTGACTTCCACTAAGATAACCACATGTAAGTCGGCTTTGACTAGATCTCTTCTATATGCCTTGAGGGGATTCTCATAAGTGAAACCTTTTTTAAGGTACCAATGCATACACTAGACCCAAGCCGACAACCCTCCAAAGCCCATTACATGGTCGTTGGTCAAAGTCTTACACTATGCTTCGAACCTAAACAGTGAGGATTGTACTCTAAAGGAGTTAATACAGAAAGTCAATTTTCTGTTCGCAATAGCCTCAGGGGCTAGAGTTAATGAAATATAGGCCATATTCAGTTCACAAAAGAGGGAGAACTGAATCCTTTACCGATCCTACCTTTCTCGCCAAAACGGGCTGCCCACCAAAAGGTGGGGTCCTTGGAGAATCTGCCCACTGAAGGAAGATGTCTCCCTATGCCCATTAGGGGGTCTTAAGGTCTATCTGCGTAGAACTTCAGACTTCAAGGAAGGACAGCTCTTCCGAGACAATACCTTAGGATAAAAAATCTATCCCTAAAAATAACTGAGAGCAGTGCTCACCTACTAAATCGCAGAGCGGATCTTGACAGCTCACCCGCAGTTCATGATCCTCAGAAAATTGCTTCTTCACGGAACTTCTTCCAACACTATTCGAAGCAAATACATAAGATAAGACATGTGGTGACGGCGGGTAGTTTTCAAGAACCCATCGTCTAAGCCTGCGACGAACAGTGAACTGCTTTGGGACTTTCTAGTGCATCGGGTGCCTGGGTACATTTACCCTCAAGTGAAAATCATAACTATGATTAACACTGTTCCACATAGGTGCATATCTGACCGATAACACCAGTGCCGAGTGAACGTTTGCGTCACGGTGTTCATGCATTTCCAAAATCTGTCCAGATCAGTCATATTTGGTTTCACATCTCTATTGAGTGGCATCATTTCGATGAAAATACATATTTTCCCAAAAGGAGAAAATATGGACCCTGATGTGTTTTTAATGCCGGATCAGATTCATACCTGATTGTAACTACAATCGATAATTTAGCTACAAGGTAAAATACTGAACGTATTCATGTCTTATTGCTGCTATCTCAGTAACAGACAAATAAAACATACTAGAGTTTTAATTAAGCCCTAGAAGGGCCCAACTTGAAATCAGAGTACAGATTGCAAGGGATAAAGGGTAATCTCTAAGATTTACCGTCTGTCCCTATGGAGATACAAACTTTGAATCCTTATAGTCGAAGTCGACACTTTCCCTGCAGGGGGCAGGAAGCCCTAAGCTAGTTCCAAGCTTAGTGGATATGACAGATAATGGTAATGTCATATATATAGGTCTAGGAGACCATATAAGGAACTCATTCAAAGTGAAGGCACTTATACAAACCTACAAATATAGTACTTTCAAGTAATTCTCTGGTAAACTTCCATCAGGACGACATGGCTGAGCCCAAAAAACGGTTTTTGAAGCAAAGCGAAAAATCTATTTTTGGGTGAGATGGCAATGTTGTCCTGATGGACCCGCCCTCCTTTATAAAAAAGGAATATACATATATGTAACAAATCCCCACCTGAAACTACTCTATCTGCGGCTATCCATGCTTAATTGCAACAAGGAATAGTTCACCGGGGTGGTACCGGGAGGGGATCCACCGGGTAACCTTGATAACGGCTCCCCTTCAAATTCGCCACTCTTCCCCCTCAGAGCGAAAACGCTATTTGGGGTGAAGATTGCCATGTGTCGTATCAAGAAATACGTCCCCTGATATTACGCGATATCCTTAAGAGTTAATTTAAGGATACTCGCGCCAGGAGTTAGAATTCTGGAGACCTGTGGTCAATTCTGTGGGAGTATCACTGTAGTCAAATATCCCTTAGAAAGCTGCCTAAAAGAACCTTCCATCAGGGCGACATGGCTATCTCACCCAAAAATAGATTTTTCGCTTTGCTTCAAAATCCGTTTTTTATGCATTCCAAGCTCCGGTAAAAAAAAAGAGCCTTTTTCAAAAACCTTCTTTCTCATCGAACAATAGAATATGTAGTTGATATATTTATGTTTTTGTATATTATTAGCCTAAGAAAGAGTAATAGGATTTTCCTCTTAATATTTGTTTTTATTTTTTTCAGAGTAAAAACAGCTCATATATAGCAAAAGCTACATTTTATGATAGTGTTACATATGAATATCTTCATGAACTCATAATAAATGAGGGCATTTATGGAGATATAGAAACATCTCGTCTAAACGTACACTTTGAGAGGGATGTTTTAAATATAGTTACATATGAAGGAAGTAACTCAAAGATATTTTCGTACAGACTACATGAGATCTTTGATGAGTGTGAAGAGTATGTTAATAAGGGGCCAAGGTTGATCCCATATTGTAATATTAGAAGGTATGCAATAATTCAAAGAGGTCGAAATGTGAGAGCTCAACTAGAAGGGCGAAATTTAAGGTCTCAACCATTGTGGCATGGAAGATCTAGGGGAGATCTGGCTCAGGTTAATCGTCAGTTACGACGCAGACGACCAAGAGAAGATCCAAGTCAGGGCAGTCAGCAATTACGAAGGAGAAGACCAAGAACACAGTTTACTAGCACTCGCAATGACTCTGCAGAGGCAGACTCTTCTAGTGAGTGGAGTCCATAGATTGAAAAAATAAAGCCTTTTCAGATAACAGGCAATTTGCCCAGTACAAATTCGCCTTCATTTTTAAATGTCATGTAATTTTTTCATTTTGTTACCGTTATATCCTGTGTCATTTTGCATTGTAAATGCTTTTGATACTGCATCATGATCTATTGAAGTAACGTCATGGAAGTGATGTATGCCTTTCTCTTTGTTTTTTGTTTTTTCTTTTGGTATACAATAATGGTGAGAGTAAGAGAAATAATTTAAAAGCTAAGTTTACTCAAAGTAATGTCCCATGAATTTAATTATTTAGATGCCTTTTTTGGGTACATATTCATTACAATAAACATAATGTAACATATTGTTTATGCTGCACACGAATCCTGGACACATCATTCAGTTCATAGAAGGGAAAAGAAATGGCTCAAAAGGATTGGCACATGTGATTATGGTTTTGGATACTGTGGTAGTTTTTTCTTTTTGGAAATACATTTATTTCATCATAAACCCATTATTATAATATATCCTGAAAAGCAAATATGGGAGTTTGTGCACTTGGACTAAATAGCAAATAAGACAAAATTTGCACTGGGCTCACTTATGTTTTGAAAGATAAGGGAGCTTCTGGGCAAAGGTGTGTATCAAAATCTGTGGTTCCATTGGAATTGGAACCCCATTTGAAAATTAGATGATTGGGTGTGGGAGCTCGAAATACTGCAAGCTAACCTTGTGAAAAGAATAAAGGTTATGGCAATTAAGGAAACAAAGAAGATTAATCCTTGAATTGTAAGTTAATTTTTTTGTAATTTCTAGGCAAAATGGAATTGTGTTAAACCCTACAAGCTCTTCTGGAAAATAAGAAATAGCTTTGTACAGTCAACTACTAAAGTCCTGTCGTCTCCAGTCCCCCTCTGTCACCCCCAATAACTATAGATTCCAGAATTTCAGGTGTAGAAGAGTTTGGTTGTTAGAGGGAAGGCGACAAGCGGAAACAGGATGCCAGGAAAGGGGGGGGGGGGGGCAACAAGCTGGGGTAGGACGCCAGGAAGGGGGAAGTACTACTTGTATCCATTAAACCTTATTTATTCAAGTAGAGTAACAGCTATTCTTGACAATATTTCATTCATTTTCCTCTTATTTTTACAAGAAATATTTCTCCAGCCAACGTAGGCAACTTTTCTGGTAAATGAAATTACTGTATATGAATATGTCTTCTTTATAAAAAATAGTTGAACTGTGCAGGACTGCCTTTCAAAAATGTCCAGATCTTGAATTATTCACTGGCTGGGTAAATTGAGTCCTTTAGTTCTACCATTTAAAGAGGAAGTAATCTTTATCTGCACTTGAGAATATGGAACTAAATATCAATGTACATTTGTGTTATTTCATGCATTTAATCTCATTTAGAAGACAATCATAAGCATGTTTAGGTAGAATGTACAGCATTTAGTATTAATTGTATTGAATATCTTCTTTAACTAAGAATGATAGAGACAGACATTCTATGTGCTTAACTGGCAGAATGTTTGTCTTAGCTCAAACAATTCAAGAATTATGATGCAGTGTTAATTTGCATAGTGCAAGATGACAGAAATGATGAATGGCTTGGTAGCATGAGATTTTTAGTTCAGCGAACACGCTCACTACTAATTTAGATTATCCTATTTGTGAACTGTCATGGTAAAAGGGTTTTCCTCACCCAGAGCAGTGATATTTGTGAAATTGACTGTTACCTACTTCATGTTACAAAGCTAATCTCTGAATTTAACTGATTGATCATTACCAGATGTGTTCATGCTGAAAAGGCCTTATGATTGTGTTTACAGTTTTGTGATCTGTGAAATATCTACGGTATATTAGAAGTGAATTGAATCGGTTTATGCTCACTAAATACAAATTGTTTAATCATAAAGCTTTGTAGCATTTTAAATGCTATTTCATTTGGAGAAAATTTGGATATTTATAATTTTTTATATTAATATTTTTTTGAGAATATGCTCTTAAATAAAAGCTTTTATATGTTATATTCTCTAGCTGCTCTGTATAGAGTTTGTTTGAATAAAAAAAAAAATAATCTTTTTCTGAAAATATTGATACACTGTGTCCATACAGTGTATAATCTTTATACTTTACTTGTGCAGCAGGTTTTTGTATGATAGTATGTCATTAGAGGGAACCCTCACTGTATCAGAAAACAAATGTCATCACTGCCCCATGTACTGCAGATGCAGAAGTATTACCATTAACTCCCAACTTCAGGTACTCTTCACATCTTGATATTTTTTCATATATGTAAAGTAATATATCATTAGTGTCTCATTATTTTTCAGTGCTGTTAAATATGACAGCAGTGAGAAAGGTGGCTGTTACTTGTTAATATATCGGCACAATATCATCTATACTATAGCTACTCTAGTTTTGTTCCTTGCATAAGTTATGCATTAATAGGAATGAGTCTTGTTTGGTATATTTTCTGTTATTTCTAACATTAATAAATCATTTGATGTGTTTAAAAACAGTTTTTTAGTTTTTTGTAATTTGTAGCAAGTTTTAGTTGAAATAACTAGACAGGTATCAAAGGAAATGGATTAAAAGTAAAATGAATAGCAGCCTGGATTGAAGGAATGTGGCAAAGACCCATGATATACTATTTATAGTGTGATAGTTTATTGGGACTACCTTCTCGGTAAACTTATTAGTGTGTATTTTGTTGGCTACCAGCTCATGTAGGGAATAGAGAAAAATTAGCAAATAGATGGGGCAACTAACCAAGGTATAGGTTTGTATAATTGATCATCATATTTTATGAATATCCCACTGAATTTTTTTAAGTAAATGATGTATTCTTACATTAAAGAAAGCAGCAAGGTAAATGAGAAAGCCTAACTAACAATCTTAAGTTTAATCAATTTTTATCATTCATAACAAATGGCAGACTTCAAATCATGCAAAAAGAATGATTACTCTGATTTTAACAAAGTTTTGTATCGAACTAAACCAATGCATACCACTTATAGATGTTTATTCTCAAGTGGAGATGGGAAACATGTACTTTTATGTAACTTTTCAAATTGATCTATCAACATAACAGCATGGCAGGGTTGTTGGCGAGTTACTCTGTGGTGATTGTATTATAGGTAGCTTTGTCATTATTTGAGGAAATTGTCTTATACAGTAGTATAACTTAAGATAATTTACTTTATTTTTAGCGGGACTAACATCTTATCATATGCCGTTGATATTCCTACCTGTTTTAAAGCCCTGAATAGCTGAAATAACCCCAGTGCTTGGCTATTTAGTGTACTAATATCATAAATTCAGTTCCGAAACTAGGTTTCTGAGTAGAGATTTGGGGAATAGAACGCAGGAAAAAGAGGACCCTGAATTTCACAGAAGCCATTTGTGTTTCATAGTGTGTGATGATCAATTTATGGTATCTGCTTATTTTTAGGAAGGTAACATTACGGGCTGTGGCATAGCAAGGAAATATTCATCTAAGGAAGAACCAAGACTTTATTACAGATGACTATCCACAGTTAACCACATACTAAACCAGGCAACATAGCATAAGTAAAGTAGAAGGTTTTCATTCATGTAATGTAAAAGCTATTGTAGACTTTATTTATCAGATAAGTTTCAGATATAAGTATTTATGTTCTGGCTCATAGCCAAAGGTGCACTCAGGCTTAAATGTGTATTGTTCTATAAGATTGAACTATTTGCTCTTGAATGCCAAAGTAAGATTTACATTTGTACTGTACAAGGAATTGTTTCCATTTGATAGTAATCACTGCCACATAATCAGGTATGCTGTACTGTAATTGTATTTGATAGCTATTGTGAATGTTACCATATGTTCTTGTAATGTTAAAAAGTGCATAGATTTAAATGGTATGGATGTTTTAGGATGAGTGTTTGATTTTGATATACTGTACAGTACTGTACTGTGCTATTTTAGCAATTGTAGATGTATTATTATATCAGTTTATTTGATTACTTTATTTAAACATTTAACATATCTAATTGTTGAGGTTCTTTTCAAATGTTTAATTTTTCTTTAATTGCATCTCAGATTCATCAATACTTGCTTGTTTCAACTTTTTAATTCTCCATAAATTCATAATAGAATGTAGTATATACTGTACTATAGAAGAAATTAATTTAATTCAATTGGTCAAAATAAAAACGCAGTAATATCCTGCTCTGTCCTTCCAGTTTACATCAAATAAGGCTTTACACATCTTTTGTAGAGTATATTTTAGTTCACCAAATGTCATGATTACACTTTAATTTTCTTGCCGGGTTAAATAGCGTTGCTGCTCATTCTCATTCAAAACAAAAATGATGTGATTTATATTTTTTATCTGCTGTGTCAACATGTGCGGGTTCCATTTGTTTTTACAGTACAAACTGTATTTTTTATATTGTTCCTTTACTGTGTCTGTGATAGTCGTAGGTCCTAAGAAGGGTGATGCTGGGGATTCCAGTACAGTATGATAAGAAATGTAAGAAAAAAGTGACAAGGGGCCAATGATAAATGCATGCCTTCAGTATGCCATGATCGATGGAATTGACCATTGTTCATGATTGATTATGCATTCACATGTATGTCACCATAAAAGCAGTGATTGATGTGCAAGAGGACAGGTTTTTTTTTTTTTTTTTTTTTACAAAATGGAAAACTGCTTTATCCTCATCCTTTTGCATCAATAACTTCCTTTCTTAGTAACCTTTACCCTACGACTAAGTATGCAGAAAAGAGGTCAATTATTAGGTAAAGTATGTATATTTTATTTCTTATCTTTTTAATTTTGTATCCAAAAAGTCTTTTAAAGTATTTTATGCCTTAATGAGAGCTAGATTTATTTGTATTTTTCAGGCATTGTTTACACTAACCATAAGGTATTGTGTTTATTATAATGCTTGAGCAAATTTCAAGTTGAATATTATTATGTTTATCATTCTTTAAAAAATATGACTAGAATTGGTTTTTAAGTTCTTTGAGGTTAGGGGATAGGTACTATGTTTTTTTTTTTTCAAGTTATAAAGGCTAGTTTTAATTTTCATTGTAATTCTAAAGTATATTCAAGGCATTAAATTTGGTTTGCATAAACAATCAGGTTAAGTAACAACTTATTGAACTAATTAATGATGTACACTGGGGTATTACTTTGCATACTTCTGTATTAAACTTTTTAATACAAAAATTAAATTACTCTATGGAAAGCTGTGGCTCATTTTTTTGTTTAATAATTTAAGCTAATGCTGCATTACAGTTTTAAGTAGTTATGATTTCCACATATATTTTATTCTTTTGAAAGGTTTATTTCACTACCAAATGGTATTGAAGTGCTTATTTTGTACAGTACTCTAATATACAGTACAGTATTATTATTGTGTTAGTTTTGTAGAGTTGTACCGGTATAGCAATATTTATAGTTGTGAGTAATATTTAATGTTGTATGCCATATGCAAGGTGCAGTTTTGTGTAAGTGTATGGAATAACTGTAAAGCTTTGAAAGTTTTTCATTTTCTTTTCTTTTTATGCATTTATTCTTCTTACTCTGCTTAGAATTAAGCGTTTGATATGGACTCATTTTTTTATGAAGCCACCCCTCTCCGGGACAACAGTTTATTGTTAAGAAAAGAGTATATAGTGTATTTTTCTTGATCGAGGAATATTCTTTTGAGTTAACTATAGTAAAAACAGTTAAATGATTTTTGAATAGTTCATAAAATGTTTCTGCCCTTTCTGTATTACTGCTTGTCCTTATTCAAAATTCTTCTTATCTTTCTTTGTTTTAAACTTCCTATTATTCTTTAACCTTTAATTAGACATTTAGTCTCTCCATCAGGTAGATACTCCAAGACTTATAGTAACTGCTATACCATTTGTCTCATAGTCATTAATGTTTATGCTCATAATTTTCTGGACTTTGGGCCTTTGAAACAATACTCATCTGTGATACCCATTGCTTTACAGGGCAAACTTTTCCCAGAAATAACAGAAGCCTATTTGCTAATTTTGTGCATTCTTTGGTATTTATATCTTTGAACACTTGAAATACATGTGGCTGTTCATAGTTGAGGGAATGTTAGATGGTGTACATACTAAAGTTTTTCTTTAGTCATAAAACTTGAGGTCAGGATGAAAGTGCATGGAACCACTGATAAATTTTCAAGTACATATGTGAATGATACATATGGCATAAGGAACTTCTAACTTAAAGATTTAGAATATCTGAATATGGAAGTAGATGTATGGTATTGCGTAGTTTAACTGTTTGTCCTTCCTTATCTTTGAAATGAGAAATTTTAATGTCCCAATATATTTTTTCTCTTCATGTTTATGCTAATTTTGTTCAGTTCATTGATTACAAATACAAATGTCATCAGATATTTTAATTCCCCTCGTGTATTTATGATCTAAAATTGTACTACTATATAAGGATTTAATGATTCTTAAGTATGGATTACAAAGAAAGAACAAATATTGTTTATGCTATACAGTGTCAATGTTCACTTGGTACATGTTTCCTTATAGACAGAACTTCAGTATAAACGGATTTGTTCATATGAAGCTGTGTTTCATAAAAGGCCATAGTTTCATACAACAACCAATCTAGATCAGAAAGGAAATGAGATCATCTGCAAATGCTTTGGATTCACCGTGGTATAACTATAGGTGTGATGCTTTTGTGTAAACTGTAATTTACCAGCATCAACATCACCTTGGTGTTGCTCTCCCAGGATTTGGCTTAACAGTATTTGAGTTATTTGTGACATTTATTACATTCCTTTTATTCATTTTTTTCATTATCACTCGGCCGGTTCCCTTGTCAGACATGAAGGAACGATGAGAAGAAAACCCTTTTTGTTCTTTTTTTTTATGCTAGCTTCCCCCCAAAATTGGGGAAAGTGCCATGGTAGATAGATAGAAGGGTTGTGATTGGGGTGCACACATCTTAGGCTGGACTAGTCTTAACCTTCCTACAGCCTCTCTTCTTAACTACTTGCATGCTACCTTCCCGTGGTCTCCCTATTCATTACAGAATGCATGCAAGTGATTGAGTGTCTGATGGTATAATCAAACTCCCTCTGCTGCCTTGTAGGGTATGCCTCTTTAGGTAAAGGCTAGGAGAAGGAAAACTCCGAAATAAAACCATGCCAGCCGGTCTGGCTGCATGGCAAGATCTGGTGGACTAGATTATCGGCAGACCGATGCAATTCCACACCACAGTTTTGCCGTCACACCTGGAGCCTGAGTGCGTGGGTATCACTCTGGCAAAGTGTCTTCCACCTTAAACAAAGTCACGCCAATGGCCTTTTCAGTCTACTACTGTCTAACACCCTCCTTATTTCCTTTCTCTTCCTTTCCTCCTAATTCTACCTAAAAAGACCTGTGGCGATGGGACTAGGGTGGTGGGAGTAGGCTTGGTGTAGCTGGAAACTCTTAGCCCGGACCTGCACACTGGCGGCAGGTGCGTGATGGCCGCTTTCCGTATGACTGTGACCACACAGAAACTCGGTCCTGCACCAGTGACTGAGCAGGCCTTTTAAGGAGTACTGCTGCCCACCCTAACTGGGGAAGGCCTTATAAAAAGGGGACTAAACATCGGTGGTCACACCATCCCAGTCATTAGGCAGCTGCACCCAATTACACACTGTATATGCAGCTGTGAAAGAAGGAATAATTATAGTAAATCGTACCTCAAAGTAGGTTCATGGAATTTACACACCCTTATGGATGCCAGAGACACACAATGCCCTGAAAGACAAACAGACTTAGTCTCAAGAGAACTTTCAAAATTCAACATCAATGTGGCTGCTCTCAGCGAGACTAGAATACTTGGCGAAGGGCAAATCACAGAAGTTGGGTAAGGGTATACTTTCTTTGGAAAGGAAAAACCCGGAAGACCACCGTTCCCAGGCTGTTGGCTGTGCAGTTAAGACCCAATTAGTGAAAGCCCATAACCTGACACCACATCCGATTAATGAAAGAATCACCTCGCTAAGACTACCACTCCTAAAAAAACAGTTCATCACGCTAGTATCAGTATATGCCCCAACACTAGATGCGAAAGACCATGTCAAAGGTGCCTTCTACCAAGAGCTTGACACTGCCATATCCCAAATTCCAGCTGGGGACCGTCTCCTTCTCTTAGAGGATTTTAACACCAGAGTGGGGCGAGACCATGAACTCTGGCACAACATAATTGACAGGCAAGGCATGGGAAACTGCAATGATAATGGCCTCCTCCTCCTTGTCCTTTGTGCTGAACAGGTACTGTTCATCACAAACATGCAGTTCAGACTCCCGAATCAATGTAAGACCACCTGGAAACTTCCTTGATTAAAACACTGGCATATCTTAGATTATGCCATTGTCAGACAACACAAAAATGAGGTTTTGATCACGAGAAGTATACCTGGAGCTGATGACTGCTGGACAAACCACCGGCTGCTCATCACAAAATTAAACTAACCATCAAAAGGAAGCCACGTAACATCCAACAAAAGGAAGCTAGAAGAAGATGACACTGGTAAATTAAAAGATCCTGATACATCTCAAGCTTTCCATGCAGCAATCCAGCAGAACCTACTAGTCAGAAAACCTTTAATCGACGCTGAATAGATTAACTTACGAGATGCCATCAATGAAGCTGCAAGAACCGTAATCGGCCACCAGAGAAAACAGCACCAGGACTGGTTTGACGACAACAACGAAGATATTTAGTTCCTCATTAACGCCAAACTTAAAGTTCGAATAGCCCTCGACCGAGACCCTAATTCCCACCCAAAGAAGGCTAAAGTCACAATGTCAAGCCAAGCTTTGAGAAATATAAAATGAATGGTGGCAGCAAATGGCTCAAGACTTACAAGGTTTTGCCAACTGTAGGGACCTTAAAAAGCTTTGCAGACACACAAAATTTGTGGACCAAAGCACACTGTCTTGTCAGCAGACAACACCATCCTCAAAGAAGATAAAGAGATCCAGAACTGTTGTGTAGAACATTTCAACACCCTCCTGAACAGGAGCTCATCAGCCCAACAAAACTTCCTCTGAAATGTGCCACAATATCCACCCCAATTATGGATGTCCCTACCACCTACATTTCAAGAATTCGATGCAGCATTAAAAAAAATGCGCCGAAGGAAGGCCGTGGGACCAGACAACATTTCCACTGAACTCCTGACCCACGGCGGTTTAATCCTGAAGACGCTTCACTCCCTCATGCTAAAGATATGGGAGGAAAAACAGGCCCCCGATGATCGGAAAGACGTAATCTTTGTCACCATCTTCAAAAAAGGAGATAGAATAGAGTTTGGGAATTGTAGATGGATATCCTTGCTATCAATTGCAGGGAAGGTCTTGGCAAGGATCCTATTAAATAGATTACAAAATAAATGTAGCAGAAACAATCCTGCCAGAATCCCAGTGTGGTTTCCAGCCATCTACAGGAACCATAGACATGATTTTCTGTGCTTTCTAACTACAGGAAAAATCAAAAGGAGAGCAAAAACCCACATTCCTGATTTTCTAAAACCTCGAAAAACATACGACAGCATACCAAGAACAGCCATGTGGTCTGTCCTCAAGCGATTTGGAATTCCTGAGCCATTTGTTGACATGATCAGAGTCCTACATGATGGGATGATAGCTAAAGTAATCCACCAAAGCAACCTGTCAACCACCTTCCCAATCACATGTGGACGAAAACAAGGACGTGTATTGGCGCTGACCCTTTTCTCTTTATACTTAGCTGCCATGCTATATGAAGTATCCCACAATAACCCAGGGGTTGAGATAAAATACAGATTAGGTGGAGGAATTTTCAAACTGGCCAGAATCAAATCCCAGAGCAACACCAACACCATCAATGTGACGGAACTACAGTATGCAGATGATTACGTTACGTTATTGCTGTCCTTCGAATCGAAGACGACTTCTGCTTCGCTGTGATGATAACGCTGCCGTAGCCCACACCCAAGCAGAACTCCAAGAATCGGTTGATAATTTCCATGCTGCCTACACATGTTTTGGCCTAACAGTTAACAAGGCCAAAACTAAGATATCGGCCGAGCCAAGACTAAGGAAAAATCCACCAGCAACTAACATCACCATGAATGGAACCATCATTGAATGCAGTGAACACTTCCCATACCTGGGAAGCATCCTTCCCGCCCAGAGCATCTCCTCCAAAGAGATTGAAAACAGGTTACAAGCTGGCCGCACTGCATAGTATCTACCCTGTTGTATGCATATGAGACTTGGAGCCTTTATAGTAGGGACCTCAAAAAACTGGAACAATTCCACTAGGAAAAACTGACAGCAATAATGAAAATCAAATGGAAAGACTGTGTCCAATGCAGCAGTCCTTGAAAGAGCCAACGTCACCACCATCGAGGCCATGATTATGAAACACCGCCTAAGATGGTCTGTCTGGCCAAGTGATGCGCATGGAGGACACAAGACTACCAAAGAAAATACTCTTCAGTGATTTAAATACAGGCAATTTCCTTAGAGGCCGCCCTATGCTTCGATTTAAAGACCAACTCAAGAAATCCTTCAAGAAAGCTAAAATGGACCCCAACACCTTTGAAGCTTCAGTAAGTAACAGGGAACGAGTGGAGAAGCTAAGTTGTAGTGGGCACGGACCTCTTTTAAAAGAATGGAAGAGCCAACCTGTTTGCTAAATGACAGCAATGGGCAGAAAGAGCAAATCAACCATAACCACCTCCCACGATTCAGTGTGATCAATGCCCTTGATTATTCAGGGCACAAATTGGTCTTATGTGCAATAAGAAGGCTCCTCACCCTAACAATAATTAACCTACTATGACCCTCTCCTCTATTCAACCTTGTATTGGGACTGAAAATTATGATATTCGGATACGAGTACATGTGGACGATGAGATATGGTATGTAAAGTAATATGCTTTATGATGTGTTTTAACTGGTTTGCTTCATGAATCAGTGGCATCCAGCACGTTATGTGAGTATAGTATTACCATTTCTTAATTTTTGTATTGTCTTTCCTTTATTAATATTATTCTTCTGATGTAAGACCAGTATCCCATAGTAGCATAGCTATCAGCTTTATCAGAAATGATTTTAAAATTCTACACCTTGTACCATGTATTGTAAATATTTTAATTACTGCATCATCTTGACTGCTTCCATCAGTAAAATTAACATCCACATTACCATCAAATGTATTAGTACAATGGAACTTCTACATACGATTGTCTTTACATATGAATTTTCCAACATCCGAAGTAAAATTCGATCAAATTTTCGTCTTGACACCCGAAGTCTTGCTCCAACATCCGACGAAGATCATACGCATAGAATTTTTTCGAAGTGTCAATCGTAGTTTCTTGTTTACACCGGTAGATGGCAGCACATCGGAGGGACGCCAATCGAGCGTCGCCTTGATCAGTCCTCTCATCTCGTGCGCTTTGTGTGGTTGTTCTCTATTCGCTCCGTTATTAACAGTGCTTTTTATCTTCCTTTTTCATGTTTTGTTTTTGTGTTTTACGTATAATCATGGGTCCTAAAAAGCTTAGTTTCGGTTCAGGAAGTAGTAGTGGTGAGAAAAGGAAGAAGTCAATGCTTTCATTAGATCTAAAACAAGAAATAATAGAAAAACATGAGTGAGGTGTGCGTGTTAGCGATCTGGCTAAACAATATGGCTGGAATGTCTACGATCTCGATGATCATCAAACAGAAGGCAGCCATTAACCCTGGAACGGTACGGTGGGTTGTCCGCGACCCCGAGCGTCAAAACAAAAGATGTTTTTCTCACGTGACTCACCTCCGTGACTGAATTTGTGGGTGATCGACCTGCAGTCGGTGTCTCGCCTACACGCTCTAGTAGTGTCCAGATGTGCATCGCTGTAGCTGTACTCCTTCCCAGATTTCTGAGAGGCGTCGGGGTCGAGCGCCACCGAGTTTACCCTTCTAAGGTAAGTTGCATAATTATCAAAGTTATTACGTATTATGAAATTGTCGTAGAATGGTGCAACTTGTATTGGTTATCAGTTGTGGAAAGTCTTGGTGGATTGTTTGGCTACCATGTGCATGATTTTTTTTTTAGTTGAAATGTCGTTCATCACCACGAGGACCATTTTACCGCAAGTGCCCCTTTTTCAGTTTTTTTCATTTTTTGGCCAAGTCATTTTTCCGTAAGAAATTGCCAAATAGTGTCGCAAAACTTTTGCTTTTTTAGTGTTGGAAAGTGTGTCTAGATGATCTGGCTACCGATGCGTGACTTTGTTTTTGTCAGATATGCCGTAGATATTGGTATGTGAGGTATTTTCCTGCGGTTGCCAATTTCTGTTTTTTTTTCAATATTTGTAAAAATTTACTACGTAGTAAGGAATTGCCATATATTATTGATTTTTTTTCATGTTTATTTGTTAGAAAGTGTGCCTTGATGGTTGGGCTAACACGTGCATGTCTTTTTTTTTATCTGAGATGCCGTATATTAGAATGTTGGCCATTTTTCCGCGAGTGCCCCTTTTTATTTGTTTTGCATTTTTTTGCTTAGTCATGTTACCGTAAGGAATTGGCAAGTAGTGTCGCAAAACTTATATTTTTATAGTGTTGGAAAGTGTTTCTAGATGATCTGGTTACCCATGCCTATCTTTTTTTTTAGCCAGATATGGCGTATATATAGGTATGTGTTCGATTTTCCTGTGATTGCCATTTTTTCGTTTTTTCCCATTTCTTTCAAAATTACTACGTACTAAG
This sequence comes from Palaemon carinicauda, assembly GCF_036898095.1. Lineage (NCBI taxonomy): Eukaryota > Metazoa > Arthropoda > Malacostraca > Decapoda > Palaemonidae > Palaemon > Palaemon carinicauda. The sequence continues at coordinate 29,249,136 of NC_090744.1, forward strand.
GAACTATCACAGAGTAATGATTCATTTAGATGTTTATTTGTCGGAAAATGTGCCTTGATGGTTTGCCTAGCACGTGGCTGAAATTTTTTTTTTTTTTGAAATGCCCACCATTAGCACGTTGCCATTTTTCATCGAGTGCCCCTTTTTATTTGTTTTGCATTTTCTTGCTTAGTCATGTTACCGTAAGGAATTGGCAAGTAGTGTCGCCAAACTTATATTTTTATAGTGTTGGAAAGTGTTTCTAGATGATCTGGCTACCCATGTCTATCTTTATTTTTAGCCAGATATGGCGTATATATAGGTATGTGTTCGATTTTCCTGCGATTGCCACTTTTTCGTTTTTTCCCATTTCTTTCAAAATTACTACGTAGTAAGGAACTATCACAGAGTAATGATTCATTTAGATGTTTATTTGTCAGAAAATTTTGTTTACTTCTTTTTTGATTGAATATCATCAAATTTTTTTAGCTAAAATATTATATTGTTTTACAATTTTTTTTTTTTTCGATTTTATTTCCCTTAAAAATTTTTTTTTTGGGTCAGAATTCTAATTTTATAGTCGTAAAATAAGCGACAATTATCCAGCAACCCACCATACAATTTTTATGCATATCCAAGAATAATTAGATTAGTAAATAACTCCTTGAAATTGACATACCCTTCCTACATTTCAGGTGGCAGATTAGGGAGTCTGAGTCAGTGTGGTTGGCGGCCATTTTGTGGACATATCCGAAGCGTAAGTTGCCCTATCTATATATATTCTTGTTCCCTATAGAATTTGTGATATTTTGGTATATTTTTACCTGTATAAATATATTATATATTAAATATATGTATTTTTTTACGAAATTTCTAAGTACTCAAAAAATTACCTTTAGATATGGCCCCTGATAAAAATGTAATTTACAATTTTAAATATTTAACTTAGCCGGTGAATATATAATAGCTGCAACTCTGCGGCTCGACAGAAAACAAACTCAAAAAACTCGCGAGCGATCGCTATGAAGGTTGCGGGTGTGCCCACCAGCGCCAACTGTCGGCCAGATACCACTCTTGTATGTAAACAAAACCTTCAATTCTTCTCTGTCGACGTTGACGACAAGACGTATTCATACTCGCTGTAGAACCTGGAGTTTTCCCATCATATTTGGTGAAGTACTTTATTTTGGTTTGAGCTTTCGCAGTGCAGGTGTTTTTCCTCAACATAAACTCTTGAACTCTTTATTGAATCGGATTATTTGTTGATGACTTGGATTGTTTTTGGAATTTTCTTTGACTAATTCAAAATGGCTGACCCTTCTCAAGTACCTAGATTTCGAAAGTGTAATGCTAGGGACTGTAATAGGCGTCTTCCAAAGGCTTCTCTCGACCCACATACTGTTTGTTCCAATTGTCGGGGTAAAACCTGTCAATTGGGAGATCGGTGTGAGGAATGCGTGGGCCTTTCGGAATTCGATTGGCTCGAATACGATAAATATACACGTAGACTAGAGAGAGATAGGGTAAGGAGAAGTTCATCTAGGTCCGTAAATTTTTCCTCTCCACATGCCCCTGAACCTAATCCTTCCCCTGTAGTGGTTGTTCCTAACCCCCCTTCTAGCACTCAGGAACCGTCTATGCAAGACATGTTACGTGCTATTCATGCCTTGGGGGAGAGAGTTGAAGCGTTAGCAAGTGACCGTAATCAACTCATGGCTGACGTGAAGGAACTTAAGTGCCATAGTGCCACGGCGGAAAGTGGGAAAGTGATTAGTGCGCAAAGTGTTGTGAACAGTGTTGCGACCGAGGGTTCGTCTGTTCGTGCCTGTCGTTCACCTAGTCCGGGACCTCTTGCAAGCTCCCAAGCCCAGGGGAGAAGCAATGTCGTACGACTTATGGGTTCGAGAGGCCTTGATCAGCGAACAGACGTTCCCTCTATGGTATCAGGCGTATCTCGTCAAGATCGCCCCTACCATAAGACGAGAGAGCCCATTTTTACCTCGTCTTCCGAAGGCTTTTCACGCAAGAAACCATGGAGCAAGGTTTCTAGGCCTCTTAAACGCAAGTCGGTCCCTTCAGGACAGGTCCAACGTCCTGGATGTAGTCATTGGGACAGTTCGGACCCGTTGCTGTCATCGGATGACTGCTCGCCGCCTAAGCAAGGCAAAGTTGTGCCGTCTCAGACGCTAACCCCGTCTGTTACCGCACCCGTTCCCGTAGACCCTAAATGGGTTATACTGCAGGACATGCAGTCTAAGCTTGCGTCCCTTATGGAAGACTACAATGCAGATAAGGTTTCCGTTGAGCCTAGCCGTTTATCTCATAGAGATCCTGGCCTTCAGCCACCCAAGCGTTCTGTTGTGCGTCCAGTTGACGTTGGTGTAGCCATCTCACGTCAAACGGTTGGGTTAGTACCACACTCGATGCGGTCTCGTGTGGATTTTCAGCCGCATGTGGACGTTAGGCAACTCGCTGATGCGCCTGGTGACGTTCAGGACGTTCGCCAACCATCAGAGTTGACTTGTTTTGACGCGGTGCGTCAACCTCCGCAACCTAGAGTTGTTTTGACTGCACAACCTAGGCGGTCTAAGCAGTCTCGGGTGGACGCTGTGCGTCCTCACGCACCTGTTGTTGTTGACAGTTCCCAGACTGTCAAGCAGTTTCAGGACGCTGCGTCCTGCTCCGCCACTTATGCACCAGTGCGGGCGGACGCTGCGTGTCAAGCATTGCCAACCCCTTTGCTTGTTTCTCATCAGTTGTCAGATGAGGAACTTTCGGATGAGGACGTTGCTGACCCTCAGCCTGAGGATCATCCTTCAGATATTGATGAGCCTAGAGCAGTTCCGCCATCTATGGACTTTAAAAAAGCTAAGTTCTTGTTTCCTGAACTTTTGGTTAAGGACATAGCGTTGTCTCTAGTTCAGAAGGACACCCATGACTTGGTTGCGTCCTTGGCTCGCAAAGGGACCCCTTCGTCTGCCTTTTCTGCTAGACCTAGGATAGACACTCCAGCGTCCAGGTTTATTCCACCCTTTCGTGGCAGAGCCCCCAGCAGGGGAAGTACTCGTGCCGAAGGAAAGAGAGGAAAGAGGAAAGGAACCAAGTCCTCGCGTGGCAGAGTCTGACTGCCCGCAGCTTCAGACAGCAGTAGGTGCCAGACTCAAGAACTTCTGGCGAGCCTGGGAGAAGAGAGGCGCAGATCAACAGTCTGTGAGGTTGCTCAGAGAGGGGTACAAAATCCCATTTGTACGCAAACCTCCTCTAGCGACTTCCCCCATCGATCTCTCTCCCAGGTACCGAGAGGAAGCAAAGAGACAAGCCCTGAAACTAGAAGTGTCTCTTTTGCTAGAGAAGGGAGCGGTGGTCAAAGTCTCGGACCTTCAGTCACCGGGGTTTTACAACCGTCTCTTCCTAGTACCGAAGAAGACAGGAGGTTGGAGACCGGTGCTAGACGTCAGTGCCCTGAACGTCTTTGTCACAAAGACAAAGTTCACCATGGAGACCACGTAGTCAGTCTTAGCAGCGGTCAGAAAGGGAGACTGGATGGTCTCTCTAGACCTAAGAGACGCTTACTTCCACATCCCCATTCACTCAGATTCCCAACCTTTTCTGAGATTTGTGTTCGACAATGTGGTGTACCAGTTTCGGGCCCTGTGCTTTGGCCTAAGTCCTGCTCCTCTCGTGTTTACGAGGCTTATGAGGAATGTGGCAAAATTCCTCCATTTATCGGGTATCCGAGCCTCCCTTTATTTGGACGACTGGCTTCTCAGAGCCTCGTCCAGTCATCGCTGTCTGAAGGATCTCAATTGGACATTGGATCTGACCAAGGAATTGGGACTTTTGGTCAACTTGGAAAAGTCCCAGCTGATCCCATCCCAAACTATACTGTATTTAGGGATGGAGATTCGCAGTCCAGTTTTTCGGGCTTTTCCATCTGCCCCCAGAATAGATCAAGCCCTGCTCGTAATCCAAAGGATGTTGAAGAGAGAACGTTACTCAGTCAGGTATTGGATGAGTCTAGTAGGAACTCTATCATCCCTGGAGCAGTTTGTCGCGCTAGGAAGGCTACACCTCCGACCTCTACAATTCCATCTAGCTTTTCACTGGAAAAAGGACAAGACGCTAGAGGCGGTCTCGATCCCGATTTCCGAAACAGTAAAGACTTGCCTGAATTGGTGGAAAGACAATATCAGTCTACGAGAGGGTCTTCCCCTAGCAGTTCAGAAACCAAACCACGTTCTATTCTCAGACGCATCGGATTTGGGTTGGGGTGCGACACTGGACGGTCGGGAATGCTCAGGTCTGTGGACCGCAAGTCAGAGGAGCATGCACATCAACGGCAAGGAGCTTTTGGCAGTTCACCTGGCCTTGATGAGCTTCGAGAGTCTCCTTCGAGACAAAGTGGTGGAGATCAACTCGGACAACACCACAGCCTTGGCGTACATTTCCAAACAAGGAGGCACCCACTCCCTGTCACTGTACGAGATCGCAAGGGACCTGCTCATCTGGTCAAGAGATCGAGGCATCTCCCTGGTAACGAGGTTTATCCAGGGCGACTTGAACGTTCTAGCAGATTGCCTCAGTCGGAGAGGTCAGGTAATTCCTACCGAATGGACCCTCCACAAGGATGTGTGCAAGAGGCTTTGGGCGACTTGGGGTCAACCCACCATAGACCTCTTTGCAACCTCGATGACCAAGAGGCTTCCAATCTATTGCTCTCCAGTCCCAGACCCAGCAGCAATACATATAGATGCCTTTCTCCTAGATTGGTCTCACCTAGACCTATACGCATTCCCACCATTCAAGATTGTCAACAAGGTACTGCAGAAATTCGCCTCTCACGAAGGGACAAGGTTGACGTTAGTTGCTCCCCTCTGGCCCGCGAGAGAATGGTTCACCGAGATACTTCGATGGCTGGTAGACTTTCCAAGAAGTCTTCCTCTAAGAGTAGACCTATTACGTCAGCCCCACGTAAAGAAGGTACACCAAAGCCTCCACGCTCTTCGTCTGACTGCCTTCAGACTATCGAAAGACTCTCTAGAGCTAGAGGCTTTTCGAAGGAGGCAGCCAGTGCGATTGCAAGAGCGAGGAGAGCTTCTACCATTAGAGTTTACCAATCGAAGTGGGAAATCTTCCGAGACTGGTGCAAGTCAGTATCTGTATCCTCGTCCAGTACCTCTGTAGCCCAAATCGCTGATTTTCTCTTATACCTGAGAAGAGTTCGCTCCCTTTCAGCTCCCACGATCAAGGGCTACAGGAGCATGTTGGCTTCGGTCTTCTGGCATAGAGGCTTAGATCTTTCCAACAATAAAGATCTACAAGATCTCCTTAAGTCTTTTGAGACCTCTAAGGAACGTCGTTTGGCTACACCTGGATGGAACTTAGACGTGGTCCTAAAATTCCTCATGTCAGACAGGTTTGAGCCTTTACATTCAGCCTCCCTGAAGGATCTCACTCTTAAGACTCTTTTCCTGGTGTGCTTGGCCTCGGCTAAAAGAGTCAGTGAGCTTCATGCCTTCAGCAAGAACATCGGTTTTTCGACAGAAAAAGCCACTTGTTCTCTTCAACTTGGTTTCCTGGCCAAGAATGAACTGTCTTCTCGTCCTTGGCCTAAATCTTTTGATATTCCTAGCTTATCAGAGATCGTAGGCAACGAACTAGAGAGAGTATTATGCCCCGTTAGAGCTCTTAAGTTCTATTTAGCTCGTACTAAGCCTTTACGAGGTAAATCTGAAGCGTTATGGTGTTCGGTTAAGAAACCATCCTTACCTATGTCAAAGAATGCTTTTTCATATTTTATCAGATTTTTAATACGAGAAGCTCATTCCCACTTGAGTGAGGAAGACCGATCTTTGCTTAAGGTTAAGACGCACGAGATTAGAGCTATAGCAACTTCCGTGGCCTTCAAGCAAAATAGATCTCTGCAAAGTATCATGGACGCGACCTTTTGGAGAAGCAAGTCAGTGTTCGCGTCATTTTACTTGAAAGATGTCCAGACTCTTTACGAGGACTGCTACACACTGGGTTCATTCGTAGCAGCGAGTGCAGTAGTGGGTGAGGGTTCAACCACTACACTTCCCTAATTCCATATCCTTTTAATCTGTCTCTTGAAATGTTTTTAATATTGTTTTTATGGGTTGTTCGGAAGGCTAAGAAGCCTTTCGCATCCTGGTTGATTTGGCGGGTGGTCAAAGTCATTTCTTGAGAGCGCCCAGATTAGGGGTTTGATGAGGTCCTGTTGTATGGGTTGCAGCCCTTGATACTTCAGCTCCTGGGAGTCTGTCAGCATTCTAAGAGGATCGCTGGGCTCCGTGAGGAAGACAGACTTACAAGGCAGAGTAATCGTCTAAGTCAACTTCCTTACCAGGTACCTATTTATTTTGGTTTTGTTATATTGATAACTGTCAAAATGAAAAAACTCTTAGCTTATACGCTGTAAACATAATTAACTCTGGTCTCTACCCACCTCCTTGGGTGTGAATCAGCTATTATATATTCACCGGCTAAGTTAAATATTTAAAAATGATATTTTAATTATAAAATAAATTTTTGAATATACTTACCCGGTGAATATATAAATTAAATGACCCTCCCTTCCTCCCCAATAGAGACGCAGCGGGACGAGAAGAATTGAAGGTTTTGTTTACATACAAGAGTGGTATCTGGCCGACAGTTGGCGCTGGTGGGCACACCCGCAACCTTCATAGCGATCGCTCGCGAGTTTTTTGAGTTTGTTTTCTGTCGAGCCGCAGAGTTGCAGCTATTATATATTCACCGGGTAAGTATATTCAAAAATTTATTTTATAATTAAAATATCATAATAATGAAGATTTTTTTACATATTTCTATTTTAGAATAACATATGTTTATTCCCTAAAAAAATTAGCCAATTCCTATTTCATTTGGGTACCCAAAAAAATTCATGAAATTTGGACACATTTTTTTGGCCAAAAAAGGTTACCCTTTTTTTCTCATTTCAGATCTTCACCTCCATGGGTCCGACTTCATCCAAAATACATCAAGATGTGTCCCAAACATTCAAGAATCAATTCCTAAAAGGATTTGTGTATATATGTATAATTTTTTTTTTTATGAATTTTTATGAAAGGTCTTTTTTTTCTACTTAATTTTTTAAAATATCTATAATAAATAGTTTTTCTGCAGATGAGTAGTATTTATCTTTACAGTAGTTTTAAGCATTCATTGAATTTTTTTTTGGCAAAAAAAAAAAGGAGGTTACTGCAAAAACAGATTTTTCAAGAATTTTTTTTTGGGTCGGGGTCGCGCGCGACCGAGTATACCCTTAAAGGGGTGTCCGAGGAGCGTACCTATCCAGGGTTAAAGCAGCCAAACCATCGAAGGGGATCACCATTATTTCTAAACATCGTAGCCCTGCCCTGGAAGAGATGGAACGCCTTTTGTTGATATGGATAAAGGACAAAGAGATTGTTGGCGATACGATTACTGAAACGATCATTTGTGAGAAGGCCAGCGCTATCTATTGTGACTTGAAGGCGGCGAGCTCTGGGGGTGACGCGGGGGAGAGTTCAACCGATCCTACAACGGAGGAATTCAAGGCGTCTCGAGGTTGGTTCGAGAAATTTAAGAAACGTACCGGGATTCATTCAGTTGTTCGGCACGGAGAGGCTTCAAGTTAGGACAGAGAGGCTGCTAATGATTTTGTTAAAAAGTTCGGAAAGATCGTGGAGGGGGAAGGCTACGTAGAGCAGCAGGTTTTCAACTGTGATGAAACTGGTCTTTTTAAATATTTAACTTAGCCGGTGAATATATAATAGCTGACGTCTCCGGCGGCTCGACAGAAAAACACAAAAACTCGCGAGCGATCGCTATAAAGGTTGCGGGTGTGCCCACCAGCGCCAACTATCGGCCAGATACCGCATATACATGTAAACAGCTCCAGTTCTTCTCGGTCGGTCTGATCGACAAGTTGATTCCATTACTCGCTGTTAACCTGGAGTTTTTCAACAGTCTTGGTGAAGTACTTCTTTTTGGTTTGAGCTTTCGCAGTGCAGGTGTTTTATCTTCAATTTAAACTCTTGAACTCTTTTTTTGGATAGATTTAATTGTTGATGACTTTGGATTGTTTTTGGACTTTCTTTGACTTTTCAAAATGGCTGACCCTTCTCCAATTCCTAAATTTCGTAAATGTAATGCTAGGGATTGTAACAAACGTCTTCCAAAGGCCTCTCTCGACCCACATACTGTGTGTTCTAATTGTCGGGGTAAAACCTGTCAATTAGGAGATCGGTGTGATGAGTGCGTGGTACTTTCGGAATTCGACTGGCTAGAGTTTGATAAGTATTCTCGTAAGCTAGAGAGAGATAGGGTGAGGAGAAGTTCCTCTAGATCGTTAGAATTTTCCTCCTCCCATGCCCCTGAACCTAATCCTTCCCCAGTAGTAGTTGTGCCTGAACCTTCTACTAGCACTCATGAACCATCAATGCGGGATATGTTACGTGCCATTCAAGCTTTGGGCGAGAGAGTTGAATCGTTAGCTACGGACCGTAATCAACTCATGGCGGATGTAAAAGAGTTAAAGTGTCAGAGTGCCACATTAGAAAATCGTGGGGGGAAAGTGATTAGTGAGCAAAGTGTTATCAGTGTTGTGACCGAGGGTTCGTCTGTTCGTGCCTGTCGTTCGCCTAGTCCGAGACCTCTTGCAAGCTCCCATGCCCCAGGGAGAAGTAATGTCGTAGGACTTATGGGTTCGAGAGGCTTTAACCAACGAACAGACGTTCCCTCTATGGTTTCAGGCGTGTCTCGTCAAGACCGCCCCTACCATAAGACGAGCGAGGCGATTTTCTCCTCGTCATCCGAAGACTTCTCGCGTAAGAAACCGTGGAGCAAGGTTTCGAGACCCTTAAAGCGAAAGTCAGTCCCTTCAGGACAGGTCCAGCGTCCTGGTTGTAGCCATTGGGACAGCTCTGACCCTGTGCAGTCATCGGAAGACTGCTCGCCGCCTAAACAGAAGCGTAACACAGGCTCCGAGAGTCTTAGTGTAGGCAATGTTTTGCAGTCACAGACGTTACCCTTGTCTCGAACCGCACCCATTCCCGTTGATCCTAAATGGGTTGTACTGCAAGATATGCAGAATAAGCTTGCCTCTCTTATGGAGGACTATACTGCTGAGCAGGTTCACGATGATCCTCGCCGCTTAGCTGATCGAGATCCTGGCCGTCAGCCGCCCAAACGAGCCTTTGCTCGTCCTGTTGACGTTGACGTTACAAAGTCACGTCAGTCACGTGTCGTAGAGCCTCACTCGATGCAGTCCCGTGTTGACTTTCAGCCGCTTGTGGACATTCAGCCGCTGCCGCATGCTCGTGTCGACGTTCAGGACGTTCGCCAACCAGCGAAGTTGACTTGTTTTGACGTTGAGCGTCAAGCACCGCAGTCAAGAGTTGTTTTGACTGCTCAGTCTAGGCAGTCAAGGCAGTCTCGAGTTGACGTCGAGCGTCCTCCCGCTCCTGTTGTTGTTGCTAGTCAGTCCGTTAAGCAGTTACATGACGTAGCGTCCTGGACTGCTACTGATGCTCCTGTGCGTGTGGACTCTGCTTGTCAAGCATTGCCACCAAGGCAGGTCTCTCCCTTGCTTGAGACTCATCAGTTGTCGGACGAGGCTCCTTCAGATGAGGACGTTGCTGATCCTCATCCTGATGATAATCCTTCAGATGTAGATGAACCTAAGGCTGTTCCTCCTTCGATGGATTTTAAGAAGATCATGATGATTTTCAAGGATCTTTTTCCAGATCACTTTGTTGCTGTTGCTCCTCGTTTGCCTCCGTCTGAGTTTGCTCTAGGCTTAGCTGCTACCAAGCCTGCCTTTACTAAGCTAGTGCTTTCTCGCTCTTCTAAGAGGGCTTTACGTCTTCTAGGCGACTGGTTGGATACCAGGAGGAGTTTGGGGAAGACGGCCTTTGCCTTCCCACCTTCTAAGCTTGCTTCTAGATCGAGCGTCTGGTATGACACGGGAGAAGTTCTCGGCTTGGGAGTCCCTGCCTCTGCCCAGGGTGACTTCTCAAGCCTCGTAGACTCTCCCCGTCGCCTGGCCATGAGACGCTCGAAGATTTGTTGGTCCTCCTCGGACCTTGACCATCTACTTAAAGGCGTATACAGGGCCTTTGAAGTTTTTAACTTTCTTGATTGGTCATTAGGAGCATTAAGTAGGAAGATCTCGTCTGCCGACCAAGATGTATCCTTACTTATCATATCCTGTATGGACAAAGCCATCCGCGATGGCTCCAATGAGCTCGCCTCCACCTTTACGTCGGGAGTCTTGAAGAAGAGAGAAACCCTTTGCTCTTTCCTTTCAGCAGGAGTTACTCCCTGTCAGAGATCGGAACTGCTCTTTGCTCCCTTATCAGCGGCCTTGTTTCCACAACAGCTGGTTAAGGATATAGCTGCTTCGCTTGTGCAGAAGGACACACATGACCTGATGGCGTCCTCTGCTCGCAAAGGGGCTCCTTCTTCATCCTTTGCTGTGAGACCCAGGATCGAGACTCCTGCGTCTAGATTTATCCCGCCCTTTCGTGGCAGAGCTCCCAGCAGGGGAAGCTCTCGTGCCGAGGGAAAGAGAGGTAAGAAGAGAGGAGCCAAGTCCTCCCGTGGCAGAGTCTGACTGCCCACAGCCTCAGACAGCGGTAGGTGCCAGATTGAACAGCTTCTGGCAGGCCTGGGAGAAGAGGGGTGCAGACCAAGAGTCTGTTCTGTTGCTCAAAGAGGGGTACAAAATACCGTTTGTACGCAAACCTCCTCTAGTAACAACTCCCATAGACCTCTCTCCCAGGTACCGAGAGGAGTCAAAGAGACAAGCCCTAAATCAAGAAGTGTCTCTGTTGCTAGAGAAGGGAGCGGTGGTGAAAGTCTCGGACCTTCAATCACCGGGGTTTTACAACCGTCTCTTCCTAGTCCCAAAGCATACAGGAGGTTGGAGGCCGGTGCTAGACGTCAGTGCGCTCAACGTTTTTGTTACGAAAACAAAATTCACGATGGAGACCACGAAGTCCGTCTTAGCAGCGGTCAGAGAGGGAGACTGGATGGTCTCTCTCGACCTACGAGATGCGTACTTCCACATTCCTATACACCCGGATTCCCAACCGTTTCTGAGGTTTGTTTACAGGAATGTGGTGTACCAGTTTCGAGCCCTGTGCTTTGGCCTCAGTCCTGCTCCTCTCGTGTTTACGAGGCTCATGAGGAATGTGGCAAAATTCCTTCATCTATTGGGAATCCGAGCCTCCCTGTACTTGGACGACTGGCTTCTCAGAGCATCGTCCAGTCATCGCTGTCTGCAGGATCTACATTGGACGTTGGGTCTGGCCAAGGAGTTGGGACTTTTGGTCAACTTAGAAAAGTCCCAACTGATCCCATCCCAGACTATTCTATATTTGGGGATGGCGATTCGCAGTCCAGTTTTTCGGGCTTTTCCGTCTGCCACCCGAATAGAACAAGCCCTGCTCAAAGTCCAACTAATGCTGAAAAGAGAACGTTGTTCAGTCAGGAGTTGGATGAGTCTCGTAGGGACTCTCTCATCCCTGGAGCAGTTTGTCTCGCTAGGGAGACTACACCTTCGGCCTCTCCAGTTCCATCTAGCCTCTCACTGGAACAAGGGCAAGACTTTAGAGACGGTATCAATCCCAGTCTCCGAACCAGTAAAAGCATGCCTGAACTGGTGGGACAGCAATATCAGTCTGAGAGAGGGACTGTCCCTAGCAGTCAAGAACCCAAACCACGTGTTGTTCTCAGACGCGTCGGATTTGGGTTGGGGTGCAACCCTGGACGGTCGGGAATGCTCGGGTCTGTGGACCTCAGTTCAGAAGAGCATGCACATCAACGGCAAGGAGCTATTAGCAGTCCACTTGGCCTTGATGAAATTCGAAAGCATTCTTCGAAACAAAGTGGTAGAGGTCAACTCAGACAACACCACAGCTTTGGCGTACATCTCCAAGCAAGGAGGCACTCACTCCCACACGCTGTACGTGATCGCAAGGGACCTTCTCATATGGTCAAAAAATCGAGGCATCTCCCTGTTGACGAGATTCATCCAGGGGGACTTGAACGTCTTGGCAGACTGTCTCAGTCGGAGGGGTCAGGTGATACCCACGGAATGGACCCTCCACAAGGACATGTGCAAGAGTCTTTGGGCGACTTGGGGTCAACCCACCATAGACCTCTTTGCCACCTCGTTGACCAAAAGGTTACCGATCTATTGCTCACCAGTCCCAGATCCAGAGGCGATCCACATAGACGCGTTTCTACTGGACTGGTCTCACCTAGACTTATATGCATTCCCACCATTCAAGATAGTCAACAAGGTACTGCAGAAGTTCGCCTCTCACGAAGGGACAAGGTTGACGTTGGTTGCTCCCCTCTGGCCCGCGAGAGAGTGGTTCACCGAGGTACTTCAATGGCTGGTAGACATTCCAAGGAGTCTTCCTCTAAGGGTAGATCTCTTACGTCAGCCCCACGTAAAGAATGTTCATCAAAGCCTCCCCGCGCTTCGTCTGACTGCCTTCAGGCTATCGAAAGACTCTCAAGAGCTCGAGGCTTTTCGAAGGAGGCAGCCAATGCGATTGCGAGAGCTAGGAGAGCTTCTACCATCAGAGTATACCAGTCGAAGCGGGAAGTCTTTCGAGACTGGTGCAAGTCAGCATCTGTGTCCTCTTCCATTACCTCTGTAGCCCAAATCGCAGATTTTCTTTTACATCTGAGAAATGTTCGCTCCCTCTCAGCACCAACTATTAAGGGCTACAGGAGCATGTTGGCTTCGGTCTTTCGACATAGAGGCTTAGATCTTTCCAACAATAAAGATCTCCAAGATCTCCTTAAGTCTTTCGAGACCTCTAAGGAACGTCGTTTGGCAACTCCTGGATGGAACTTAGACGTGGTCCTAAGGTTCCTGATGTCAGACAGGTTTGAGCCATTACATTCAGCCTCCCTGAAGGATCTCACCCTCAAGACGCTTTTCCTAGTGTGCTTGGCTTCGGCTAAAAGGGTCAGTGAAATTCATGCCTTCAGTAAGAACATCGGCTTTTCCACAGAGAAAGCCACATGTTCACTTCAACTTGGTTTCCTAGCCAAAAATGAACTGCCTTCTCGTCCTTGGCCTAAGTCTTTTGATATACCTTGCCTGTCAGAGATCGTAGGCAACGAACTTGAAAGAGTACTGTGTCCAGTTAGAGCTCTTAAGTTCTACTTAGCTCGTACTAAGTCCTTACGAGGTGGATCTGAGGCCTTATGGTGCTCAGTTAAGAAACCATCTTTACCTATGTCAAAGAATGCTTTGTCATATTTTATCAGATTTTTAATCCGAGAGGCTCATTCTCACTTGAATGAAAAAGACCGATGCTTGCTTAAAGTTAAGACGCACGAAGTAAGAGCTATAGCAACTTCCGTGGCCTTTAAGCAAAATAGATCTCTGCGAAGTATTATGGACGCGACCTTTTGGAGAAGCAAGTCGGTATTCGCGTCATTTTACTTAAAAGATGTCCAGACTCTTTATGAGGACTGCTACACACTGGGTCCATTCGTGGCAGCGAGTGCAGTAGTGGGTGAGGGTTCCACCACAACATTCCCTTAATTCCAATATCCTTTTAATCTGTCTCTTGAAATGTTTTTAATCTTGTTTTTGGGTTGTACGGAAGGCTAAGAAGCCTTTCGCATCCTGGTTGATTTGGCGGGTGGTCAAATGTCATTTCTTGAGAGCGCCCAGATTAGGGGTTTGATGAGGTCCTGTTGTATGGGTTGCCGCCCTTGATACTTCAGCTCCTGGGAGTCTTTCAGCATCCTAAGAGGATGGCTGGGCTTCGTGAGGAAGACAGACTAACAAGGCAGAGTAATCGTCTAAGTCAACTTCCTTACCAGGTACCTATATATATTTGGGTTTTGTTATGATATAACTGTCAAAAACTCTAAGCATATATGCTGTAAACTGTATTAATACTGGTCTCTACCCACCACCATGGGTGTGAATCAGCTATTATATATTCACCGGCTAAGTTAAATATTTAAAAATGATATTTTGATTATAAAATAAATTTTTGAATATACTTACCCGGTGAATATATAAATTAAAGGCCCCCCCTTCCTCCCCGATAGAGACCCAGCGGGATGAGAAGAACTGGAGCTGTTTACATGTATATGCGGTATCTGGCCGATAGTTGGTGCTGGTGGGCACACCCACAACCTTCATAGCGATCGCTCGCGAGTTTTTGTGTTTTTCTGTCGAGCCGCCGGAGACGTCAGCTATTATATATTCACCGGGTAAGTATATTCAAAAATTTATTTTATAATCAAAATATCATGTTTTGGGAAAAGATGCCCAGTTGAACATACACTACCGCTGAAGAGAAGAAAATGCCTGGACATAAGCCTATGAAGGATCGGTTGACTCCTGCCCTTTGTGCCAATGCCAGCGGGGACTGCAAAATTAAGCCATTATTGGTTTACCATTCCGAAAACCCTAGGGCATTTAAAGCACATAGAATTAATAAAGACATGCTGCATGTTTTGTGGCATGCTAATTTTAAGGCTTGGGTCACTAGGCATATCTTTGTTGAACGGGTAAACCTAGTTTTCGGCCCTGCTGTCAAGAAGTACCTTCAGGAGAGGAATTTGCCTTTGAAGTGCTTGCTTTGTTTGGATTATGCACCCGCTCACCCTCCAGGACTCGAAGATGATATCATCAACCAGTACAAATTCATCAGAGTGTTGTATCTTCCACCGAACACCACCCCTATCCTCCAGTCCATGGACCAGCAAGTCATCTCTAATTTTAAGAAGCTCTACACCAAGCACTTATTTAAGCAGTGCTTTAATGTCATGCAAAGCACCAACTTAACTTTGCGTGAATTTTGGAGGAGCCATTTTAATATTGTGCACTGCTTAAAGATCATAGATCAGGCTTGGCAGGTAGTAACTAGTCAGACACTGAATTCAGCTTGGAAGAAGCGTTGGCCTGATGCTGTTGCTCCCAGAGATTTCGAAGGTTTTAGCCCCGAGCCTGAACCTGTGCTTGCCGTCGAGGAAGACGTAGAAGAGATTGTATCCCTTGGCAAGTCCATGGGTCTGGAGGTCGATGAAGATGACATCACCGAACTTGTTGATGAGCATCATGAAGAGCTCACCATCAAGGAACTCAAGGAGCTGCAAGCCATGCAGCATGATGAGTTCCAAGCGCAGTTGAGTGAGTCAGAGGAGATCGAGGAGGTAGGTCACATCTTAGGTTCGGCTGAAATAAAACAGATGTTGGCATATCATCAACATTATGTTTGATTTCATCGATAAACATCACCCACAGAAACTTCAGGTTTGCCGTGTAGTTGCGCAGTTCGATGATGTTTGTTTAACTCATTTTAGAAAAATTCTCAAAAGCCGTACCAAGCAACTTTCTCTTGATAGTTTCTTTAAAAATTCTACGAAGTGGTCTAGTGATCATGATGAAGAGAAAGAAAGTGAAGCAAAGAAAACTAAGACCGAATCGAGTGAAAGTGATGCAAATTAAAAATAAAAAAAAATGTAAAAAATATAAAATATAAAAAAAAAAAAAATAAGCTAAGTTAGGTTAAAGTTCACGTAGTGTAAGTTAGAGTAAGTTACGGTACGTTATCGCAGTCGCCGTCTCTACCTCCTCGCTGATCTTCCATCTCCTGCGTAGCAATTCCTACACCTGTCCTGGCCTGTCTCTAAGGTAAAGTGTCAATAAAAACCCCTTTTTTATTTATTCTTTTTTAGATATTTCTGTATTATTCAATTGTATTAATGTTATGTGTAATTTTGTGAAGCAATTTTTTAAGGAGTTATCATGGGTTTTTGGGTTGAGGAATGAATTAGACAAATTACAGTGTATTCTTATGGGAATATTTGCTCCAACATACGATCGTTTTTACATACGAAGCAGTTCCTGGAATGAATTAAGATCGTATGTAGAGGTTCCACTATTGTCATTTATCTTCTCAGTAAATTTACTTGAAGCTTATAACCAACATAAGAAATTTAACAAGTAATTTGTATTTTTCCTAACTACAGTGAACCCTCGCTACTTCGCGGTTCGACCATCGCGGATTCACCACTTCGCGGATTTTTTCCATAACCCATATATATACAGTATATATATATATATATATATATATATATATATATATATATATATATATATATATGTAGGTATGTATGTGTATACATATAAAATATATATATATATATATATATATATATATATATATATATATATATATATATATATATATATATATTTATATATATAATATATATATATATATATATATATATATATATATATACACACACATATATATATATATATATATATATATATATATATATATCTAAAGTAGGAAGATGTGATGTAGTTCTAAGGGAAAAGTATGGGAAATATGTCTGGGTAATAAGCAAAGCTCTACCTCCAGTTTGTTTCTTCATTATGATCAGAGATAAACGTAAACAAAACATTGGTTGTCATTTTTTATCGTGCTTTTTAGCGTGTTTAGGAAACGCATGATATAAAATAGCCTTTAATGTTTGTGCCTGTTTTAGTTTAGGGTACTGTAGTACATGCATTAAGTGTTCTGTACATTAAAGGGTAGTTTGTTAACAATACTACGTACAAGGGAAGGTTTTAAAAGTCTGAATATACATGTTGAATAAATAGGTAAATATGGTGTCACTACTTCGCGGATTTTCACCTATCGCGGCCGGGTCTGGAACCTATCTACCGCGATAAACGAGGGTTCACTGTATACAAACCTGGGTCTTATAAAATAAGGATACTGTATGTCTTTGGCAGTGGTGGAATAGCCATGAAATCACTGATAACATGTGGCTCGTAAGGGAAGCCCTACCTACCTGCCTGTCACAGAATAGCCACTTTTGCCCATAGCCCTAGGGCAGAGGGTGGTTCAGGTGGGAAATTTGATTTAAAGGACTCATGCTTGTAAAGCTCAGAAAAATACAAATTACTTTTGTATTTCATTTCTTTTCCTATGCATATACAAACTTTTTGTTCTTTAAAATAAGGAGATACTGTACTATCATCATTGGTGGGAGGAAGTACCCAAGAACTAAACTGCAAGGTTCTTTTCTTCCCTAGACATGTCATCCTTCCTGAGGAAGGTGATTCCAATTAGCTTGCACAGTACTGGTTTAAAAATAAGCTGGTACTACGACACCAAAAACCTTTCTCCTTAACATGGAGATGGCGTCAACAGTGTCGAACCGGGATCATCAAAAGAAATTTTTGATAAATACTCTGACCCATCCTCCACCTTGCCAGGGGGACTGAAGAGTTGGTTCTTCTGCAAAAAAAGTGCTCCACCGTGTAACTCAGTAGTATCAGATGTCTGACCAGTATGTAACTTTTGTCTACTGCATTCCTTCAAGAGAGGAACAAGAAGGAGGTAGAAGAGCATGTCATTCTACCTCTCTTCAAATCTTATATTGAACATGTTATCTTAAACGGGATGCATACCAAGTTCCATAGGATAACTGAGGGACACAACTACTAAGCATTTACCTCAGGACCCAAGGAAAGGCATTCAAGGGGTCTGTGGGCAATGGGTGTAAGGTACAGAGACAAAGGTGGTCCAAAACCAGACTTCAACTTCATGTAGGCCTACACCAACATGTAAACAAGAAGGCAGTAAATTCAAGGTTAGTCTGGATTTCAAGAGTAGTAATTTATGAATGATACTGGAATTTTTAAGAACAACACAAGCATCAAGACCATTACAAAAAGCAAACTAGCAAATATATTTCTTTTTACATAATGTTTACTGTTCTTTCCTATGATTAATGATTTCAAGTCTTTTAGTTAATTTCCCCCCAATAAAGGCATTAATATTTGAAATATAAAGAATTAAAATTGGTAATTTCACCATACTTTATTTTTGTACTAAAATCTTTTTATGAAATAATTCTAGCACTCAAATTAAAAACCAATTTTATCCAATGGTTTCATGTCCTTAGTTTCCAGTTGCCCTTTCCAACGCCTCATTCAAAATTGTCAGTTCAATCTTGATATATATAGGCTACCTGTCTGATGGCTAGATTTTCCTTCTCATTTCTTTGGTGTAGACTCAATTGAACCTTGTCCTTACCTTATACAGTGAGTGTTCTATTTTTCATGTCTGACAGTGAGGCAGGTGTCCATCATAAGGATTGTCATCATCATCATCCTCACCTTTCAATCTGCTGATCTACCCATCTAGAATCTCTTTCCTCTGTTATATTTTGTACAGTATTCTCTATTCTCTTCCTGTCCTACTGGGGTTGCTGATTTGCCTTTTCACTCTTTTAACTTCCCAATAATTGGTTCCCTATCATTAGGTGAACTTGTGTTTGTGTTATTTCAGGAGAATTTTTATCTCCCTTCCATATCATGGCTTGGTCCTATTTTTGTAATCTGTTATCCATTTTGTATTCCTCAATCTGATCCTTTTTCTGGTTTTCTTTTTGGTGTTCCAATTAAGGTAGCTTCACCTTTAGATCTCTACCCATACGGAGCTTAGCTGGTGTTTCTCCTACCATAGCATGTGATGTTCTTGTAGTGCAGAGGGATTTTGCTCAAGTTCCATATAAAGACTTTGGTTTCTATGTTTACTGCTCAGATAGCTTTCAACATGGGTGCAAAGAATATTTCACCTTTGTTAGCTTGAATGTGATAAGGTGGGACGTTCTGATTTTGTATTCCCAATTCGTCGCAAGGAAGTGTGATTTCTTTGGTTTGGAACTATGGTCTGTTATCTTAGAAAATAACTCCCAGAATGCCATGTGTGCACAGACTTTCCTCTAGAACGTATGGAAGAATATTTGTTGATGGTCTTTACTATGGAAGTGTTAAACCTTGTAGAATCTACACTGACTAATCCAAAAATGGAGTCCTCACTTGGAAATGTCTCACAGATATCAAAATAGATAACTTTCAAAGGCTCAATCATTGCCATAAGTTTACAAGACAATCAGAGTGCAGTTGTTTTGGTAGTTCGCTACCATTAGTCAAGGTCTTGTTAGGTGGTAGATCAATGTATGCAATGGTGAACATTGGTTACAAAATTAAAGAAACTAAGAAGATTCAAGATATAAAGAAAAAAATTATCATATTTCCCCAAATCAAAGTAACTTGAACTTTGGTAAATAGAGTAATGCATCTCATCAGTACAGTTGAAGGGATTAAGGCATACTATGTATTAATGTTAGGGAGTTAAAATCTAAATTCAACTTTTAGAAGATTGTTAAAAATGGGAAAACATTTCTGTTAGAAATGTTGATGGTAATTAAGGAAGAATTGATGTTACCAAATGAAATAAAAGTAAAAACTATTTATGAGTTTGGATGAAAGTTAATGGTAAATGTGTGTGGTATATGTATCCCAAGTAAACAAAACTAAAAATAGAAGCTCACACTAAAGTGTTTTATGTTGAGCAATTAAAGAAGAGGTAGCCTACAGCTAGAAAATAAAGAAGAGGTAGATGTAGTGATTATGTCAATCAAGGAGAAATATATAGGGAAATGGTAATTAAGGAGAAAAAAATGTGGAAATGTTAAATAAGGATAAATAAATAGGGAAATGGTAGGCTATATGATACTCTGGTTGGGAAGTGGTAAACATAAAAAAAATTAAAATGGGCTATCTCCAAATAAGGAAAAATGCCATTATATATAAAAAAAATATTGCAAAATGCACAAAGCATGGTAAAGGAACCTAGATGATAGTTAAAATGACAAACAATCTGTGATAGACTAAGCCCAGATCAGAGGGGGTGGGGAAATGAGGAATGTATAGGCCTACAGAGCAGGCTACTCAAAATAGCAAAGAAAGTCAAATTAATTTATGGTAAAAACATGCAATTATGAAAAAAGAAAGGTCAATAGGGATAAGAAAATTAATGGAACTCAAAAGAAGCACCGAGAAAAACGGGATAGGCTAAATAGCAATGGAAAGTAAATGCAATAATAGAAGTAAATTAGCCTAAAGCAAGAAGTCAAAGGCATTAAGAAAATTAATGAAACCGAAGAGAAGCATCGAACAAGAAGGGTTAATGTAGTATGTGAAAACAACATATAAAAAAAAAGAGGAAAGGAACATGGTCTAAGATTACTCATCGAGAAGCAGAAGAGGAAGCTGAGAGCGTTTGTGGTTGTGTGATTCGAAAATAAGATTGGGAAAAATAATGAGCGTAGAAGAAATAAAGTACATAAATAATTCTATAGGGATTTATTTAGGCAAGTAATTCTTCATATTAAAGCGGCAATTATGGAAAAATAAACACCCTGTTTGATGAATGGATTACAAAAAAGTGGTACTATGTCTGTAACATTTAGTGCAGTGTTGCCAGATATGGGGATTTATCCCTGGATTCTGGGATTTTGGTTGTCTGATAAATAAACCTTTATATTGTTGCAATTAGTTTACTTACACTTATATGAAGTATAGTGAGTAATTTCTATTTTAGTAAAGCCTACCGATCAGAAGAAAATATATTTTTGGAAATGGGGAATTGGGTTGTTTTGGAGATTTTTGAATCACGAGTTTTGGGGGATTTTTAGACTAGCCCGTCTGGCAACACTGAATTTTAGTGTAAGGTTGAGAAGATATTGTAAAATGTTGCAAATACAATCTGGAGTATAAAGGCCAAATATAAGACTAATATGGTCGCCAGACAGATCTTCAACCATGGAATGATTAAAATGATGTCCAGAGAGCTACCAGAAAGTCCGACTTCCATGGCAGAGATTGGTTAAAAGAAATACTTTGTTAAAATGAGGAAATTTGTGATCGTCAACCAATTACCTGACGCCATAACCGTAAGAATCGGTTTCCTTGGTTATGAATGTCTACTGGCTCGTCTGTTACTTTAGGTAAGGATTATTCATTTACTGGTTCTTGAAAACACATAACAATTTTTAATGAAACCACATTTAATTGTTCTAATTTTAATTAGAATATGGTAGCAAGTTTAGGCCTATAGCCATTATGTTATGAACCAAGGCTATTGTTTAAATTCAAACCTAGGCTAGATTTGCTTTGAACTATGTATTCAACTTAGGCTACGCTTCTTTTATCGTAGTTATGCATTTTCGAATTGCACCAGTGACGGTCATATTACCCATTGTTTTATGGTTTGAACAATTCTGATATTGAATCCCACCGAAAATTGTTTAGTTTTGAGTAAAGTAGTCGCTTTCCGAGCCTTACATTGATGGGTGACCACAATTGGGGAACCGGAACCCTTGAATGTGGAAATGGGAAAAGTTGCATGTATTGATGCATTCTTTGAGTGATTGCAATAAACCAAGTATATAGATGGTTTATTTAAGAATTTTAAAGATATATGAGGAGATCTTATGTTGGGTAAGACTTACAGCACCTTAAATTACGTTAGGTTAGGTTAGCATACACTTACGTGCGTTCCTTTATTCTGCTCATTTTGTCATTACCCTGTAATAAACTACAATATAACCAAAAGTAGATTTAACGACGCTCTTAACCGAAACAAATAAATATGCCCAAGAAATATAATTACGATATCAGGATTTTGATGCAGTGTAGGTGTGACTTAACCTATTCAGATAAGGTTAATATAATAAAAGTAAACATTCAAGACTTCTTTGGCAAACACTTGTCTTTTGTAATAGTTGCTTAAGCTAGCAAGCGCTGTTTTCTATAGGCTTATCCCCAAAAGAAGTCCGGGTTTTAAAAGTATTTTCGAAAACTAATTGTTTATCATTAATAAATGTTATTGATGACCTAATCTGGTGTACTGTTAACATATGATAATCATGAGTAGGCTAAAATGCAGACGTGTCATAGCATATTTTTATTTAATTTCTTATTAATGCGCTGCATATAAAAGAAGAAAAAATCTTTTCAAGTTTTAATTACTATATAGTGCATATATACAAAATAAACTAAGTATGGTGAATAAGTTTATATATATATATATATATATATATATATACACAGTATATATGTATACAGTGTCCTTAGTATGCTCAGCTGTCTTTTGTCTCTGAAATTCTTGCAAATCATTGGTAGGCACTTGGTGAATGGTGGCTTTGTCGTAAGTCAATATAAATAGCATAAGGTTCACAAGGTCTTGCAAATATTTTATCAGGTTTTCAATGTTACTTCAGCAGTTATTCAACCTATTTTTCTTGGAAGTACTATTCATTCTGATTACGTGCTTTTCAATTTAATTATATGTCATCATCATCTATTAGCGTACCTTTTTCCCATTCGTATGGGATAACACGGTTGCCTTCTTTTTGAAGGACTTTGGTTTTGGCTTTGAGGTGGACCTTAGTCCCGACTGGCTGCCCTGCCTGCCATCGCTAGACCGCTGTAGTGTATGTTTGTGTCATACCAGCCACCATAGCCTCCTTCCCAGCAGCGAGGAATCATGGCGTGGTTAGGTCGACAGTTCGAGACATGTGAGGTGTATGGTATGTTTTTAGAAGGTGTTGGAATGGCTGTGTTTGTGTGTGTATTAGTCTGTAACACCCATTTGCTTTATGCAAACCTATCCGTCGATTACATACATAATCCTGAGGTGTCTACACGGATAGCAAAGTGTCTGGCTTTCTGACTGGTCGGTTGCGGAGTTGAACCCGCGACACAGACTTCTAAAAAAGTGATAAATGCTATGTGGTAATGCAGACAAACTATATATATATATATATATATATATATATATATATATATATATATATATATATATTGTTTGTGTGCATTACCACATAGCATTTATCATTTTTTTACACTGCCATTTGCATATAAAATCACTTTAGCTCCAGATTTATCAGCTGTGAAGTTTATATTTTATCATCTTTAAATTCCTTTTTGGTTGTTGTAAACATTTTTAGGATGTTTGAAATATTAGGTTTAGTATATCACAGTTAATAACTCTTGACTGCAATGACATCATCTTCATAAATTTCACTTTATTTCCCCCCAAAATACATGAGTTGCTTTTAAACTTCGCTGCTTTCAGGATGCCATGAAATGTATCCATATCGCGGAGCAAGTATCGGCTTTCTCTAAGAGATTTGTTACTTACCTCAAGGACTGCACTCATCGTCCAATCACATTGGGGAACCATACTCCCTACTCTACAGGACTTACAAAATCACTTTATCGTATGCATTCTCTGATATTTTGCATATCACACTACATAACATTTTTAATGTGAAATCCATATTAACGAAACACTTACAGAACAAGAAAGTCTCCAGTTTCTTCTTGAACAAGATATGTCTCATTTGTTAATTCTCGAATTTGAAATTGTTTTTACAACAGGTTGAATATTTACATAGGTACTATTTATGACATCCTCAGTATCCGTGGTCCGTATTTTCTGCTAATCTCTTCAATTCCAGATCTTGAGCTTTGCAATTTCTTGAATTCACTTTGAACCTCAGTTCGCAAAGATGGTGAGGTTGCAGACAATACAAGAAACGATCGAGTTTTAGCGGGACTTGAACCTCAGTTCACAAAGATGGTGAGGTTGCAGACAATACAAGAAACGATCGAGTTTGAGTGGGACTTGAACCTCAGTTTGCAAAGATGGTGAGGTTGCAGACAATACAAGCAACTATCGAGTTTGAGTGGGATTTGAACCTCAGTTCGCAAAGATGGTGAGGTTGCACACAATACAAGAAACGATCAAGTTTGCGTGGGACTTGAACCTCAGTTCAACATAGTGCATACGCCTTGGTGGCGTGATTTCATGAGCATTTCACACACTTTATCATTAGTCTTGAACTTGCAATCTTTTTCAAAATGTCCGTAACTTTG
Source organism: Palaemon carinicauda (assembly GCF_036898095.1). Taxonomy (NCBI): domain Eukaryota; kingdom Metazoa; phylum Arthropoda; class Malacostraca; order Decapoda; family Palaemonidae; genus Palaemon; species Palaemon carinicauda. The sequence continues at coordinate 29,272,939 of NC_090744.1, forward strand.
ACTACAGGTTAATGACCCAGTAGCAATTAGCTTTAGTGGTTCACGGGCTTTGAATCTATTTCGTCTTATCATCAGCTCTCTCCCACTTAGCTAATACTATTTCCTATCGGTATTTACTTTTACTTTACTTTTACGGGTTTATTTCTCACCCTCCATCAGACAATAAAGTCTGTTCAGGCGGGCCTTGGTGTGTGAAAATAATTTCTTTCCAGTTAATATTTTGCTCTGTATCTTATCAGTTATTTCGCTAGCATTTATATTCAGGCTTAATAGTTTTCAGGTCACTATTATAACACTTTCTAAAAAGATAAGTCTTCAGGTTTTTCTTGAAAGCTGCCACATTTTTGCTATTCTTGACATCAAGTGGAAGGTCGTTGAAGTCTCGGTGCAGCATAACTAAACGTTCTTCCTCCTATTGCATGATTCACACTGATTTCGAATAGTCTATGTGGGTCATCGGCATGTCTAACTCTTACAGCAGCGCTGGTAGCTTGAGGGTAGGGGACCAAGCAATCACTAAGATATTTAGGCTTATCAACAAGCAAATCTTAAATTCAATTCTAGCCTTAACTGGTAACCAATGTAGATCGATCAATGCAGGAGTTATTCTCTCCCGTAGTTTAATGCCTTTTATCAGTCTAGCCGCCCGGTTTTGCACATTTTGAAGCTTTCTTAGTAATGTATTGGGCAATTTATAGTACAGAGAATTGCAATAATCAAGCCGTGATATTACGTGACTCATCACTAAAATTTTTGTACTGCCCTCTGTTAAATATTTTCTAATAAATGCTATGTTTCTCAGGTGATAGTTACACACTTTCACTGTGTTCACTATTTGGTCCCTCATTGACAAATTACAATCTATCAGTATACCCAAATTTTTCACAACAGGCACAATCCCAACATCAGCGTCACCAATGTTTATACTTTGAATTAACTGGTAATTCTTCAAAGCCACCTTTGTGCCAAAAAACATACATTCTGTTTTATCATCATTTAATTTAAGCTTTTTCCTCTGCATCCATGTTTTTATTTCAGTCATTATCTCATCAATTTTCTTCTTTGTATCTTATGTTGTTGAAATTGAAAGGTAGAACTGAGTATCATCTGCATATAGTTTAAAGCCCACTTTTTGTTTTTTCAAGATGTGTGATAGCTCGATAGTATATATGTTGAACAAGATAGGGCCCAGAACACTACCCTGTGGTACACCTTTCATAAGAATTCTCTCACTGGATCGGTTTCCAGAAACTTCTACAATAGTCTTCCTATTCATTAAGTAACTTTGCAAAAATTCCAGTGCTTCCTCAGTCACTCCAATAAACTTTGTCGTCAAGTAAGTACTCGTGCACAACAGTGTCAAAAGCAGCACTAAGATCTAACATAATCCAAATTCCACACTTTCCCTCATCAAGAAGACCTATCATATCATTCATTATTGAGCATAAGGTAGTTTCTGTAGAGTGATTAGCTCTGTAAGCCGATTGATTTTCCGGGAATACCTCTAACTCATCAATATGCGCCCATAATTGCTCACTTATGATTTTTTCAATAAGCTTCGACATGTAGGATAAATTTGAAATGGACCTATATGAATTTAGCTCGTTTACATGACCTTTTCCTTTGTATATTGGTTTGATCAACGCATTTTTTTCACAGCTAGGAAAACAGGATTGTGATATACTTAAGCTTTTCTTGGGGATACTGTATTCTCCTTTTTTCCTGCCTACAACTTAATTCCTTTTCTCTCCTTCCCGTGATCCCCGACTCCCACTGGACTTTCTGCTATAAACGTCTTTTCTCTTACTACGCAATTCTTCGTTTTCGTGGACCGAAAAGGAGCCACCCTACCGGACCCCTTCTACCCCGGGACACGTTCAGATTGCGATCTATTGAAGAGCAGCTGATTCGATGCCGTTGTGTTTTTATATATTGATTTTTTTTTTGCCTTAGCGTAAATATAATATTTAACTTTCACGCTTATCTCTCTTATGGGCTCACGTGTCTTGCTATATATACTGTATATGCAAGGCGTTCTACAACGAACGAACAAATATCTCATATTTTCGTTTCAGATCTCTAGGAATTCATTCCTCATTCTTTTATAGCAATCTTCTTACTCATATTTTTTTTTTTCAAATCGTATGGTATAAAGAATTCAAAATGTCTTATTTTTGTCTTGACTTCTTATTTCTATTTTTTTTTATTTAATGTTGATCGTCCTCTTAATGACGTACAAAAATTATATTGGATAAGCTCCTCACATCCATGTAAAAATTTTGGATGAATACTAAACAAATTAAGTTTACCTTGCTTAACAATAATGTAGATTTAAGATGCGTTTTGTTCGAATACTTATTTTCATTTGAATTGGCTAGTGGTTGAAGAGTGGAGAAACAAATGTCATGTCTTATTTTAAAGGGCTTTACTGCATTTACCTCTTTGTAAGAATTTTGTATATCCCAATGTCGTCAGTGCATCTTACGCGGTGCGTTGTAGGATAATGTTTAAAGGTTTGAAAGGCCACTCATTAATGGCAGAAGCAAGGGTCGGTGACATTTGCCCCCTAGAGACTGACCCTATATATAAACTCCCTCTCGCCCAAGCTAGGACCAAGGAGGGCCAAGTAATGGCTGATGATGACCCGGTAGATAGACCTATAGGCTCCCCCAAACTCCCCATCCTTAGCTCACAATGATGGCGAGGTTGAAGCGACCAAAGGAACTAACGAGTTTGAGCGGGACTCGAACCAAAATCTGGCGTTCACCAGTCAGGGACGTTACCACATCGGCCACCACAACCCTAAAAACTCAAACCTCAACAATCATATTTCCGTATTGGCAATATCTCTAACTAGATTCAACTCATTTAAAATTATAGGTGTGATTCGTGATTGCCAATCTACAGTACTTTGGAGAAACACTTACGGTCTTTTTTTCTTCAATTGCATAAAGAAACTGTCATATTGTGAGTCTTTGGTGATCAATCTATCCTGAAGAAATGTTTCAATTCTTTCATTATACCTTGTTTTTAGTATATCCCTCTTGTCTGGTCTTCTGCTGCTGACTCTAATTTTTAATTTGTTGGATAGAAACCTGTGCACCACACGTGAACGTCGTTCAGTTAGTTCTATGTGCATGTTACATAAGCGGTATCTCTCTCTCTCTCTCTCTCTCTCTCTCTCTCTCTCTCTCTCTCTCTCTCTCTCTCTCTCTCTCTCTCTCTCTCTCTCTCTCTCTCTTTTTTTTTTTTTTTTTTTTTTTTTTTTTTTTTTACACAGACCATCCTTTGCATCCAGGTCTTCCCATCCTTTAAGTAGTAGTACTGGCTGTGCAGGTAATTATAACTGATTTGCCTTCTCCATCGCAAGATACAGCACTAATCAGTATTTTGAAATATTTCATCTGTGACCAGATTTTGGAATGATGTTCCTAATCAGGCACTTGAATCGGTGGAAGTTCAAACTTATTACAAAATGCTTTTCTGATGAACAGGTGGACATAAGTTTCGTTTCATAATTTACTTATGACTGATCATTTTAACGTTGTTGTGGGTCTTAAGATATTTTGTATATATTTGTTCTCACTTTACATATAGTATTTTTTTTCTTTATCCCTCCCTTTCCGCACCGGGCTGCTTTCCTCGCTGGAACCCTTGGGCTTGTAGCATCTTGATTTTCCAACTAAGGTCGTAACTTGGCTAGTAATGACAATGATAACTAGAGGGGCACTCGGTAGAGAGCAGACCTCCGCCGGGGCAGCTTATTTCTGGACCGTTTGCTCGACTTTCACCTTTGACCTTAACAATTATTACTTGGCGTGGATTATTATACTGTCAAATATAAATCAAGTATAAAGTCTCTGTGACAACGATGTCCAAACTTATGGATGATTACGTGAATTGGACATTTTGCTTGACCGTGACCTTGACCTTTGACCTTTTCCAAAATGCAACCATTTCCTGCTTTTTACATAATAGTTATTCTCTTTAAGTTTCATTACTCTACTATTGAAATTCTGGCCAGGAAGCTGTTCACAAACAAACACACACAAACACGGGCGAAAACTTAACCTCCTTCCAACTTCGTTGGCGGAGGTAATAAGAGTATTTCCAGTGTTCCATGGGCCCCTAGCTGCACTTGCTTTACATCACACTTTACCTCCTTTCTTCCATCCTGCTGTGCAAACTCTTCTTTATGTGTTCCTAAAGCAGTGTCGTTTCAGTTCCTAGTTGCACCTACTTTCTAACCTTCTTATGTAGCCAACTTTCGTTCCCACCATGTTTCTTAGTTTTGTCTACCTTCTATTGACTTTTAAACCTTCTATTGCAACTGTAGGGTTTACCTCCATTATTATTATTATTATTATTATTATTATTATTATTAGCCAAGCTACAACCCTAGTTGGAAAAGCAAGATGCTATAAGCCCAAGGGCTCCAACAGGGAAAAATAGCCCAGTGAGGAAAGGAAATAAGGAAATAAATAAATGATGAGAAAAAATTAACAATATATTCTGAAAACAGTAACAGCGTCAAAACAGTTGCATTTGGCACTGAATGACCTCTTGGGCCCCATCGCCGGGTCTTTTGGTCTTAATTCCCAAATCTATTTACCTACACATCCGCTATCATATTCCTTTTCATGGACCCGTGGTTAGTTGTTGGGCTGGAGTAGTTTAGACCGGAACGGGCTCTTGCCTAACTGCACACCCCTAGAAGTAACCGGTAGACTCGGTCCAAATTTGTCTGTTTCACTTGTTACAACCTGGACACCCTGACAGGATATTTGGATTAGAAGTCTTTAACCCTCGTTGTTGTTGTTGAAGATTGCTTGGCCCTTTTGGCCAGACATGGGCTCTTGCAATCTTGCAGCCCGTAGTAACTCCCCCCCCCCACCCCTAAAATACTCTAATCACTAATGTTAGGAAAACTTTCTATGGTAACTTGATATGTATGTATATATATATATATATATATATATATATATATATATATATATATATATATATATATATATAAATACATGAATTCCTTCTATCCATTTACAGACAGGATTACAACCAAGCAAGTGAAAAAAACATCTCTTAATATCCAAATGCTCCTGACAACCCAATATCAACAAAAATCCAGCTCGAAAATTGAGTAAATTTCGAGAAAAAGTTCAAAGGTTCGTCTCGAGATGAAAGATTGAACTCGACGCCTTTCAACAACCATCGCAGTCCCTTTTTTCCCGCCAGATTACGTTTTCTATGATCCCTCGTCTTTTTGACTTTCCTAAAGCAGCCGTTTGATGCCCAGTGAAAAATTTTACATCTCGGTTCTTTATACGAAATATAGGTGATTTATTTTTCATTCATGTGATGAAATTTGTATTCTGCTAAATATTATGTTTCATCGTTAATTAATGTGTGTATATATCCTTTTTTTCATAACGAAAAGGTTATGTTTTCATATAGTGTTAAAAATTACGTTTCTTCATTTTATAGTTAAATGCGTTTGTCTTTTCTTTTGATAACGAAAAGTACTAAGTTTACTTGTTTAGCTTTACATAAGCATTTAATTAAAAGCATTATGAGCCTATTCTTGTATCCATTTAAGCTTTAAAAATCTAACTTTATTTAAATCTTTGCACATCGATTTAATGTATGTGAGCTTTTCCCTTTAATGCTCAAATATTTGGTTCAAAGGCCTGCTGTTACAGATACTGAATCTCTAGATTAAAACTACACGGTTGACTTGAGCCAGCTTTCACACGTCGGGCTCTGTATATTCTACTAAACTCCATTTAAGTTTTAAATACTATATACTATATATGTCTACCTTCTATTGACTTTTAAACCTTATATTGCAACTGTAGGGTTTACCTCCATTATTATTATTATTATTATTATTATTATTATTATTATTATTATTATTATTATTGCTATTATTATTATTATTATCATCATCCAAGCTACAACCCTAGTTGGAAAAGCAAGATGCTATAAGCCCAAGGGCTCCAACAGGGAAAAATAGCCCAGTGAGGAAAGAGTTGTCATGAAAAGAGTATGGAAACATTTCGAATATTTAATGGTACTGTGTTTGATTTTTGAAAGTTTATTGATAAAAGAGGAAATTTCCTCTCGCCGTAAATTATATTTTATAAAATTACTGTAGAGTTTTAGGAACGACATTAGCTCCGTCATACAAAACCATTTTTCCCTCCCACACGGTTGAAACCTGATGAAATTTCGGTGCAGTTTTTCCCTGGAAAAGCTGTAAATTATTGCTTTCACTTAAAATCATGAAACATTCATTTCTGGCTTAATGGGAAATGAATCATTAGGGTTGATATTTTTTTTTTTTTACGGAGATTCGTAAATAGCTCGACCCATATTTCATTCACGAGTCAATATATTCTTTTAAAAAAGTGAAAGGTTTCATGATGGTTGAATCTGATTAACTTTGAAAGTATCGTTTACGTTTATGCATATGCATAGTGATATTCATAAATGCTTGCGGGAATGCAGTACGTTAAAAGTTATTTCTTATTGCCTCAGTGACTCTGAACATTACGCATACATTCACACACACACACATATATATATATATATATATATATATATATATATATATATATATATATATATATATATATATATGTATATGTATGTATGTATGTATGTATGTACGTATAAACACACGCACACACACACACACACACACACATATATATATATATATATATATATATATATATATATATATATATATATATATATCAACCGTTACTAGTCCACTGGAGAACAAAGGCCCCAGACATGTTCTTCCGCTTATGTCTGTTTTATGGTCTTTTTATACCAGCTCACACCCGCAAACTCTTAGCTCACCAATCCATCGTCTTCTCTCCCTTACCCTGCTTCTTTTATAATCTCTAGGGAGCCAGTCTGTTATTCCTAATATCCATCTAGTATCTGTCATTCTCATTATATGTACTTCCCATGTCCATTTCGTTTACTTACATTTTAGAATATCCCTCTACTTTAGTTTGCTCTCGTATTCATGTTGCTCTTTTTGTCTCTTAGTGTTATTCCCATCATTATTCTTTTCATAGCTCTTTGAGTTGTAACTAGCTTTTGTTCTAAGGCTTTAGTAAGGCTCCAAGTTTCTGATGCATAAGTGAAAACGGGTAGGACTATCAGATTAATTACTTTTCTTTGTAGAGAAAGTGGCATTTTACGTTATATAATATCATTTTGTTTACCAAAAGCTCTCCATACCACGTTTATCCTTCTTTTAATTTCGGTCTCGTGTGCTGGGGAAATACTTTCTGTCTGTCCGAAGTACGTGTATTCATTAACAATCGCTAGAGGTTCGTACATTACCTTTATCTGTAGTCTGCATTTTCATTGAACCTTATCTTAGTTTTACTCATATTCATTTTCAGTCCTATTTTTCTGTTTTATTAAATCCATCATCTTTTGCAATTCCTCCCATGATTCACTAAACAGAACTGTCATCTGCTTATCTTAAGTTGTTAAGGTTTTCCCAATTAATAATAATCCCCACATTTTCCCGATCTAAAATTTTAAAAACTTCTAGGCATGCTCTGAATAATTTAGTAGAGATGGAGTCTCACTATCCAACTCCTTTCTTAATTAGAATTTTCTGACTATATGTAGTTTTAGCATTGCTGTGCTTGTTGGTGTTATAACATAATATTCATCTATTCCTTGCCTTGGAAGTGCTTTCATTACTGCTGAATTTTGATAGAATCAAAAGCTTTCTCGTGGTCTATAAATGTCATACATAGTGGTTTGTCATACTCTGTTGATTTTTCCATTTGCTGGTTAACCACACGGTATGGTGAATTGTTAAATACTCACTTTTAAGTGCCGTCTGCTTTATATGATTGAAATCTATCTGTCATTCTATTCTACTTAATAGGATTTTTGTAAATATTTTATATATTATGGAGAGTAAATTTATTGGGCCGCAGATTTTGTGTACCTTTCTTGTGGATTAAGTTTAATTATAAAGTTTTTCCAAACTGTGGGTATAAAGCATCCTTGTAGACATTTTTTGTAAAGTTTAGTGAGTTTTACTATGAAATCTACTCCATCTATTATTAACTTAATTATTAGACCATCTTCTCCTGCTGCTTTGCCTCTTTCTCTTTTTCATGTCAAAATGTGTTCTTTGCGTCTAATGCTACGTTTGGTATCGGCTTAGGTGTATCATTATTTCTATAGGCAAAATGATTTCTTATATCACTATTATATAGCTTTATATAGAAATCCTCTGAAATTTTTATCAGTCCATCTCTATTGTTGATGAAATTATATATATATATATATATATATATATATATATATATATATATTATACACACACACACACACACATATATATATATATATATATATATATATATATACTGTATATGTGTATATATACAGTATATATATATGCCTATATACAGTATATATATATGCCTATATACAGTATATATATATATATATATATATATATATATATATATATATATATATATATAATTATATATACATATATATATAGTATATATATATTATATATATATAGAGAGAGAGAGAGAGAGAGAGAGAGAGAGAGAGAGAGAGAGAGAGAGAGAGAGAGAGAGAGAGAGAGAGAGAGAGAGAGAGAGAGAATAAATCAGAAAATTTTTAATTGATTCGATCGCGTGGAAAGTATCTATGACAATAGGCTAGTAAAAACGGTTTATATCAGAAGTGCTAGGAGGTAGAATGAGGAGAGAGCATAAAAGGATTGGATAATTAGTATGAAGGACTTATTGGAAAGGAATGGCCTTCATATCCATAAAGCACAAAGGTGATTGGTTCACGTATGCAATTTGTTTCCAAACAGAAGTGAGGATTTTTGAGTGTTCAAGTGCCTGGCGATGTGTGTAGTACTATATTTGCGTTTTCAAGTAGCGGTGTGGTGTTGTTTCAAGTAGGACCTGTATTATTTGTGGTTTTAAGTAGGAGGATCTGTGTTTATATTTATTCAGTGGAAGGCTTAGTGATATCGACTCCGTAGAGCATCCTTCCGCCTTTAACTAGGCCTAACCCATAACAGTTGATTTAGTAATGTACCAGATACATAGATGTTGCGTAGGTCAACGTAGATTCAGTGGTTTTTAAATCAACATGAATCTAATCGCTAACATGAGTGAGAGAGAGAGAGAGAGAGAGAGAGAGAGAGAGAGAGAGAGAGAGAGAGAGAGAGAGAGAGAGAGTTCTGACCATGATTGAATTTATTTGTAACTGCCGACCTGTTTACGATTATCAGTCTCCTTCTGGGATTAAAAGTGTTAAGTCTTAGATACTGAGCTGCTTCTCTAGATTTGTGTGTGGACTAATCAAGAGATCAATAAAACTATGCACAATTGCTATTGTATTTAATTTTTATTTTTCTTCATTTCCCTTCCATTTTAATACATTTTCTTCCATTTTAAAGAAATTATTGGTATTTTAACTTGAGACAAATGAAAGATTCGCTGCATATTATTCACGAAAAGTTATGGAAATCATAAAATCGTATAATTAACGGAGTAATAACATAAATGATTGAAGAAATAAATCCATATATATAAAAATTATCAAAAGATTGAAGTGAAAAGGAAGTCAAGTATAGTTTTTTTCTTTGCATATAGCTTTAAATACTGTAACAGGTAGTAGGTTGGCCAGGGCGCCAGGCACCCGTTGAGGTACTACCCCTAGAAAGTTATAGAGTCCTTTGACTGGCCAGACAGTACTACATTGGATCCTTCTCTCTGGTTACGGTTGATTTTCCCTTTGCCTATACATACACCGAA